>NC_135814.1:16357960-16663546 GCF_964213995.1 Mustelus asterias
CTCCTTAATATGGAACATTGCTGTTTTACACCACACTTAAAACTTTCAGGGATATTGTGTATTTAACTTGGTAAAATGTCCCAAGCCATTCTTGCCTGGGGTTAGAATTCATTCAGACACTTGACAATGGGGCTTGGGGTTCCTGGTTACAATCCCATTCGAGACTGTTAACGTTTAAAGAGAAGTTTGAACACCCAGCGATTAATTGACATAACTAGGCCATTAAATTCCACATTTCTAAACCAAAGAACTGTCGGGTATGTGAAAATAAATTGAGCAAACCAAGCATCACTAACTTAGTTTTTAAAGATTTATGCCATAAATTTATGTTATAGGTGGCACAGTGATTAGCACTGCAGCCTCACAATGTCAGGGACCCTGGTTTGATTTCAGCCTTGGGTAATTGTCTGTGTGGAGTTTGCACATTCTCCCCGTGTCTTACGTGGGTTTCCTCCGGGTGCTCTGGTTTCCTCTCGCAGTCCAAAGATGTGCAGGTTAGGCGAATTGGCCATGGTAAATTTGGGGTTATGGGGGGGGGGGGCGGGGGGGGAAGAGAGAGGAGGTGCTGGAGTAAGATGCTCTTTTGGAGAGCAGGTGTAGACTCATTGGCCGAATGGCCTCCTTTTGCACTGTAGAGATTCTATGATAAATTCAGTTCTACTTTTTACTCTCCCTCTTGCCCTACAACCCCCAAACCACCTAAGAATTCCCTTGTATTTTACACGTATCTTGAAAGTTCATTCATAGTAACTTCATTGCAGTGTGAATGTAAGCCTACTTGTGATTAATAAGTAAACCTTACTTCTCCTGGGTCCAAACCAAAGGTATGCTACAGTTCTCTGGAATTCTCTTTAATTCTTCTCAGCACTCCAGCTATTCTGTCAGGTCCAAGCTTTTATGAGGATCCTTCCATTAACTTGTGGCCACGTGACCCTCCAGCTTTCCTTTCAGATCTCAAAAAGGTGGAGCCCTGTGACCAGGTGTGGACTTTACTGCTTTCGAGCTGTGGGTTTTGAACATTCAGAATATCCCTGGTTCCTAACAGTGCTCTCTGCTCCTAGTTTCATCGCTGCTGGCAGATGTTTTCCCTCTCAGTTCCAAGCTGACTGTGGCTGCAAAGTGAAAACTTTCTGAGGGGAACATCCAACTCAGCAAAAACAAAACTGTTCTAATCCCCACATCGTATCTCCATGGTAATGGGGTGCTTAGAGCAGAAATTTAAACTTTATTTACCTCCAAAACAACCCTTTGATTCTGTGACCCACATTAATAATTTCTTTCTCTACTGGATAGAAGTGCCTTCGGACATCCTTAGGTCCACAAAGAAATCCCCTGGTTTACAAAGCTGCTTTCAGCTTCTATTTTCATTGGAAACTGCATGAATAATTTAAATAGAAGCAAAATACTGCAGATATTGGAATCTGAAACAAAAACAGAAAATGCTGGAAAATCTCAGCGGGTCTGACAGCATTTGTGGAGAGAAAATAGAACCAAGGTTTCGAGTCTGGATGATCCTTTGTCAGAGCTCTGGCGAAGGGTAATCCAGACGCGAAACGTTGACTCTATTCTCTCTCCGCGGATGCTGTCTGACCTGCTGAGATTTTCCAGCATTTTCTGTGTGAATAATTTAAACCCCTTACTGGAATAATTGTTGTCACCAGAACTCTTCCAAAAGTTCAATGATGGGGCGTCCAGTGTTAAGTTTCTCCCCATCAACTCTGACCTTATTGTCTAACCACAACTCACCTTTGAACTGTAATTAAACCTGACTTGTTTGATTTGCATTTACAGCAGTATTGTGTTTACCAGTTTCTGATCTACATTTTTGAAAAAAATGCAACACCCCATCTAAAAGTTATTTTCTGAAACGTGTGAATTATAAAACTAGATATTCATGAAACTGGATTATGTCAATCTTGATACTTACTTGAAGCAATGTTATTATTTTACAGTGTAGAAGTTAGTTTAAGCCTGTTTTTGAGGCTTGCAGTTGAATAACAAACACTGGAAGTCTGACGTTTGGCTAGAAAATCTGACCGATTGCTGAAAATCTGGTAGCAATAAAGTTGGTGCTTCAAATATATACCGTGGCATGGTGGTTAACACTGCTGCCTCACAGCTCCAAGGACCCAGGGTTGATTCACAGCTTGGGTGACTGTCTGCGCAGAGTCTGCACATTCTCCCCGTGTCTGATTGGGTTTCCTCCAGGTGCTCCGGTTTCCTCCCACAGTCCGAAAGACATGCTGGTTAGGTGCATTGGCCATGCTAAATTCTCCCTCAGTGTACCCGAACAGGCGACGGAGTGTGGCGACTAGGGGATTTTCACAGTAACTTCATTGCAGTGTTAATGTAAGCCTACTTGTGACACAAACTTTAACTTTAAATATATGCAGTATTTGGTTGCAATGGATTAGCAAAACCAATCGAAGGGATCTTTTCTTTCACTCAATTCCGAGAAGGCAGACTGGTGGTTGCAAAGCCCTACCCCACCCACAGTCCTCTAGGTATCTTTGTCAAAGAGGTGTGCGTGAGCCTGGCTACTGACTGTCAGCACAGTTTGTTCAACCATGTTGTTGGAATTAAGACCAATCGGTTGCCAGGTTACTCCACACTATCACCCCCCAACCAATCCTTGAGATGTCGGTTGTGTGCCACCAATCCTACCCAACTAAGACCAGCAAACACAGATGGGTCTGGAAGCTCTCAGTTTGTTGACCTCTGACTCCATGTGGTATTGAGATTGAGGGTGCTGCGTTTCCATTGATTTTATTTCATACCCTTCCTCCAATGCTTCACCTAAAATCTGAACGCCCTTCCCATTTGCACGTTACCAATCTAGCATTGTGCCGATGGGTTATTGCTTTGTACCGCCTTGAAGAAAGACGGGAGTTCTAATGTCTCGCTTTCAGAAATGTTTGAAAGGTTGTTGAAAATCTGGTCGTCCGTCTGTTGTAACTGAAACAGGTAAGGTTGCTTTCATAACTGCTTAGGAATAGATCCAAGGTGTTGAGTACTTGGTGGTCACACAAATGGCTCTTGACATGACCATTGCCTGGGATGAAGGTATGCTTTATCATTGAATGTTTGCTGCCATCACACTCTGCCTGTGGTGTGACTAATAAAGTCCAAGGCAATTGTATTACACTAATTAGTGACTGCCTCTACCTGTGGCTGCTTTGGACTTGTGCTAATAGCTTCAATCACCTGATTTTCGCGGCTGAATTGAGCAATCAGTTGACGGGACCCAGCGGTTATTTGTGATTCAAAGTGAAATGTTACTGTTGGATGGAATTCCGGGCATTTTATGCCAGTGCTTGCATTCTGAGATTCTGTGCGGTTGTTCTTTGAAAGTACAAATTGTTGGCCATGATGATTTGACTGACTGTTGCTGCCACCCTTACCGACAGTACGTTGGGAGCGTCAATGATTGGGGTGCGACCAAATTGGCAAAATGACTTTTGCGACGATATTTAAAAAGGCGAAATCCTCGTGAAGGTTGGTGGGGAAGTGACACTCTGCCAATCTGCTAACGTGATCAGATTTGTGTCGGGAAGTGAACTTGTAAACTGCAAATTTTTTTCTCTCGCAAACAAACAAGGCTCTCTTGACTCTTAACCCCACAAAAGTAACTCTTGACGGCAATCTCTTGGGTGCAGCACCCCTTTAATGGTTACCAACCCTTTGAGCACTGTGACCGTGCTTCTGCCACTAATTGTAGCCCCAACAGATTCACAAAAAAATGAAACGCAGCGAATGCTGCAAATCTGAAATGAGCATTGAAAACTCTCTGAGGGGAGAAATCGAGCTAACGTTTCAAGTGGGTGACGTTCCATCCTGAAATTACCAACTCAATTTGTTGCAAGGCTAGTTCTTTGGACGTGGGAACAAGTCAGGAGGAAGCCTGCCTTTCCCCAAGGTTGTGCAATAAAATACTTGTGCACTTGGGAGGTTTCGCTCAGCGCTCAAAGGGTTAACAAAAGCAATTGAAGTTTGACTTAGCCTGGCTGAAGAATTGATGGTGTGGGTGAATGGGGCGCTATCTTCCTCTGTGGCTTGCATGCATGTGGGTGTTGGTTCCAAAATGGGACAAAAGCTTTCCCCAACGTTCGAGGACTGAAGCAATATTTTAAAACTGTTTTGCTGATTTTATTTTCACAGCGGGCAGATAGCAGACTTGCTCGATACCAAAGAACTGCTGGAGACTTGTGTGGATGATGTCATAGGAGTGCCGGTTGCCATGACAGCGGCAGGAATGTCAGAAGACTCGGTTCAAAGGTTGACCTCTGCTGGAATAACTGAGAGTGTATGTGGGAAACCAGATTCGGCTGGTAAGAGGCAGGTTGCTTCGAGCGCTTTGCTAATGTGATCGTGGGATAAGGAGTGTTGTGTGTATATAATTTGAGGCGCACAGTTTTATAAATAATAATTGCACTTGTATAGTTCTTCTTCACTTCAAAACAATGCCACACACTGAATTAATTTTGTGTTGCAGTGTGTTTCAGTGCCAGTAAAGTTTATTTATTAGTCACAAGTAGGCTTACAATAACACTGCAATGAAGTTACTGTGAAAATCGCCTGGTCGCCACACTCCGGCGCCTGTTCGGGTACACTGAGGGAGAATTTAGCATGGCCAATGCACCCAACCAGCACATCTTTCGGGACTGTGCGAGGAAACTGGAGCACCCGGAAGAAACCCAATCAGACACGGGGAGAACGTGCAAACTCCGCACAGACAGTGACCCAAGCTGGGAATCGAACCTGGATCCCTGGCGCTGTGAGGCACCAGTGCTTGCCACTGTGACACCATGCCACCCCACCGTACCAGTAGAGTTGAAGGTGTGACATTTATTTAAAGATTATTTATTATCCAAGGGCACTTGTGTAAAGCTTAAGTGATCTCTTCATACACCACGGATAGTTTCTGACAATCTTCTGTCAAGCTCGGTCCACTTTCCAGTACGCCTGGGTGAAATACTCTGCCGGGGAGTCGGTGCAGACTCAATGGGCCAAATGGCCTCCTTCTGCATTGTAGGGTTTCTATGATTCTCGGTAAAAAAGGCTGATTCCAGAACACCGAGGACGCCAGAGCGATTGAAGGTGGCCGGCCAGCAAATATCTAGACCAACGCGAAGACTTGCATTTGAAACTTGCAGAAGTAATTCGGTGTGTGGCCATGGTTTTGAAGTGATGAAGAACTGTCTAAGTGCAATTATTATTTATAAAACAGTGCACCTCAAATTATATACACACAACACTCCTTATCCCGCTATCACATTAGATCGGTTCCAGATCTCAAAACCCTGGAACTCTGTACCTCCCTGTAAGGTATCGGCAAACCTTTAAATGCCAATGTTATCGCCATTACTTGACTTATTTTACCTTCCTTCCTGTATTTGGCATCCTGCATTATGGGCCTTGGGCCTTCATTTAGTGGTTTGCTAATTTAAACAGAAGATTCCAGTTAATTGAACTTTGCCTGATTGTCCATATTGGCGTATTCCTTACATTGGTGTTACTGATTTTCATGTTTAGATTTTCCATGGCCTTGCCCTCTCTCAACGTTGTTTAACCTCCTCGGACCCTGTCATTCTCCAAGATCTCTGAGCCTCTTCAGATCTGGCTTTTTGAGCATCCCTGATTTTTATTACTGCACCATCAGCAGCCATATCTTCAGCTGCTGACACCCGAAACTCCCTCCCTAAACCTCTCTGCCTCACTACTTCCCTCCCTCCTTTAAGTAACTCTTTAATAATTACCTCTTTGAGGCCAAGCTTTGAATCACTTGTCCTAACATTTTCTTATGTGGCTCAGTGTCAAACTTTGTGGATATTGTTACTACATTAACAGTGTTGGAGGGTCAGTGCAAGTCTTCGCGTTGGTCTCGATACTTGCTGCTTGGCCATCATCGCTCTGGTGTCCTCCGTGTTCTGGAGTCAGTCTTTCCTACCTAGAATCATAGAAACCCTACAATGCAGAAGGAGGCCATTTGGCCCATTGAGTCTGCACTGACTCTCTTTTACCCAGGCGTACTCCCCCATCCTATCCCTGTCACCCCATACATTTAGCATGGCCAATCCACATAGCCTGCACATTCTATAATCCCCATAGTACAGAAGGAGACCATTCGGCCTATCAAGTCTGTACCGACCACAATCCCACTCAGGCCCTATTTCCTGTAACCTAATCCCCCTGACACTAGGGTCAATTTAGCATGGCCAATCAACATATCACGCCATCTTTAGAGTGTGGGAGGAAACCGGAGCACCCGGAGGAAACCCACACAGACACAGGGAGAACATGGAAACTCCACACAGTCACCCAAGGCCAGAATCGAACCTGGGTCCCTGGCGATGTGAAGCAGCAGTGCTAACCACTGTGCCACCGTGCCGCCCATAACGTTGGAATGTGGGACCCAGAGGAAACCCATGCAGACACTGCAGAAACTCCACACAGTCACCCGAGGCCGGAATCGAACCCGGAGCTAGACCGACATACACAAACAGGTACAAAGAACAACAAAGAACAATACAGCACAGGAACAGGCCCTTCGGCCCTCCAAGCCCGTGCCGCTCCCTGGTCCAAACTAGACCATTCTAGGTAGTATAAATATTGCACCGCAATGTGAATTCTCCATGGTGAGTTGAGCAAGGAGACTACATCAAAGCAAGGCCTAGTTTTAGGTCAATACAATGGGTGAATTATATTGCTTGATGTATTTGCCTCAGCAGTCAACACTGTTCCCTGAGAATAATCAAATTTCCAATCGAGTAATGAAAAAGTTGGCCCATCGGCTTGTTGCTAGAGATTCCTCCGAATGGGTTGGGGATGGTGGGGGAGGCTCGACGTATGAATTGCGTTAACAATGGGAACTCATTTGTTTAACTGCTTGTTACTGATCCCTTTTGCCCCTCTTCATGTTCCAGCATTGGATGAAGTAGTGGCAAGGCTGAAGCAGCTCCAGATAGAGAACAGCCCTGTTCCTGGAACCAGGTCCAACATCAATATCGGTGTGAGCGTCAATCACCAGGTAGGAATGAGATTGGCGGCTTTACCGTGGTTTCAACTGAGATATCTGTGTCAAATCAATACTCTCTCTTCACCAAGTGAAGCTGCTGGCCAGTACGCATGTACTGATGATGGCACAACTCCTATTCCAGGTTAAAGTGAATTGTTAATGTTCTAAATTGAATGCAAATTCTACTTCTGTTGTCTGTTGAGGCATCACAAAGCCTCAAATGGGCAAAGGCCTTTCAACCTGTAAGAATATAAGGAGTCGGGGCTAATCTCTTTGGCCCTTCAAGCTATCTCTGCTGTTTGATAAGACTATGGGTGATTTAGCTTTTTTTTTTATTTTGGGATGTGAGTATCGCTGGCTAGGCCAGCATTTATCACCCATCCCTAACTGCTCTTGAGAAGGTGGTGGTGATCCAGCCTTCATGAACCACAGCAGTCCATGTGCTGTGGGGGCATTCCAGGATTTTGACCTTGAGATGGTGGAAGAACACTAAATTGTTCCAAGTCCGGAAGCTGTGTGACTCGGAGGAGAGCTTGCAGGTTGTGGTGTTCCCGTGCTTGGTTGAGGTCATTGGGTTGCATTGAAGTTTCATATGAAGCAATTTTTAAAAGCGGCATCTCGGCCTTTTGGCTAAGATGCAAATGAGCTCAAGCCTTGGAGGAGGAACCTCCCCCTTCTCCAATCAGCTTGGCTCATGTAGATCAGGCCCAGGACAGGGTAATTTGGTCGCTTGCCCTGTCTTGCCAGCCTGGATCGGAAATGTCTCAACTTGTTGAGACTCTGAATTGGACTTGATTTGATTGAATTGGAAAAGTTTTTTTTTTTTTTAATTTGCTGGCCTTGCCCTTTTAGGCGGTGGAGGTCCTGGTTTGGATTCGTCGAATCCCTACAGTACAGAAGGAGGCCATTCAGCCCATGTGTCTGTACCGACCACAATCCTACCCAGGCCCTATTCCCGTAACCCCACACATTTACCCTGCTGGTCCCCCCGACACTAGGGTCAATTTAGCCTGGCCAATCAACCTAACCCACACATTTTTGGACTGTGGGAGGAAACCTGAGCACCTGGAGGAAATCCAGGCAGACACGGGGAGAATGTGCGCACTCCACACAGACAGTGACCCAAGGCCAGAATTGAACCTGGGAGCCTGGCGCTGTGAGGCAGCAGTGCTAACCACTATGCAACCAGGCCGCCCCTGTGTTCTCGAAGGATCCTTGACCCCAGCTTCCCTTCAATCCCTTAATCCAAAGGATTTTTTAGTCTTTCTCTGGAATAGACTCAATGATGGAGCATCCACAGCCCTGAAGTCGAGAATTCCAAAGATTTATAACCATCTCTGTGAAGCAATGCACTCTAATGCCAGTCCAAAATGGCTGACCCCTTATTCTAAAATTGTGGCCCCTATCATGCCATTCCTCCCATATGTTCAAGTTACGCTATCATTGGTTACATTCCACTCATTTCATCAAAACCTTCCTTCAAACACACTGATTCCTGATGATATTTGAAGGAAGTCCATTCTCCAGTTTCACCGGATGTTAACATCCCAAGAAGTTTTCTCCTGTTTGTGTCAATGAATAGCTCAAACTATGGCATCACACAGCAACGTTTTAAATATTGCCTTCATGAAAGAAAACATCTCTAATGCTGATGATATTCTTGGCGTTGGAGTCCAGAGAGAGTGTGTTTCTGAAAAGGCCGATTGATTTAAAAATGTCGTCTTTGTGTCAGGATGAAATTGTTAAGTTGATGGACAAGGACCTCAAGAACACAACCAATGTCACGTGCCCGATTCCTCCCGAGGACATGAAAAGTAACAGTTTGAAAGTGCAGACGGAGGTTGGCGTGAAGGTAAAACATTGACGAGGGTTCATTTTATACAATCTAAGTAACCTGACTGTTGACATTATGACAAGTTTAGAAATGCCTAAGAGGGACAAGTTTGGAAATATCTAAGACCTTTTTCCCTCCAGTCAACAGGTTCACTTATATTTTCAAACCTTTCCTAGCTGCACTTATCTCGCCTTTTTAAGCCGATAGTGCAGCAATTGTAATCCTCGGCTGGAATTTTCCAGCCCTTTCCGGCAGCGGGGTCATCCAGTCCCTCCAAAGTCAACGGGCACTTGAATGGCTCGCCACGCTCGCTGCGGGGGGAACCTGCCGCAGTGGGGCCAGAAAATCCACAGCCCTTGTTTCTAAAGCTGCCTAACCTGATATCATCAACACTCATGATCCTGGTGTAAAATCGAACTGAGCGTTTTGATAGACCGTGATTAAATATAATGGACTGGCTGCCTTTAGCCGAGATTTGCTGTCAGTTGGTGAAGCTGGAAACGTGAATCAGCCCAGGAGTTACCTTTGGCTCCATGATGGCGCTTTCACTTCTGGGTCAGAGGTTGCGGGTTCTGGTCCCATTCTCGGGGACAAAATGGAGGCTGACCCTTCAGTGCCACACTCGGAGAGTGTTAAAGGTGCCATCTGTCAAGTGAGATGTGAAGTTAAAGGCCCCATCTGTCCCCAAGGGTGGACACTAAAGACCCCAAGGCAATATTTGAAGGAGGGCAGGGGAGTTCCTTTTGCTGTCCAAGCCAATACCTATTCCTCGACTTGCATCACCAAGCAAAGGATTATCCAGTCATTGTGACGTTGCTGCTTCTGGAACCTTGCTGTGTGAAAATTGACTGCCGTGTTTCCGACATTACAACGGTGATTAAAAAGGAAGTACTTGACTGGCTGTTTGAGACACCTGAAGGCTGTAAAAGGCGATATCTGAAATACAATTCTTCCTGTCAGTGCTGCTGGTGACCTGGTTAGGGGCCAGGCTTGTCCAAGTGCCCACTCTACGCTGGGCACAACTGTCATGCCTGTGCTTGTGACTGGATTCCTATCTGTCGGAGCTGCGAATGTTCACCTAGATAAGTAACTTCAGAGAAAATCTCAATCAGAACCCGTTGAATTTATAAGACTTGAAAGCAGGAATCTTAATAAATTGGATTTAAGTGGCTTGCAGTGTCCGCCCTGTGTTGTACACAGTCCAGTCAATCAGTGACACTTCGCAATGCGTGTGAAGGAATCCAAATTGTTAATGTCATAGAGGTTTACAGCATGGAAACAGGCCCTTCAGCCCAACTTGTCAATGCCACCCATTTTGTTTTAACCACTAAGCTCGTCCCAATTGCCCGCGTTTGACCCATATCCCTCTATATCCATGTAACTGTCTAAATGCTTTTTAAAAGACAAAATTGTACCTGCTTCTACTACTACCGCTGGCAGCTTGTTCCAGACACTCGCCTCCCTCTGTGTGGAAAAGATTGGCTGTCTGGACCCTTTCGTATCTCTCCCCTCTCACCTTAAATCTATGCCCTCTAGTTTTAGACTCCCCTACCTTTGGGAAAAGATATCTAGCTGATCTGTGCCCCTCATTATTTTATAGACCTCTATAAGATCACCCCTCAGCCTCCTACGCTGCAGGGAAAAAAAATCCCAGTCTATCCAGCCTCTCCTCATAATTCAAATCATCAAGTCCCGATAGCATCCTGGTAAATAATGTGTTAAAATTCTGTGCAGGTCACATAAGCCTGGATTGATGGGGAACTTTTGAATTAAGTGCTGCTGTAAAGAGCCTCCTATAAAATAATTTGTTCAAATTTTAATCTAAAATTTAGAAGAACCTCTGATATTCCAGGCAGAGTTGTGGCTTTGTGTCTTTTTAACCGCGGGGCAGTGAGATATGGCTAGAGGGGCTTGTGTGCTGTACACTCTATCCCTGTTAATAAGGTGCGTATTATTGTTTAGATTCTTTGATAATAGTTTTACATCTTTCTTCCCAGGTGGCGCGAGATGATACCAGACTGAATGACAATAACTTGAACCTGTTTGACACAGCCTTCAGCTGCAGGTCAGGACATGACTTTTTCACAATAGAATTTTCATTTTGGGGCCAAATGTAATTTCTTTGAAGATTTTTTTTTTATTCGTCCAATGTTTTCCCCCTGAGAGTGCTGATTCTCCCCCTGGTACATTTCCACCGAAGCAGGCAACCCCTCAATAATGTTTTAAAATTTATTTATTAGTGTCACGAGTAGGCTTACATTAACACTGCAGTGAATTTACTGTGAAAATCCCCTGGTTGCCACACTCTGTTCGGGTACACTGAGGGAGAATTTACCATGGCCAATGCACCTAACCAGCACGTCTTTCGGACTGTGGGAGGAAACCGGAGCAGCCGGAGGAAACCCACGCAGATACGGGGAGAATGTGCAAACTCCACACAGGCACCCGAGGCTGGAATCGAACCCGGGTCCCTGGCACTGTGAGGCAACAGTGCCAACCACTCTGCTACTGTGCTGCCCTCACTCACATGGGCTATTCTTTGGACAAGGAACACACAGTTTGCATGCTGGTGTAGCAAGCCGTTAATCTAAATGGGACGTTGACCTTTACTGCAGGGAGATTGGAGTATAAGAATTGCTCCAATTGTACAGGATTTTGGTGAGATCACATCTGGAGTACTGTGTTGCAGTTTTGGTCTCCACATTTAAGAAAGGATTTACTTGCATTGGAAGTGGTACAGGGAAGGTTCATTAAATTGGTCCCTGGGATGAGGGCATCGTCCTATGATTGGGTGGACACTCAGAGATTGTTTCTACCGATGGGGCGGGGAACCTAAATCACAGGAGTACAGTCTCCGGATAAGGGCCCAATCCTTTCGGACTGAGATGAGAAATTGCTTCAAAGGATTGGAAATCCTTGGAATTCTCTACCCCAGGAGGTTGTGTTTTTCCATTGTTGAATGCATTTATGGCTGGGGTAGGCAGATTTAAGGTTTAAAATTCATTTATTAGTGTCACAAGTAGGCTTACAGTAACACTGCAATGAAGTTACTATGAAAATCCCCTAGTCGCCACACTCTGGTGCCTGTTCGGGTACACTGTGGTCCTTTGGGAAGTTAAGCGATATGGGGAGCCACTGGGAAAATGGAGGTGAAGCCCAAGATCAGCCATGATTGTATTGGATGATGGAGCGGGCCCAGTGGGCCAAGTAGCCAATTCCTGCTCCTACTCCTTGGGTGTCTGCAACCCTAGATGGTGGTTGTTAGCAAGTTATTTGACCGAATGGAGTTCGCAGCATTCAAATGAAAACCTGCCCTTGCATCATATTTGACACACATTTTCCTGCGTATGCAGGCAAAGACTCTCAGACCCACTTGTATAGTTCCCTTAGCCAGATGGGCGCCAGGGATCTAGTTATATCGATATCTTCGATATCTTTTCTCCTTCTAATGGTGCACCTATACTGCGCCATACAGTACGCAGGGAGCGCTGCACATTTGGAAGTGCTGCCTTTCGAATGAGATGTTAAACTGCTCAGGCGAATGTACAAGATCCCACGGCGCCACTTCAAAGAGGAGTAGGGGAGTTAGATCCTGGTCAAGAAGCAAGTTGTTTCCTTGCCCTGTTGTTCCTATCCTGGCCACTAGATGGTGCATGAGAGTGGCCTAGATTAGAATTACTATCCCCCAATCCCCCATCACATGTTCCTCCTTTCACAGTGCTCCCCCTCCTCTTGTTAGATATGATGTGTGTTTTGGGCCTCAGTCTCCTTTCACGATTCTATGCAACAAAATGCTGAAGTATAATTGTGTGTCTTTGTTCCGTAACTAGTTTAAATGTTTCTGATTAGAATGTCTTTATGAAGATTTGGGAAGGTTTCAGTTTAACCTGTTACTGAAAAGTGACAATTTTTAAACATGGTTACGGTTTAATGTATACCCATCTCCCAGCGCCTTGATTAGTTTAGTTCGCAATCAATGAAGCTGTGTGGACCAGGAAGACTAGAGTGTTTCCCCGAGTTAGTTGGTCTCAGATTGGGTGTCAGTGAGGGGAGCTGGAATTTTCCTCCGTGACTTTGGGTTCGCGAAGGGACAATCAACTCGAGTCCAGAGATCCTGGTCTCTGCTCAACAACTGCTGCCACAGCTGTGTCTGTATAATCTCCCAAAAATGATGCCTTCAATAACCCGGCCTTCAATAACCCGACCTCCCAAAAATGATGCCTTCAATACCTCATACCCACCATCCCCGGGTTCAATAACCCGTCAGGACTCATTTTCTTGACTAGCTGGATGAGGTACTGAAGGGTTTCCATGGAACCTCAGTGGAACATATGAACTAGGAGCAGGAGTAGGCCATCTGACCTCTCAAGCCTGCTCCGCTATTCAATAAGATCATAGCTGACCTTTTCATGGACTCAGCTCCACTTACCCGCCCGCTCACCATAACCCTTAATTCCTTTACTGTTCAAAAATGTATCTATCCTTACCTTAAAAATTTTCAATGAGGTAGCCTCAACTGCTTCACTGGGCAGGGAATCCCACAGATTCACAATCCTTTGGGTGAAACTCAGTACTAAAACTGTTCCCCCTTATTTTGAGGCTAAGCCCCCTAGTTCTAGTTTTACCTGCCAGTGGAAACAACTTCCCTTCTTCTATCTTATCTATTCCCTTCATAATCTTATATGTTTCTATAAGATCTCCACTCATTCTTCTGAATTCCAATGACTATAGTCCCAGTCTACTCGGTCTCTCTTCACAAGCCAACCCTCTCAGCTCCAGAATCAACCTAGTGAATCTCCTCTGCACCCCCTCCAGTGCCAGTACATCCTTTCTCAAGTAAGGAGTGTTCAGACATCCCCAAAAAGGCAGAATTGCCTGGGTCTGAGGGACAATATCACTTGTCAGTTGACACTGATGCCCGTTAACCTGCTTTCTGCCACTAGCGGTCGATATTGTGACAATGCAGCTCATTGTGATCATGTTCATATTTTCAGCAGGGGATCAGGAGCTGGGGAAACCATTTTAGCGACGAGCAAAATCCCAGAGCGACAAGGTTCCTGGGGCCCAGTGAAAGCCAATCCAGTCAGCACTGCGTTCAACCTGTAAGTACTTCCAGGGGTAAAACCCTCGCTTCATTGCAATTGAGGTTAAAACATCTGTGATGGGGGCAAGCGATTCTACCCAGTCACCGATTTACAAATGGGACAAATTCTGGATCAGATACGATCACAAAATAATTAACTGAAAAAGGCGAGAGCTGTGATATCAAAGCAACAATCCCAATGCAGGAATTGGGAGCAGGAGTAGGCCAATCGGCCCTTTCGAGCCTGCTCTGCCATTCGATAAGGTCATCACTCATCTGGTTGTGGTCTTGACTCCACTTTCTTGCCTAAGCTCCATAAATCTTCACCCCCCCCCAATAACTGTTCACCCCCCCCCAATAACTGTTCACCCCCCCCAATAACTGTTCACCCCCCCCCAATAACTGTTCACCCCCCCCAATAACTGTTCACCCCCCCCATAACCGTTCACCCCCCCCTAACCGTTCACCCCCCCCATAACCGTTCACCCCCCCCCCATAACCGTTCACCACCCCCCCCCATAACCGTTCACCCCCCCCCCCCCCCATAACCGTTCACCCCCCCCATAACCGTTCATCCCCCCCCCCCCCCATAACCGTTCTCTCCCATCACAGCCAGACTTGATTAAGGTTGAAGTTCCAGACTGAGCATGACCCCCGCTGCCAGGATTCGCTAACCGCAGGTTGTGTCCACCACACCCGAGGGGACGTTTTCCGACTTGCTCTCTTTGTCGTACTCCTGAATTGGAATGCTTTTTGAGAAGGTGATTTGCTTTTCACCTGATGGTGTGGTCTATCTGGCTGATAAAACTGTCGTACCGCTGGGTGTGGGGGGCAAATTTGGGGATGGAGGATGAGGCGGGGGAGGGGGGGGGAAGAGTCAGAATTTATTTAACATAACAAAGAATGGGCAAAGCCTATTAGGCAATTGGTTAAAAGGGTTTGAGCAGGAGTAGGCCAATTGGCCCTTCAAGCCTGCTCTGCCATTCAACATGATCCTGGCTGATCCTCTATCTCAACGCCATATTCCAGGGGAGGCATTGGCTCAGTGGATGCCTTTAGAGTTTGGAAACATATCTATTTCCAAGTTAAATATATTTAGTGATTTTTGGCCTCCCCAGCCTTCTGTGGTAGAGAGTTCTTAATAGCCTGCTCCATTACTATCCTGGGAATGGTGACCCCTTGTTCTAGACCCCCCCCCCCCCCCAACGACCACCAGCCAACATCTCTGCATCCAGTCTGTCCAGTCCTGTCAGAATTGTGTGTGTCAGTTAGGTCCACTCTCATGCTTCTAAATTCCAGTGAGCACATCAGGCCCAGTCGACCCAATCTGTCCTCCATTCGACAATTCAGCCATCCCAGAAATCAGTGTGGTGAACCTTGGCTGCTTGAACCCGATATGGCCAAGTGTCAGAGGTCGTTTTAGATGAGCTATGTTTGTGATGTTAAATATTAGAGATGGGCTATGGACTTGTGGGTTAATTTAGCGCTTCTGTGTAAGAGGAGCAAAGCTCTGGTTAGATTCATGCTAGACAAAGGTGTTTGTATGTGTGGGGTTTTGGTCAGTTCACCATCCTCTTTTTGAAGAAATTTCTTTTCATCTCAGTCCTAAATAGTTTACCCCCTGCCCCCAATGCTCAGTATCCTCAGACTGTGACCCCTGGTTCTGGACACACCCACCATCAGGAACATCCTTCTTGCATCTACCCTGTCTAAGCCTGTTAGATTTTGATAGGTTTCTATGAGATCCCCACTGCCCCCCTCATTTTTCTGAATTGCAGCGAACATAATCCTAACTGGCTCAATCTCCTCCTCATACCCACCATCCCCGGAATCAGCCTGGTAAACCTTCCCGCACTCCCTCGAGAGCAAGAGCATCCTTCCTCCGATAACTCCGATAACCGATAACCAAAACGGCACATAATATTCCAGGTGTGGCCTCACCAAGGCCCTGTATAATTGCATCAAGACATCCTTGTTCCTGTACTCGAAACCTCTCGCTGTGAAGGCCAACATAGCATTTGCCTTTTTTACTGCCTGCTGTACCTGCGCGCTTACTTTCAGAGACTGATGCATGAGGACACCCAGGCTTTATTGTACATTCCCCTCAATTTATAGCCATTCAGATAATAATCTGCCTCCTCCTTTAGGCTGAGGGGCATTGGCCATTTAGTTTCAGTGTTTTTATCTTTGAAACCAAGGGGAAGTAAAGGAGTATTGTATTATAATCAAACTTTTATGTTTAAGATATTATGTTGTTGATAAAAACTAATTGGTGGCCCTCTGACTCTTTTCTTTCACGTTTTCTTAAAAAAAAAGTAGAATCATAAAATAGAATCTCTACAGGATGTGGATGCTTTGGAGAGGGAACAGAAGAGGTTTACCAGGATGTTGCCTGGTCTGGAGGGTATTAGCTATGAGGAGAGATTGGAGAAACTTGGTTTGTTCTCACTGGAACGATGGAGGTTGAGGGATGACCTGATAGAAGTCTACACGATTATGAGTGGCATGGACAGAGCGGATAGTCAGATGCTCTTTTCTAGGGTAGAAAAGTCAAGTACTAGAGGACATGGGTTTAAGGTCCATGGGGAGAAGTTTAGAGGAGATGTGCAAGGCAAGTTTTTTACACAGAGGGTGGTGAATGTCTGGAACGCGCTGCCCCGGGAGGTGGTGGGAGCAGGTACGATAGCGGCATTTAAGGGGCATCTAGACGAATACATGAATAGGATGGGAATGGAAGGATACGGACTCTAAGTGCATACGGCTTTAGTTTAGGCAGGCATCATGATCGGCGCAGGCCTGGAGGGCCAAAGGGCCTGTTCCTGTGCTGTACTGTTCTTCGTTCTTTGAAGAAGAAGGCCATTCAGCCCATCGAGTCTGCACTGACTCTCCAAAAGAGCATCTTACCCAGGTCCACCCCATCCATGTAACCCCACTCATTTACCATGGCTAATCCCCCTAACCTACACATCTTGGGATTCTAACAGGAAATTTAGCATGACCAATTCACCTAACCTGCACATCTTTGTACTATGGGAGGAAACCGGAGCACCTGGAGGAAACCCATGCAGACATGGGGAGAACGTGCAAACTCCACACAGACAGTGACCCGAGACCAGAATTGAACGTAGGTCCCTGGCGCTGTGAGACAGCAGTCCTAACCACTGTGCCACCGTGCCACCCATTCTGGAATCCTCCAGTCCAGTTACAACATCAACTGGGACCATAACACAAGTGTATCCTTTCTTGGATAAGGAGACCAAAACTGCGCACAGTGCTCCAGGTGTGGCCTCAACAAAGCCCCATCAGGTCGAGGGGGTTCAATCCTCGATCGTTTATGTACTATTTATGTAGGAGATGAGCCTAGCTTTTCTGAGTTATCATTGTATCACAATCTCTGCCGTCTTTGCTTCTTTCCCCAGTGATGAGCTGAGTGAGAAGGAGACGGCTCCATACTCTGAAATTCCAAAGCTTCCTTTGACTCCGGCACCCACAGAGCCGCTCAGTGATCTTCCAGCTTTAAAGGTAAGGGAAGCTCCAAAACAAAACTCCAACATCTTTTACATCCAAAGCATCTTCCCAAACAATTAAGACTCTCAGTGTAGTCACTGTTGCTATGTGAGAAAATATGGCAGGAGACCAGCATGCAGCAAGCTCCCACACATAGCAGTGTGACGACAGCTCAATATTCTGTTTTGGTGATGTTAGTTGAAGGATTAATTGACAGCTGGGGCACGGAGAGAATCCCTGCCGGAACAAGCAGCAATCTCATCGGAAAGAACCTGGGCAACGCAACAGCTCTCCAATCGCAACCAAGATAACATACTGGAGTCCTCCGTTGGTGCATATTTGGATGCAGCGTAAACTCAGCACCGAGTGCTATCTCCAATACTAAGATTAGGCGGCACAGTGGCCCAGTGGTTAGCACTATTGGCTCACAGCGCCAGGGACCCGGGTTCCATTCCTGGCTTGAATCACTGTCTGTGTGGAGTCTGCACGTTTTCCCCACGTCTGCGTGGGTTTCCTCCGGGTGCTCCGGTTTCCTCACCCACACCGAAAGACATGCTGGTTAGGTGCATTGGCCATGCTAAATTCTCCCTCAGTGTCCCTGAACAGGCGCCGGAGTGTGGCGACTAGGGGATTTTCACAGTAACTTCATTGCAGTGTTAATGTAAACCGACTTGTGAGGCTAATAAATAAACTTTAAAACGTTTAAGATTAATAAACACTGGACCGTCCCACTTATACTGTACATTAATTTTAAGTTTAGTAAGTAGGCTTACATTAAAACTGTACTGTGAAAATCTCCTAGTCACCACACTCTGGCACCTGTTTGGGTATACTGAGGGAGAATTTAGCATGGTCACTGCACCTAACCCATATGTCTTTCAGACTGTGGGAGGAAACTGGAGCACCCGGAGGAAACCCACGCAGACACTGGGAGAATATGCAAACTCCACACAGACAGTGACCCAAGCCGGGAATCGAACCCGGGTCCCTGGCACTGTGAGGCAGCAGTGCTAACCTCAGACTCAATGGGCTGAATGGCCCAATTCTGCTCCTCTATCTTCTGGTCTTATGCACCGTGAGTCCCCGAAGTGTATTTACAGTGAAACTCCTAACTGTATTTGTTCTTTCCCCTCTCTATCCCAAGGCTCATTGTGTTCCTTTGCACTTCACCTGAATATGCGCTGAATGAGCAAGAGCTTGGTGCTGCCTTTCGGCCCTTTGTCCTGTATCGCTCATCATCACGTGGCACGTACCCAAGCCTGCCTTTATTGTCTCGCTTGCCACATGCATTTGCTTGTTGGCCCACGTGCCTTGTGAGCGCTCTGCTGAACTATAGTGTCCTTTGTGTGTCTTAGCTGAGTTTGGATGTGTCTTTTCCCGATTTACAGCTGACTCTTGCCTGATCTGGCCCATTTCTAGACCGCCACAAGATCCAGTGGTGGAGGTGGGTCATTGAGAAAAATTGTTAGGCTGAATTTTCCGATGGTACTTTTGCCCGTTGATGAGTACAGGATGACTCGTGACTCCAGCTCTCTCACTCCCTGTGGGTTCGCGGTAGCTTTCACTGGCCTTGGCACTGGGCTCTGGTGACCTGCTTCAGAGAGGGCATGAAGTATAGCCTTTATGTTTAGGATTCTCCAGAGGTTTCTATTCATCTGACCTACAGGCAGTAGATCACAAGTCCTCCCAATCTGGATATGAAGGAACTCCTCACCACATGAGTCTGCTGTCGGACATTTTGCTGCTTGCTGTTAATCCATTGTACCACAAGAGGGCAGTGGAGCCACCCGACCAGCTAATATATCAGGAGCTGTGTCCCTCTGTGACAACCAACCCATTGTCTTGCTAATGTTTGACGGCTATGTTCAATACTACTCGGGTAGAATTCTACAGATGTCTGGTGCCTTCTAGAAGGAGAATTGCCAGGTCAGCAGCTAGGAATTCTGCAGCGTGTAACTTACCTCCTCACTCCCCAAAGCCTGCCCACCATCTACTAGTTTAAAGTTTATTTATTAGTGTCACAAGTAGGCTTATGTTAACACTGCAATGAAATTACTGTGAAAGTCCCCTAGTCGCCACACTCCGGTGCCTGTTCGGGTACAGTGAGGGAGAATTTAGCCTGGCCAATGCACCTAACCAGCACGTCTTTCAGACTATAGGAGGAAACCAGAGATACAAAAGTCTGAGGTCACGTACCAACCAACTCAAGAACAGCTCCTTCCCTGCTGCTGTCAGACTTTTGAATGGACTCACCTTGCATTAAATTGATCTTTCTCTACACCCTAGCTATGACTGTAACACTACATTCTGCACTCTTCCGTTTCCTTCTCTATGAATGGTATGCTTTGTCTGTATAGCGCGCAAGAAACAATACTTTTCACTGTACACTAATACATTTGACAATAAATCAAATCAAACCCGGAGGAAACCTACAAAGACCCAGGTCCTTTCCTGTGCCCTATTCCTGTGACCCCACATGTTTACCATGGTTAATCCCATGTGACCTGCACATCTTGATACATTACGGGGCAACTTAGGATGGCCAATCCACCTAAACTACACACCTTTGGACTATGGGAGGAAACTGGAGCACGGAGAGAACACTTGCATAATGAGGAGGCAGAGTGGTTAGCACTGCTGCCTCACAGCGCCAAGGACCCAGGATCGATTCCCGGCTTGGGTCAATGTCTGTGCAGAGTGTGCACCTTCTCCCCGTGTCTGCGTGGGTTTCTTCTAGGTGCTCCGGTTTCCCCCCACAGTCTGAAAGACGTGCTGGTTAGGTGCATTGACCATGCTAAATTTTCCCTCGGTGTACACGAACAGGCGCCGGAGTGTGGCAACTAGGGGATTTTCACGGTAACTTCATTGCAGTGTTAATGTCAGCCTACTTGTGATACGAATAAATAAACTTTTAATTTAAAGAACAACTTGGGTTGACTGTCTTCATGACGGTTTCATCACATTGCCACCGACCTCCTACAGCTCCACACAGTCAAACAGCAGTTTTAAAAATCCCTTTGTCAGTGTATTTACAATTAATACAAACCAGTATTCGCAGAAAATGAAAACACGCGACAACTCCAGTGAATGTTCCCTGGGTTCGCTTGTTGCAATGTCCAGGAGGGATTTAATTCTTAATTCCTGGGGATCCTGTCCAATCCTGGAGGGGCTGGCAACACCACCCACTACCTTGCAGACGCTTCGACAACGGATGAATGGACACCGCTCGACAATCACCAAACGGGAGTGTTCCCTTCCTGTGGGGGAGCACTTCAGTGGTCACGGGCATTCAGCCTCTGATCTTCGGGTAAGCGTTCTCCAAGGCGGCCTTCACGACACACGACAACGCAGAATCACTGAGCAGAAACTGATAGCCAAGTTCCGCACACATGAGGCCGGCCTCATCCAGGGGTTCATGTCACTCTATCCGTAACCCCCACGACTTGTCTGGGCTTGCAAAATCTCACTAACTGTCCTGGCTGGAGACAATACAGACCTCTTTAACCTGTGCTAAACCCTCTCTTCACTAGCATTCTCTGCACCTGTAAAGACTCGCATCCCAACCATCTTGTAAATTGAGTCTGTGCGTATATGTGCCCTGTTTGTGAACCCAACTCTTCACTCACCTGATGAAGGAACAGCACTCCAAAAGCCCGTGCTGCCAAATAAACCTGTTGGACTTTAACCTGGTGTTGTGAGACTTCTTACTGTGCCCACCCCAATCCAACGCCGGCATCTCCACATCATACCTTGTCTGTGGCCAATGTTTTAAATCCTCACGTCAGAGTCTGGACAGGTATCTGGCTGGTGGTCACAGCATTTCATGATCAGGAACAGAGAACTTGGTCACTTTAATTTATCTCCCCCGTCCAACCTGGACAGCACCCTGAAAGTTTAATCGGAAGTCAAGGTTGTCACTCTCCTGTGGTGAATGAGCTCCCTCTGCTGGGATGCTCTTAAAATTGCATTTTTCAAACCCAAAGTTATGTTGCGTAAATTTGTTTCTTGAATTGGTATTCAACTTTAAACATTTCTTTGGACATGACGCGCTGAAGATAAAGCTTGGACAGGCAAACCCTGCCTCCAACAGGCTGACCTGGGAGCACTTTTCATTAATATAGCGCCTGCAACATAGTAGAAATGCCCACATATTTACCCTGCCGATCTCCCTGACACTAAGGGGCAATTTAGCATGGCCAACCCACCCTAACCCGTACATCTTTGGACTGTGGGATACGGGGAGAACGTGCAGACTGCCCAACAGACAGTGACCCAAGGAAGGAATTGAACCCGGGTCCCTGGCGCTGAGAGGCAGCAGTATTTTGACACTGCCACCCCAACGTCCCGAGCTACTTCCTGGGAGCGATTATCAAACCCAAATTCAATGCATGAGCCCCGGGATGAAATTTTGGCGGAAGGTGGCCGAAAGCTTTGGGTCAGCGGTAGATCTGCAGGACTGTCTCAAAGGAGGGACAGGACTTAGGGAGGGAATTCCGGAGCGTGGGACCAAAGAGGCATGGCCACCGATGGTGGAGTGATTCAAATCGGAGGACTGAAAGAGGCCAGAATTGGAGGCACGTAGGGCACTCGGCGAGCTTGCCAATGTTAGCGATCCAGGGGGACGAGGGCATGGAGCGATTTTTTTTTTGAAGCGAGGAAGGGAATTTAAAATTGAGGTGTTGCCAGGCTGGGAGCCAGTGTATGTTGGCAAGATACAGGGGCGATGGGTGAATGAAACCTGGCACCTGTTAGGCTGCAGAGAGCTGGGTTTTGAAAGAGCTCAGGTTTACAGAGGGGTTCATAGAACATACAGTGCCGAAGGAGGCCATTTGGCCCATTGTGCCCGCACCGACCACAATCCCACCCTGGCCCTATCCCCATAACCTCATATATTTACGCTCCTAATCCTTCTGACACTAAGGGACAATTTATCATGGCCAATCAACCTAACCCGCACCTCTTTGGACTGAGGGGGGAAACCGGAGCACCTGGAGGAAACCTACGCAGACACGGGGAGAACGTGCAAACTCCAGACAGGCAGTCCCGAGGCTGGAATTGAACCCGGGTCCCTGGCGCTGTGAGGCAGCAGTGCTAACCACTGTGCCACCGTGCTGCCCTGGGTTGCAAGGTAGCAGCCACCAACATTTGAACAATAGCATCTACAGATAATAGAGGCAAGGATACGGGAAGGAAGGATCACTCGTTTAAGAGGGAGATGAGGAGAAATTTCTTCTGAGGCTTGCGAGTCTTTGGAACTCTCTTCCTCAATAGACAGCTGAAGCAGAACCCTTGAATCTATTCAAGGCAGAGCTCGATAGATTCTTGATTAGCAAGGGGGTGGAAGGTTATTGGGGGTAGGCAAGAATGTGGGGTTGAAGTCGCAAGCAGGTCAGTCATGAACTCCTTAAATGGTAGGGCAGGCACGAGGGGCTGAGTGGCCTACTCCTGCTCCTAATTCGTATGTATGATTTCAGTAGCAGTGTTGGAGTTGGGCATTGGAATGGAGGTAGAAATGGGAAGTTACAACAATATGAATGCAGCGCTTCCTAAGCCATGTTCACCATCCTGACTTCACAATATCACTGTCCCTTCACTGTCACTGGGTCAAAATTGGGGCGGCATGGCGCAGGGGCGGCACGGTGGCACAGTGGTTAGCACTGCTGCCTTCCAACCCCAGGGACCTGGGTTTGATTCCCGGCTTGGGTCACTGTCTGTGCAGAGTCTGCATGTTCTCCCCGTGTCTGCGTGGGTTTCTGCCCACAGTCCAAAGATGTGCGGGTTAGGTGGATTGGCCGTGCTAAATTGCCCCTTAGTGTCAGGGGGACTAGCTAGGGTAAATGCATGGAGTTATGAGGATAGGGCCTGGGTGGGATTGTGTTCTGTGCAGACTCGTTGGGTCGAATGGCCTCTTTCTGCATTGTAGGATTCTAAACCCAATGCCAGATGGACTGCAGCAGTTCAAAAAGGCAGCTCACCATCACCTTCTCGAGGGCAATTAGGGATGGTCAATAAATGCTGGCCTAGCCAGCGATGCCCACACTCCCGTAAATGTATAAAAGGAAATACTTAACCTGCCCTCTCATTGGCGTGGGAAACGAGAAGCAATGCCCACATCTCATGAAAGAATATTTGTGTAAAAAGCTGAGCTATCTTAGGGTGGCACAGTGGTTAGCACTGCTGCCTCACAGCGCCAGGGACCCGGGTTCGATTCCCGGCTTGGGTCACTGTCTGTGCAGAGTCTGCCCGTTCTCCCCGTGTCTGCGTGGGTTTCCTCCGGTGCCCCGGTTTACTCCCAGTCCAAAAATATGCAGATTAGGTTGATTGGCCTTGTTAAATTGACCCTCAGTGTCAGTGGGATTAGCAGGGGAAATAGAATCATAGAATCCCGACAGTGCAGAAGAGGCCATTTGGCCCACTGAGCCTGCACTGACTCTCTGACCCAGACCCTCTCCCCTGCCCTGTCCCTGTAACCTCACACATTTACCATGGCTAATTATTCTAACCTACACATCTCGGGAAACTATGGGCAATTTATCATGGTCCATCCAACTAACTAGCACGTCTTTCGGACTGTGGGAGGAAACCGGAGGAAACGCATGCAGACACGGGGAGAATGAGCAAACTCCACACAGACAGTCACCCAAGGCTGGAATTGAACCTGGGTTCCTGGAGCTGTGAGGCAGCAGTGCTAACCACTGTGACACCGTGCTGCCGGGTTTATGTGGGGTAAAGACCGGGATCGGGCCTGGGTGTTTTTTTTTTGTGGGTGCAGACTTGATAGGCCGAATGGCCTCCTTCTGCACTGCAGGGATTCCATGCTCTTGAGTGCCGATTCTATTTTTCTTTCCCTAATTTATTCACCAATTACCCTCTCCTCTGCTGAAGGTACCGATTTGAGATCCGATGCATTCCATGGTTGCTAGGTGCCTCGGAGTACCTGTGCGGTTGTGTGTTATCCGGGACCATGAGTATAGGCAGGCTGTGGGACCAATTGGGGACTCACTAAGCCCGATGCTGTTAAAATAGGAAGGGAGGCCGCTCTGCTTTGCTTCACTCTGAGGCGTCTTTCCGTATTATTGGGAGTCGCCTTGCTAAGCTGTACCGGGGAAACCCTCGTGGTCCCGAACTCCGAACGACCTTGCCGTGCTGGCCTAACGGATAAGCGAGAGCCTCCCGTTTGAATCCCGGCCAAGTGTACGCCTCTCTGCTCTCCCCATTTTTGTCCTTTGACTGGTAATTAATCTCCACAAGTAAACTCTGTACCTTCAACTTGACGACCTGACGAATCGGCCCCCTCACATTCCTCTGTTTATTACTCTATTGGAAGGGCGGCTATCTGGAAGACAAGGTTGGGGGAGCAGGGAAGCATCTGCAGTTTGCACAGGCCTCTCACTCCCCAGCACCCCCCCCCCCCCGCCCTCCCCCCATTCTCTGACTTCTCAGTTTTCAAGGCAATTGCACTATTCTAAGGCAAGGTCATAGTGCTCCTTAGTGTAGAATCACATCGGTGTTAACCAATAGTCAAAAGAAAGAGGACCTGCTAAAATGAGGTGGACAGTAACAGACCTCACTTATAATTTGTGTGTTTTTACTCATTTTATTAGCCAAGTGATCAGATTAGAAAATGTTTTGTTTCTGGTCTCCACACATCAGCTTTTCTTCCGTTGTCTGACAGTTCCACCTGGCAAAGATTTGACTGCAGCACCCTGAAAGGCAGCTGCCGAATATTTACATTGACACAGAAACTCGACTTTACTTTTCCAAACCCCGCCCCCCGCACCCAACAGAACCTCATGAACTACCTCCAACTATTGAATTCCTTTCAAATGAAATGTTAAATCTGATCCAGCTCCCAGTTCCTCCCCGGTCCTGACGATCCCAACCTTTAGCTTATGTAAACCCTCCTTATTTTTCTTCAGGAGGGTATTGTGGTCAACGTGACTGTAATGTCTCATTCCAAATTAATCACCGCAACAGGAGAAGAGTCTTCTCCGGACGGAGCTGACCGCTGGGCTTTCCTCGCCAATGGGACAACGGCAGCAAAAGCAAAGCCCGGCAAAGAGTGGGAAATATGATGGCCAATCAATAAAATCTCGTTTCCCCCCAACCCCACTAGGGCCATCTGCCACGTGTCTAAGGCTGTCCTTTCACATTCTGCATCTTTGTTCTGCCACTTACACATTTCAATCTTTTCCGGCTCGGGTCACTGTCTGTGTGGAGTTTGCACATTCTCCCCCGTGTCTGCGTGGGTTTCCCCCGGGTGCTTTGGTTTCCTCCCACACACCAAAGATGTGTGGATTAGGTGGATTGGCCATGCTAAACTGCCCCTTAGTGTCAGGGGGTCCAGCTAAGGTAAATGCATGGGGTTATGGGGATAGGGCTTGGGTGGGATTGTGGTCGGTGCAGACTCGATGGGCCGAATGGCCTCCTTCTGCACTGTAGGATTCTATGATTCTAATGGGTAGCAGGGTGGCACAATGGTTAGCATTGCTGCCTCACAGTGCCAGAGACCTAGCTTCGATTCCTGCTTCGGGTCACTGACCTTGTGGAGTCTGCGCGTTCTCCCTGTGTCTGTGTGGGTTTCCTCCGGGTGCTCTGGTTTCCTCCCACAGTCCAAAGATGTGCGGGTTAGGTTGATTGGTCGTGCTAAATTGCCACTGTGTCAGGGGGACTAGGAGGGTAAATATGTGGGGTTAGGGGGATAGGATCTGGCTGGGATTGTTGTTGGTGCAGGCTCGATGGGCCAAAAGGCCTCCTTCTGCACTGTCGGGATTCTACGATTCTATTTGCACCATTCTCAACCTTTACTACCACCGTTTACATTGCCTTTGTCTTTTTGTCTGTGACATCATTGTCAATTACAATCCTCCTCCTCACCCTAGCCGTATAAACCTCGTCCTATTTTCTTTGTCTTCAGCTCTGACGAAGGGTCCTCCGGACTCGAAACGTTGGCTGTATTCTCTCTCCACAGGTGCTGTCAGACCTGCTGAGATTTTCTGTTTTTGATACGATGGGGCAGAGTTGTCCATGACTGGTCAATAGTTGGACGCCCTGCTCTATCCCAACTGCATTAATATCCCTGAAAAGCTTCTTCATTCCAACACTTGCTTCTGAAATGAGAGCCCTGAAATACGATTTCAGCTTTTTTTTCCCCTTGAAATCTCCCCTTTTCTGTCAGCTCATCGCGGCCTTTCATGACCCAACACGGTTGTTATTAAGTTCTTCTAAATCTGCAATCTCTTTATACGGAATTGCCTCGTGTAACAATGCCATGTTGGACAATCTGGAGCTTGCTCCCTTGGTGTGGTGTTCAATGATCTTAAATGTAAGCAGTACAGCCCTTGTTTGATATTTTTAACATGTACAACCTGTAATTCTCATCAATTAAAGGCCTCGTTAATTTGCTCTGTCATTACTCTTTGATCTCACGCTAACTCGGAGACGCTCTGACGCCCCAGCCCAACTCTCTAACTGTTGTTGTGCGACTGGTTGGCGGCCTCGAAAGCCAGAATCAAAAGAAATTAATTCCTTAACTTGCAAAGTGCTTTGAGATGTTTCGGTGATGTCATGAGGCGCTACCTAAGTACATGTTGTCTTAATTTCACCAATTTGAAAAGGGAGACGGGCGGCTTTGTGGTAACGTTATTGGACTAGCGGTTCAGAGGCCCAGGCTAACACTCCGGGATATGGGTTCAAATCTGATGGTGGCGCAGTGATTAGCACTGCTGCCTCACAGCACCAGGGACCCGGGTTCAATTCCGGCCTTGGGTCACTGTCTGTGCGGATTCTGCACGTTCTCCCTGTCTCTGCTGGGTTTCCTCCGGGTGCTCCAGTTTCCTCCCACAGTCCAAAGATGTGTGGGTTAGGTGGATTGGCCATGCTAAATTGCCCCTTAGTGTCCCAAGATGTGCAGGCTAGGTAGATTAACCATGGAGTTATGGGGATAGGACGGGGGTGAGGGTCTGGGTAAGATACTTTGCCAAGAGTCGATGCAGACTCGATGGGCCGAATGGCTTCCTTCTGCACTATAGAGATTCTTATGATTCCATGGATTGTTACACCTTGAGTTGAAAGCTGGGATCAGTAATGGTGACCATGAAACTATCATGGTAGAGGGCATGCCCCTGTCTACATCAATGGGGACAAAGTAGAAATGGTCGAGCACTTCAAGTTTTTAGGTGTCCAGATCACCAACAACTTGTCCGGGTCCCTCCATGTGAATGCTGTAGTTAAGAAAACCCTACAAAGCCTCTACTTTCTCAAGAGACTAAGGAAATTTGGCATGTCCACTACGACTCTTACTAACAGATGCACCATAGAAGGCATTCTCTCTGGTTGTATCTCAGCTTGGTATGGCTCCTGCTCTGTCCAAGACCGCAATAAACTACAAAGGGTCATGAACGAAGCTCAGTCCATCACTCAAACTGGCCTCCCATCCATTGACCCCATCTACACTTCCCGCTGCTTCGGAAAAGCCACCAGCATAATTAAGGATCCTACACACCCCGGACATTCTCTGTTCCACCTTTTTCCTTCGGGAAAAAGATACAAAAGTCTGAGGTCACGTACCAACCGACTCCAAAACAGCTTCTTCCCTGCTGCCATCAAACTTTTGAATGGATCCACCTTGCATTAAGTTGATCTTTCTCTACACCCTAGCTATGACTGTAACACTATATTTGGCACTCTCTCCTTTCCTTCTCTATGAATGGTATGCTTTGTATAGTGCGCAAGAAAAAATACTTTTCACTGTATGCGAATACATGTGACAACAATAAATCAAATCATTGATTGTCATTAAAAATAAACGCTTCGGAGAATGCAATTTGTCCTCTTAATCTAGTCTAGATGTGACTCGAGATTCAGAGTGACCTAGCTGACCCTTAACTGTCCTCCTGAAAGGACTGAGTAAGCCACTCAGTTCATGGGCAACAAATGCTGACTTTGTCAGTGGCACATGAAAGAGTTGGAAAAAAACCACAACAAGGTTGGATATTGAGCTTTAATAAACGATCTTTAACAGAAAGGCCACGAAAGTTGGTGCTGCCACATGTTGCGTGTAATGATACTGTTGAGATTCTGTGAAACGGATTATCAGTGGATAAGAGGGGAAGTTGTTTACAATGTCACCACAGGTGCTGTGGAGGAGTTCCTATCCCACAATTAACTCGCTCACACACAATCGCAGACCATTAATAATGTTTATTTTTAGAGGTGGTGTCTCGTGGGATCATGACGGGTTCAACCGGCCCTGCCCCTGCACCTTAATTGACTGTAGATGTGGCTTGATTTGCAGAGTTGTGTTAATGTGTAGGTTCTCATAGCGTGACACACTCGGTCCTGGCGTTTGATGCAGACACACAGCTTGTCTATCCCTACAGTTGTAGGCGCCAGGATAACCTAGATAACAAAGGCACTTATGTCAGACTCCTATTTATTGACTACAGCCCAGCCTTCAACATCATTATTCCTGTGAAACACATCTCCAAACTCCATGGCCTGGGGCTCGAGCCCACAGACTGCACTCAGTAAGGATAGGCTACAACACCACCTCCACAATCATCCTCAATACCGATGACCCACAAGGCTGTGTTCTTAGCCCCTTGCTATACCAGAAGGACGTGGAGGCTTTGGAGAGAGTGCAGAGGAGGTTTACCAGGATGTTGCCTGGTATGGAGGGGCTTGGTTATGAGGAGAGATTGGGGAAACTGGGGTTGTTCTCCTTGGAAAGACGGAGGATGAGGGGAGACTTAATAGAGGTGTATAAAATTATGAAAGGCATAGATAGGGTGAACGGTGGGAAGCTTTTCCCCGGGTCGGTGGTGACGTTCACGAGGGGTCATAGGTTCAAGGTGAAGGGGGGGAGGTTTAACACAGATATCAGAAGGACATATTTTACACAGAGGGTCGTGGGGGCCTGGAATGGGTTGCCGGGCAAGGTGGTGGAGGCGGACACACTGGGAACGTTTAAGACTTATCTAGACAGCTATATGAATGGAGTGGGAATGGAGGGATACAAAAGAGTGGTCTAGTTTGGACCAGGGAGCGGCGCGGGCTAATTGTTCTTTGTTTCTCGTTTCAAGGCTTCATTCTATGATCATCTTGCTGGTGCCAGTACAGAGCGAGACTGCGGATAGTTGGGAACCTGTCTCGGGGGCAGGGAATTCATATGGTGTTCGTGGAGTGGAAATGAATAGGGTTGGGAAGCATTTTCCGATCAGGGCCAGTGTGATCTCCTGGACTCGTTTCGATCGCCTCAGGGGGTCGGAGAGGAATTTCCCAGATTTTTTTTTCCCCATATTGGCCCTGGGGTTTTCACTCTGGGTTTTCGCCTCTCCCTGGAGATCACATGGTCTGGAATGGGGGGGGTAGGGGTGAGTTAATAGGTTGTGATGAACAAAGCATCATAGCTGTGAGGGACAGCTCGGGGATAGGATATTAGTATGTAGATAGGCTGGAAAATTGGGCGGGGATCCTGGATTCAGGATTCAATCCTGGACCGGGGAGCTGCGCGGGCTTGGAGGGCCGAAGGGCCTGTTCCTGTGCTGTTTTGTTCTTTGTACTCCTTAGACACCTATGATTGTGCGGCCAAATTCCCCTCCAACTCGATTTTCAAGTTTGCTGATAACACCACTATCTCAAACAATGACGAGACGGAGTACAGGAATGAGATAGAGAATCTGGTGAAGTGTTGCGACAAAAATAATCGCTCCCTCAATGTCAACAAAACACAGGAGATAGTCATCGACATCAGGAAGCATAGTGGACAATATTTCCCGGTCGATGGGGACAAAGTAGAAATGGTCAAGAGCTTCAAGTTTTTAGGTGTCCAGATCACCAACAACCTGTCATGGTCCCTTCATGCTGACGCTATAGTTAAGAAAGCCCACCAACGCCTCTACTTTCTCAGAAGATGAAGGAAATTTGGCATGTCCACTATGACTCTCATCAACTTCTACAGATGCACCATAGAAAGCATTCTTTCTGGTTGTATCACAGCTTGGTATGGCTCCTGCTGTGCCCAAGACCACAAGGAACTACAAAGGGTTGTGAACGAAGCCCAGTCCATCACGCAAACCAGCCTCCCATCCATTAACTCTGTCTACACTTCAGCTGCTTTGGCCAAGCAGCCAGCATAATTAAGGACCCCACGGACCTCGGACATACTCTCTTGTATCTTTTTCCCAACGGAAGATGATAGAAAAGTCTGAGGTCACGTACCAACCGACTCGAGAGCAGCTTCTTCCCTGCTGCTGTCAGACTTTTGAATGGACCTATCTCGCACTAATGGATCTTTCTCAGCACCCTAGCTATGACTGTAACACTACATTCTGCACTCTCCTTCTCTATGAACTGTGTGCGCAAGAAATAATACTTGTTACTGTATACTAATACATATGACAATAAAGTAAATAAAACCAAATCAAAGGAACCAAATGTTAGCACCACCAGCGTATGTCAAAATGGCAGCATTGAACAAGTGAAGCACTCCAAGGTGTTTTAGCAGGGGATGGGCAGGGAGTCCAATCAAAATGGGAGAAGGTTCGAGGAGAAACCAAAGACTTAGTTGAAGAGATGTTTTGCATCTATTAAATAATCTACAGTAGGAAATAGACCTTTTAGCCTCACTGGTCTGTGCTTCACACGAGCCTCTGCCAATCCCTTTCATCTCACCCCATTGGCTTACTTTTCTTTTTCTTTCTCCCTCATGTACTTATCCACCTTCCTCCTTAAATGCATTGCCATTCACACGGTGGCACAGTGGTTGGCACTGCTGCCTCACAACGCCAGGGACGCGGTATCGATTCCCGGCTTGGGTCACTGTCTGTGTGGAGTCTGCACGTTCTTCCCGTGTCTGCGTGGGTTTCCTCCGGGTGCTCTGTTTCCTCAGAGTCTGAAAGACGTGCTGGTTAGGTGGATTGGCCATGCTAAATTCTCCCTCGGTGTACCCGAACACCGGAGTGTGGCGACTAGAGGATTTTCACACTAACTTCATTGCAGTGTTAATCTAAGCCTACTTGTGACGCCAATAAATAAACTTTAACAAAAAACCTCTCCATTGTGATAGAGATCTTCCTGAATTCCTTACTAAATGTCTTGTAGAAATATTTTCTCTGTCAAACGACTTCGTAACTTTGTAGACAATGATTAAGGACCCTCACCCCATGCCCAATCTTCTCTCTTCTGGAGAGTAAAGACCCAGCCTTGTTTGGCCTTGACTAAGAAATGTATTTGATTTGATTTATTATTGTCATGTACTGATATACAGTATTGTGAAAAGTATTGTTTCTTGCGTGCTGTACAGACAACGCATACCGTTCATGGAGATGGAAAGGAGAGAGTGCAGAATGTAGTGTTACAGTCATAGCTAGGATGAAGTAGGTCCATTCAAAAGTCTGATGGCAGAAATGAAAAAGTTGTTCTTGAGTCTGTTGGTACGTGACCTAAGACTTTAGTATCTTTTTCCCGACGGAAGAAGATGGAAGAGAGAATGTCCGGGGTGCATGGAGTCCTTATGCTGGCTGTTTTTCTGAGGCAACGGGAAGTGTAGACGGGGCCAATGGATGGGAGGCTGTTTTGCATGATGGATTGGGCATTGACAAATACAGGACATCCATACGCTTACAACCTTTTGTAGTTTCTTGCAGTCTTGGACAGAACAGCAACCATACCAAGCTGTGATACAACTAGAAAGAATGCTTTCTATGGTGCATCTGTAAAAGTTGGTGAGAGTCGTAGCTGACATGCCAAATTTCCTTTGTCTCTTGAGAAAGTAGAGGCATTGGTGGGCTTTCTTAACTATAGTGTCGGCATGAGGGAGACCAGGAGAAGTAGATCATCTCAGTCCTGGCATCCATCAGTCTTGTAGATCTTTATTTTTTCACCAATCCTGAGTTCCTCTACACTTTTTAAATACAGTTTGGGAGACTGGAACAGTGCATAGTTTCACTCTCAAATTTGAAAGTTTTGGTAGCCTTTTTGACTGAGTGAGTTCAAATATTCCTGTGTAAAGAAGTGTTTCCTGTGCACTCCCCCAACCCTACAATAACTCAGCCACGCATCATTGCCACCCAACATCTCAGCTGCAGACTCTGAAGGATAGAACTTAAGATGTATAGTATGTAGATGAGCATACCATGGAATCAAATTAAACATTGCCATTCTCCCCGTGTCTTCCTCCGGGTGCTCCAGTTTCTTCTCACAGTCCAAAGATGTGCAAGTTAGGTGGATTGACCATGCTAAATTGCCCCTTAGTGTCCCAGGATGTGTACATTAGGGGAATTAGTGGGATAAATGCCTGGGGTTACAGGGATATGGCAGGAGGGCAGGCCTGGGTAAGATGCTCTGTCAGAGACTCGGTGCAGACTCGATGGGCCAAATGGCCTCTTCCTCCATTGTAGGGATTCTATGATTTTTTTTAATTAAATTTTTAGCAAACCTTGTTTCAGAAACGTACTTCAAATGTGTCAAAAAGTAGCATTTGGAAACATTGCGGACCCCTTGTCCTGTATTTGCCGATATTGGTAACTGACTCTTTACAAAGTGCAGTGTCTAAATTGGCCGGAATTAGTGCCCGAGGACAGTCGGAAAATGCACAGTAATGCAAACGTACAACAAACTCATCTAATGTGTTTTTTGGCCACCTGAAACTCAATGCCAATAATAGAAAACAGGACAGCGATGAATTTCTTAAAAAGAGTTAGATGGAATCATTCACTTTTTTCTCGATAATTCCCACTCTGGAATTTGGCCGTGCTATCAAATGTTTTGAAGATTTTTATGAATGAGTTTCTGGGTGACGTCTCTGGCCTGGTATCACTTTGAATGAAGATGTTAAGAGAGAGGGAGGGTGGGACGTGCGAGCGAGAACTTTAGTCACTGAATTCCTGGCAGCTGGAGGATTTGCCACTGATAGGGGAGCAAGGTTTTTAAAACATTAATTCAAAGGATCTGGGCCAGCATTTGGACAGCACAGTGGCACAGCAGTTAGCACTGCTGCCTCACGACGCCAGGAACCCGGGTTCGATTCCCGGCTTGGGTCACTGTCTGTGTGGAGTTTGCACATTCTCCCCGTCTCTGCGTGGGTTTCCTCCGGGTGCTCCGGTTTCCTCCTACAGTCCAAAGATGGTTAAATGGGTTGGCCATGCTAAGTTGCCCCTTAGTGTCAGGGGGATTAGCTAGGGTAAATGCATGGGGTTGCGGGGATAGAGCCTGGGTGGGATTGTGGTCGGTGCAGACTCGATGGGCTGAATGGCTTCCTTCTGCACTGTAGGATTCTATGATTAATTGCCCATCCCTAATTGCCCTTGAGCTGCGTTCTTGAACAGAAGAGGCCCATGTGGTGTAGCTGTGATGATGGGGATGCAACAATGTAGACTTGGTGGGCAGCAAGTGTGAAGAGAGAGAGAATTGGAAAGGTAGGGCAGTGTGTGTGGCCGCAGAGTAATTAAGTAGCAACTGGGGAAAGGGTAGGTAGTGGCGGAGACAGCAATGACTGGGATGATATGGGGGTGCAGGAATGGGTGTGAGAGAGGAAAGTGCTGTGAGGTGGAGACCATGAAGGGAGAATTGCAGATGGCGATGGTTTTTCGTGGGGAGACCAGCTGGGGATTGAGGCAGGCATTGTATCAGTTCCTTTACGTGGGTTTCCTCCGGGTGTTCCAAAGAACAACAAAGAACAATACAGCACAGGAACAGGCCCTTCGGCCCTCCAAGCCGCTCCCTGGTCCAAACTAGACCATTCTTTTGTATCCGTCCATTCCCACTCGTTTCCGGTTTCCTCCCACACTCCAAAGATGTGCTGGATAGGTGGATTGGCCATGGGAAATGTGTGGGGTTACGGGGATAAGGTGGAGGTTATATTATCGGTCAGAGAGTTGGTTCAGACTCGATGGGTCGAAAAGCCTCTTCTGCACTGGCGGGATTCTATGATTTTTCCTTAATGGCCAATTTGTCCAAGCCTCCATGGGCTAATATGCTTCTCCCAGTGTTTGCGTGGGTTTCCTTTGGGTGCTCAGGTTTCCTCCCACAGTCCAAAGATGTATGGATTAGGTTGATTGGCCATGCTAAATTGTCCATTAGTGTCACAGGAATTAGCAAGGTAAATACTTGGGATTATGGGGATAGGGCCTGGATGGGACTGTTGTCAGTGCAGGCTCGATGGGCCAAATGGCACTGCAGGGATTCTATGAGCCTCTTTCTTCTATGAACTGGCATGAAGCTGCTGTAGAGCATAGTTGAGGTCTGGGGCAGCATTCCCTCATTAATCTTCAGCCATCATTGGTTGTGGGAGTTAATTGCCTTCCCTCCTCGAGTGTTGCTGCACTGTGATGAGAGAACACTTTTCCACAGCACGGTATTGTTGTGGCACCAATTCGTACTGTTAATTTCTCAGCCCCCGGATCTGAAACTCTTTTGTTGTGTTTGCAGAATGTCGCTGAGGATTTGGACAACCTGTTATCGGCACTGAGTGAGAATCTGATCGATTTCACTGACCCTACGCCACTGGTAGGTTCTATTTCTAAAGGTCCATCTCCCTCCTGCCACGAGTTCATTGTAATTAGAGGCAGCAAGCTGCAGTCTCTGCAGGAGCCCACGCACTCTCTGCTTTCCCTGTCCCTAAAGGATCTATATGATTATCTATTAACAAGAAGAGTCAAAAGGCTGAGGCAAAAATATTAGCGTTTATATAGTGTCTTTCATAACTTCCGAGTGTCCCAAAGTGCTTTACAGCCGAATATATCATTTATGGAGTGTAGTCACTGTGGAAATGTAAGAAACACAGCAGCACATTTACCCATGGCATGGCCTAGTGGTGTTATCGCTCAATTATTATTCCAGAAACTCAGCTAATGTCCTGGGGACCCGGGTTCGAATCCCACCACGGCAGCTGGTGGAATTTGAATTCAATAAAAAATATCTGGAATTAAGAGTCTGCTGATGACCATGAAACTATTGTTGATTGGCGGAAAAACCCATCTGGTTCACTAATGTCCTTTAGGGAAGAAAATTTGCCGTCCTTACCTGGTGTGGCCTACATGTGACTCCAGAGCCACGGTAATGTGGCTGAGTTTCAACTACCCTTGGGCAACTAGAGATGGGCAACAAATGCTAACCAGCCAGCGACGCCCATGTCCCATGAATAAAAAAAATGCTCTCACAATCAACGCTGAGATAATGATCGGATCATCTTTTCTGTAATGTTGACTGAGCAATACCTATTGATAAGGTCACCTGCCCTAGACTTTTTTCAAATAGCACCTTGAAAATAGCACCTGAGTCTTTTCCACCCACCTTCGAAAGCAGACAAAGCTTTAACATCTCAACTCATCCAAAAGATGGCACCTCCAACAGTGCAGCACTACCTCAATGCCGCACTTTGATTTTTGAACTCAAGCCCTAGATTGGCACTTGAACCAACAAACTTGTGACTTTGAAGTGAGAGAGTGTCATCAACTGAGCCGTGGCAGATGCTGAGTCAACTGTGGCCCTGAAACTTCTTCACAACTGATGGTCTGTAGTTTAATGACCCGTGTTCCCAAAAATCTCATTCCAGAGCCACATGAGTAATTTGTACTTTTCAACGCCTTATCAGAATTATTTCTAATTGTATTTTAATGCACCCCTTTACATCGGTCTTCAAGCGGCTTCTTATAAAGCTAATATTGCAACCGAGCCACTCAGATGATTGATTCACTTTCCAATTGGCAGCCGTCAGTGCCAACTCCATTGCAGTATCACCATTGAAGAGCCCAGTGCCAGTCTAGAATTGATCATTGATGTTCCTCTAATCTTGCACAATTCCAGCTATCTTGCTCAGGCAGTGCAGATTAATCAATCTATCTGTTGACGTTAGAATGTGTCATGCATGAATCACAGAAAAAAATTTAGCTTTTTGAGCATTGCAGAAAAGAGAAATGCTGTCAAAGCTTTTGGTTTTGCATTCATCAGGACAGATGCAAGAATACCAAATTTCAAAGGGAAAACAATTTATACTGCATGAGAAGTGGGTGGTGTTTGGTTGGCATGAGCACTCTGGTAAAGGCATTGACTTGGAGAATGCACTAGGGAACAGTTAACCGCAAGGGTGCTGATTGGTTGGTAAATGGTCTCTGGTTGAGGCATTGCCATAGGGAATGCACCAAGGAACAGTTATTCTCCAGGCTTTTGTTTAATTGAAAAAGGTGCAATGCCTGGGCATGTTCCTTTTGCCTGCAGCGGACAGGGCCTTATGTACGAGTATTTCCAGCAAGCATAAGTGAGTCACATTGTGAGCCCGACTGGTGATGGTAAATTGGTAATTAGTGTAATTCTTAGCACATTTAGAATTGTTCAGTAAGTGCTGTCCAATCACTGAATCCTATATAATGTTGGACATTTCAGAGTTTTGCAAACATGGGTTAGTTGAGTGCGAACACTACTTTTCCTGTTGCGAACAGTCGAGGGTGGGGGGGCTTGCTGTTTGATACAATCCACCATTGGGGTGTACAGTCTACATACCTGGTATCATACCGGCACTGAAATTCATATACCACATTACTCATTTGTGTGGTAGGCAGTACGTCCTTTTGGCTTGATGGTAGCACCCTGTTGGTGGATAATACCATTTGTGTTGCTACTGCAAAAAAGCTTTGACCACATGCTTGTGTTTTTTCCAGCAATACTCCAGTTCTGTAATACCAAAGGACTATTTCACTATTCCTTCTGATCTTTGTGTGTTTGTTAATGTTTTTGATGTCGATATAGGGCAGGGTGGTTCCAAATGGAATTTTCAGTCGAGATGGCTCTTCCGCTGTAAAGGTATCAAAACCACTCGCCGAACCTGTACTCTTTCCGCTCCCATCTCCCACTCCAGCTCAACATTCCTTGGAGACGACATTTACTACCAGGTAAAGTCTCAGTAATAGCTGAGGAATGAATGAGTGTGATTTAAACCCAAGCCTTGTGTTTAGTTGGAAATGGGAACGGGAACTACGGTTATAATTTTATGGAATGCCGCATTTGGATTTCTCTACATCACAATTTCAAGGATTTCATCCTCAAATCCCCTCCTGACCTTGTGCCACCTTCCAAATTTACTGCCAGTTTCTGTGGCACGGTGGCACAATGGTTAGCACTGCTGCCTCACAGTGCCAGGGACTTGGGTTTGATTCCCAGCTTGGGTCACTGTCTGTGTGGAGTTTGCACATTCTCCCCGGGTCTGCATGGGTTTCTTCCGGGTGCACTGATTTCCTCCCACAGTGCGAAAAATGTGCTGGTTAGGTGCATTGGCCATGCTAAATTCTCCCTCAGTGTACCCGAACAGGCACCGGAGTGTGGCAACTAGAGGATTTTCACAATAACTTCAATGCAGTGTTAATGTAAGCCTACTTGTGACACTAATAAAGTAGTATTTCTCTCCACCCCCCTCCCCCCAATCCCACTGCTGCATTTATGGCCCCAAACTCTGGATTTCCTTCACCTCCCCAAGTCTCTCCACCTCGTTGCCCCTCTTCCCCCTCAATGGGGAAAGAAAACTGCCTCTCAGCCCACCTCCTCAAGCAAGAGCTTGCGTCACCTCCCTTCCTGCGCTCACCCTCTCTCCAACTCCCCTCGCTGCTCTCCTCTGAGTCTGGTGCCTTTGGACCTCTCGCTGCTAAAGATGTTCGGTCGGTTGTTAATGCATTGTTTATCTCCCGCAGTGCTCCCGCGAAGGATGTGGAGAAACCTGCGAAGCCCAAAGGGTTATTGACAACAGAGTTGTGAGGTCTACTGGGCTTACCTTTGACCTGTTTATGAAATGAAAATTGACAGTCAATGGTGGCCTGCCTGCATTTAGACTCTTAAGACATTCTGTGTGGAGTAACCCAGCAACATTGATGACCTCCTTTTGTATAAAATCCGAGCTCCACGCTTTCTCCTTATCGAATAAACGTTATGGGCTGTTTGCTGTAGGAACACTCCCCCGTGGAATCTTTGCTTTTCGTACCCACAACAAGAGGAAAAGGTTTCTAGTTGCTATTAGAGAACGTGAATTCCTCCTGGATTAAGGCTACTGGAAAATTAAACACGGGTACATGAGGTGCCTGGAATAAGTACCATAATTTCATCTCAAAGAACAAGATGTGCTTTATCGGTGAGTGCGACGGTTTCTGTTGACTACTGATCCTGAGGAACTGCTGTCAGAGACGCTAGTGGAGTAATCGCTGACTGCGAGCAGGGAGTGAAGGTTGGCGATGGAATTACTACGCTACAACCCAAGCATGGCTTTCCACTGGGAACAACAGATCACTGGATCAGTTCTGCCCAACACTTTAGTGAAGAGTAGAACTTGTAACATCTCAGATTTTAACTACTGAGGTATCACGCAATATATGGACTCTGGATCCAACTCCAGTTTCTTGGTGAAGGATGTCCAGGGGGGTCCAGTGAAGATGTCCAGGGGGCTCCAGAGCAGGATGGCGACACGAGCACAGATTCTGAATTACACTGATTCTCTGTGAGCTTCCTCATATCCTGGCAGTGGTTTGAATAACTTTCCAATTTGAGGTCCTCGGAAAGGTTGGGGGTGTGCGTGGGGTGGGGTTGTGGGGGGCTTTTCAAAGCGGAAAACAAACTCGAGCCTTATCGAAAGTATCACATTTTTGACCATTGCTCACTCGCCTGCACGATGTGTTTAACAGCAGTAAATGTGGGGAAAAACCTGGAAAGGCACTCGACGATGGTTTCATCTGGCTTTCCTTCATCGGATATCTGAAACTTGATGGGAAGAAGGACAAATATGGCTTGCAAAGAGGGTGGGGGAAGAACAAGTGTGACCATGCAACCTCCACATAGTAATACTTATAAAACTGTAACTTTTTTCCAACTGGTTTTATATTGAATTTGCAAGTTCTTTTAAAATTTGTTTTATTCTCTCTGTTTGGATCTTCTTGCCACCCTCTCTCAACATTCCACCCAATCGCCAAACACTGTTTTACTACACCCCATCACGCCGGTATAGTGTGCTCCAATCCGGCTGTGACCTAACCCAGCCGCATCTGAACACATATCAGCGGATCATGGTGAGTAAAACCTGCACTTAAACTAAACGTGCAGGTACTGATCCACTCGGCCTTGAACCACACTGCAACTTTTGATGCTGGTCTCATCCAATTTGGACACCTCTTCGGGGTCTATTCTTGTGAATCTTTTCTGTGACTTTACTAAGGTCAACAGCACGTGTGCGTGTGGATCAGTGCATGCTTGAAAGTTCTTCACATGAGTATTGCAGAGTAACACAACACCTGTGCATGCCGTGACTGGCCCTTCATCTTTTTCCTCCCTTTCTTTGGGAGGGAAGATGTCTCCGTTATAATTAGCACCTTGTATCCCTGGTGCCATGATTAGTCTTTTTATAATCATAGGATGACTGAATCTGCTGAATTGTAATTGTTTCTCGTAGGTTCGTAGACCCCTTTCCCCCACAACAAATGTCCAGGTACTCTTGTTTCATTGCATCTTTTCACTATTTGCGAGCTGGTGTGTACACTTGTCCTTCTCTAGTGCTCTTACCCACCCAACCTCACTGACTCCTGAGAACTACTCTTCGCTTCATTTGTATCCTAAGCTACTGATGTTTGACTGTAACCACTGCAGCTCCCCAGCTAACAATGCACAACCCCAATGCTTCAAGACTTGTGCTTGTTATCTAATAATGTTCCCCAAGCACCCCAGCTTTGCTGATTTCTTCCCACTGGCTCAGAGAGTCGTGTGTTTAGCCTGTACGCCAGAGATCCCTGTGCAGTCCTGTGCTGCTGGCATCGCTGTCCTTTGGGAATGGGATCCCACCATGAACCGAGATCTTACCTGCCTGCTCATGGCAGCACTTGAAAGGCAGGCAATTCTCCCAGCATCTTGGCCAATGATCTACCCCAATGCTTGAATGAAGATTCACATCACTACTACTTGTAGGGCATTGGCCCACAAGACTGTTCCAGAGTCATTATGGCACAGAAGGAGGCATTTGGCTTATCAAATACCAGTTATCAAACTCCAAAGGGTAATGCATCACGGTGGCACAGTGGTTAGCACTGCTGCCTCTCAGCATCAGGGACCCGGCTTCGATTCCCGGCTCGGGTGACTGTGTGGAGTCTGCATGTTCTCCTCGTGTCTGCATGGGTTTCCTCCGGGTGCTCCGGTTTCCTCCCACACTCCAAAGATGTGCAGGTTGAGCGGACTGGCCATGATAAATTGCCGCTTAACGTCAGGGGGGTCAACGGGGTAAATGCGTGGGGTTGCAGGAATAGGGCCTGGGTGGGATTGTTGGTTCGAGGCTTGATGGGCCAAATGGCCTCCTTCTGCACCGTACGGACTCTATGATCACATGAACCACTATGAATTGCTTCAGTGACGCTCTTGAAATGCAAGTAATTTTGTTTATTTTATCTCCTTGTTCGTTGTGGAATTAAGGCTTGAACCTGTTCCCCCTGGAGGTATTGACACTTTATTAAACAAGAATCTTAACTGGCACATCTCTCTGTACTCTGATGTCATGAAAATATTTTGTTTTGTTTAAGGTGGTAGTGTAAGTTTGTCTCATCATAAGAATAAGTCTAGTTCATTGAGGTTTCTCGGTGGCACTGAGGAGACCGGGGCTACCTGTTGAATACTGTGGTCACAATTGGCAGCTGCTATGATTTAAGATGGAGACTGATGGTGATTCTCCTCTTATACAATGTGTGTGTGTGTACTTTCATATCCGTGTACTTTCATATCCGTGTACTTCATTGTGATCCCTCCTGGAAATCGAGGGTGTATGAAACTCAAAAGGACACAAGTCCTTCTCAACTTGTCTTTACCAGGGAGTTTAATGAAGTCAATTGGACGCTCCTGCAAATGATGTACAAAAATTTATAAAGACAATTAATTATACACCACAGTTAGGCTGATGCATAATTTTAGCCTCATCTCGACATAGTTTGCGTTATGTAACTTAGGTGTCACTTGTACTACATGAGGTGAGAAGGGAATAGTTCCTGGGCGAAATGATCTTGCATTGTTTCAGGTTTGGGGCCTGCTGTGCCCAGCACTAAGCAACATTCTACTCATCCGGTAAGCTTGAACAGAACGTGTCAAACTTTAGTCTCCTTGTGACTTTCTGAAGGACTTTATACTCGGAGCCTACGAGGCCTACACAGTAAAAGCAAAGTGCTGTAAGTATTCAGCAGATCTGTGGAGGGAGAAACAGGAGTTAATGATTTGAGTGAAATGTGACTATCCTTCAGAGGTTAACTCTGTTTTTCTCTCTCCTCGGATGTTGCTGGCCACTGAGTACTTGCATAGAAACATACATAGAAAGTAGAAGTAGGCTCTTCGGCCCTTCGAGCCTGTTCCGCCGTTCATTTTGATCGTGGCTGATCATTAAATTCAAAGCCCTGATCCCCCCCCTTCCCCCCATATCCCTTTAGCCCCAAGAGCCATTTCTAATTCCTTCTTGAAATCTCACAACATTTTGGCCTCAACCACTTCGTGTGGTAGTGAATTCCACGTATTCACCACCCTCTGGGTGAAGAAATGTCTCCTCACCTCAGTCCTAAAAGGTTTACCCTTATCCTCAAACTATGACCCCTAGTTCTGGACTCCCCCACCATTGGGAACATTCTTTCTTAACCCTACTCTGTTAGAATTTTATACGTTTCTATGAGATCCCCTCTTGCTCTTCTGAATGCCAATGAATTTAATCCTGACTTAGTCTCTCCTCATATGACAGACCTACCATCCCAGGTATCAGCTTGGTAAACCTTCGCTGCATTCCCTCTGTAGCAAGAACATCCTTTCTCAGATAAGGACACCAACACTACTCATAATACTCCAGCTGTGGCCTCATCAATCTGGAGTAACTATGTTCAGTTCTGGTGTCCGGAACCCAGGAAAGGTATATTGGCCTTGGAGAGGCTGTAACGCAGATTCACTCGACTTAAACAGGAATTTAAGGGGTTAAATTATGCAGAGATTACTTAAAGATGGCGTCTAATTCTTTGCATATAGAAAATAAAGGAGCGCGCCAATTGGGTGTTTAAAATAATAAAAGGATTTGATAGGGTAAGTCGAAGTGAATCTACTTCCTCTGGTGGGAATCTAAAAATCACAGGACGTACTTGTAAAATTCAGGCTAGCATTCAGGAGTGACATCAGAAAGTGCTTCTTCACATAGTGGGTCGTGGAAATCTGAAACAGAAGTCCAGACTGTTAATCTCTCATAAAACCTGGCAGCACTGAAGGATGCCATTTAGCCCCATACACTGGCTCTTTGAAAGGACTATCCAATTAGGCAGGATTTGAACTTCGACTTGGAAAGATCAGACCAGGTGAGAAGGGTAACAAAGGAATTGGCTTATCAAAAGAAAGCTACCTTTGTATCCAGCAGGATACTGAGCCACAGTCACGGCGGGATCCAAATTGGAATCCAGTCTGTCCGGAATTAGTTGACCTTTGTTGAGGTTGCCACAGAAGACCAGTGGGGAGATGAAAATTATTTTTCTGATGTCGTGTTATGAGCTGGAACGTGCAGCCCAAAAGGACGGTGGAAGTTGTCACTTTTAAAAGAGAACGCAATAAATACTTGAAAAGGAGGGTAGGATTCGATTTCAAAGAGCCATCACAGACACGATGCTTCAGAAGGCCACATCCTGTGCTCTGAGGTTCTACGAGAAACTAACGGCATATTTTTCCTGCAATGGCTAGACTGGGTGGGAGGAGAAGAATCAGCCAGTGTTCCCATTCCCAATAAACAGATCCCAGACGCGCTCCGTCATTGGGTTGTGACACGATCCGATTTCTCGATGATGCCCACTGCAGTTCAATAGGCCCATGCACAGCAGCTGGGGCTGAGCCATAAAGGATTGCCATTTGTTTGAGATGGCGGTGGTGTCCTACAGTTGGCTCGGAGTCCAGGTTGCTATGGGAACACGCAACTTGGGTTGTAGCCCAGCGCTACGGGTCGTGGTGGTAGAGACTCCCAATTTCTTTCCATCACATTGGTGAGCAGGAATCTCTCCCACCTTTACCACCAGTCACTGGTGTGTGTTGGAAGGATTTGCCGGTTCGCTCCTCAGCCCGTTTGGCCATGAAGTGGGACTCAAACCCAGAGTCTTCGGCTCAGAAACAAAGACAGATACGACCCACCACACCCTGTATCTTAGATAAGCTATTGGATGGCGTTTGTGTCATTGCCATCGAGAGGAGCAGAGAAATACTGAATAGAAAAAGGTATACAAGTATATTTATCAGCTAGTGTGCAAGATACAGCCACTGTCCTGCAATTTGTCATTAATTTATAGTGCTAGATCTTCATATACAAGTGCAATTTTCATTAGTCCTCGAATAATTTATTTGATTTATAAAAAAAATGCACGTTTCACTGTATCGTCACAATGAGTAGTATATGTAGAGAGCAGTATTAGAGGCACAGCACCGATTTCTGTATTTCTATATAAGTTTGTGTATGTGGTTTGTAGTTAACTCTTTTGTACATTTATATGGTGTAGTTTTCCTTTTCCTCCTGGTACAATAAAAGTTCGACTTCATTGCAACAGATGAGAAGTTTCTGGTGTTTGTATCCCTTCTGCCTTTGTTTTTATTTTAACTCCTTTTTGGAACAACACCCTTGAACTCATTCAAAACTCAGCTGCCCATATGCCAAGGAACATCAGAACTGGGAATAGAAGTAGGCAAATTCAGCCCTTCGAGCCTGCTCCGTCATTCAATCAGATCATGGCTGATCTCTCCCTGCTCTCAAATCCACTTCCCCACATCTCTTTATCCCTTGCTTTATTCAAAATGTATCTATCTACTTCTTGAAACCATTCAACGCTCCAGGTCCCAACACCCCTTTGCTCGCTCAGTTACACTGGCTCCCGGTTCGACAATGCTTCAATTTTTAAAATTCCCATACATAGTTAATCGTAGCTTTCAAAAGGGAATTGGATTAAATTACAGGGCCACAGGGAAAGGGTGGCGGAGTGGGCCTGGCTGAGATGCTCGTGCAGAGAGCTTGCACAGGTGCGATGGGCCAAATGGCCACCTTCCGTGCTGCTGTAACCATTCTGATCCATCCCCACCGCAAAGCTCCTTCAGCCCCACGACTCTTTAAATATTCAGTGTTAGCAAAGAACAGTACAGCACAGGAAACGGGCCCTTCGGCCCTCCAAGCCTGTGCCGCTCATTGGTCCAACTAGACCATTCGTTTGTATCCCTCCATTCCCAGAATGCTCATGTGACTATCCACGTAAGTCTTAAACGATGCCAGCGTGTCTGCCTCCACCACCCTCCTTGGCAGTGCATTCCAGCCCCCATCACTCTCTGTGTAAAAAAAGTCCCTCTGATATCATCTGAGTTATACCTTGCCCCTCTCACCTTGAGCCCGTGACCCCTCGTGATCGTCACCTCCGACCTGGGAAAAAGCCTCCCTCTGTTCACCCTATCTATACTCTTCATAATTTTGTACACCTCTATTAGGTCTCCCCTCATTCTCCGTCTTTCCAGGGAGAACAAGCCCAGTTTACCCAATCTCTCCTCATAGCTAAGACCCTCCATACCAGGCAACATCCTGGTAAACCTTCTCTGCACTCTCTCTAAAGCCTCCATGTCCTTCTGGTAGTGCGGCGACCAGAACTGGACGCAGTACTCCAAATGTGGCCTAACCAGCGTTCTATACAGCTGCAACATCAGACTCCAGCTTTTATACTCTATACCCCGTCCTATAATGGCAAGCATACCATATGCCTTCTTCACCACCTTCTCCACCTGTGCTGCCACCTTCAAGGATTTGTGGACTTGCACACCTAGGTCTCTGTTTCTATGCTCTTGATGGCTCTGCCATTTATTGTATAACTCCCCCCTACATTAGTTCTTCCAAAATGCATCACTTCGCATTTATCTGGATTAAATTCTATCTGCCATTTCTCCGCCCAATTTTCCAGCCTATCTATATCCTGCTGTATTGTCCGACAATGTTCATCGCTATCCAGCCATCTTCGTGTCATCTGCAAACTTGCTGATAACACCAGTTACACCTTCTTCCAAATCATTTATATATATCACAAATAGCAGAGGTCCCAGTACAGGGCCCTGCGGAACACCACTGGTCACAGACCTCCAGCCAGAAAAAGACCCTTCGACTGTCACCCTCTGTCTCCTGTGGCCAAGCCAGTTTTCTACCCATCTAGCCACCTCTCCTTGTATCCCATGAGCCTTAACCTTCTTAACCAACCTGCCATGAGGGACTTTGTCAAATGCCTTACTGAAATCCATATAGACCTCATCCACGGCCCTTCCTTCGTCAACCATTTTTGTCACTTCCTCAAAAAACTCCACCAAATTCTTACAAAACCATGCTGTCTGTCACTAATGAGATTGTCCCGTTCTAAATGTGCATACATCCTGTCTAAGAATCCTCTCCAACAACTTCCCTACCACGGACGTCAAGCTCACTGGCCTATAATTACCCAGGTTATCCCTGCTACCCTTCTTGAATAACGGTACCACATTCGCTATCCTCCAATCCTCACAGACCTCACCCGTGTCCAATGAAGAGACAAAGATTTCCGTCAGATTACATCTCTTGTCTCCCTGAGCAGTCTAGGATAGATGCCATCAGGCCCTGGGGATTTGTCAGTTTTAATGTTACCTAAAAAACCTAACGCTTCCTCCCTTGTAATGGAGATTCTCTCTAACGGGTCAACACCTCCCTCTGAGACACTCCCAGTCAACAAGTCCCTCTCCTTTGTGAATACCGATGCAAAGTATTCATTTAGGATCCCAAGGCAGGAAATGAACCACAGTCCCTGGCACAGAGGTAGCAATGCCAACCACTGTGCCACCAGGGTCTTAAAAGGAGAGAAAATTTAATAGGTGGAGCAAATTCCTGAGCTTCGAGGCTTAGCTGCTAAAGCAAGGTAACGATTGGTATTAGAAAGTAAATGGGGAGTGCTCAAGGAGCCGGAGTGAGAGCAATGCAATGTTCTTGGAGAGCTGATCATTACAGACTCAGTGAAGTCGTGGAGGTATTTGATCACAAGATGAACATTTTGAAACACAAAGTGTTGCTGGACCCGGAACCTGGTGGCACCACTTGAGGGCAAGAGTGAATCTGGAGATACATGGAACAGGTGTGTAGATTTATGCACCGTACAGTGGTCAATTCGATTGGGCACTGGAGGTCAAAATGAATGCTTTATCCAATACACTAGCAACCACACAGAGGAGGCTAAACCCTGTGGGAATTAACTCCCTCTCTATTTTTAGTGTGTTTATGTTTGAGGTTCAATGAGCAAGTAAAAATTTGGCAGTCATGTTAACTTGTATATTCCTATGGGTTTGGGCTCCAAAAAGAACACACAAAAAAACCAAACTTTTGTTTTGAGGCTTCTGAAGAAAGTGACCCGAAGGAACTGTAGTTGTAAACATTAGCTTTTATTTGCTGCGTAAGGCGCACACTCGGTTCTGGGAAACATTACAAACATCAGTCAGTTCGACAGCAAGAACGTCAAACCCAGTGCATCTCTTGTCAGAATATTGCAGTGGTCTCCAATCGTACATCCCAACAGCTACCTTTATTGTTCAGACTATTTTGTTTTCTGACCTTTTACATTTTGTTAACATTTGCATCATAAACATCTGAAAAAAAAAGAACATGCGCGCGCGCACACGTTTTCATGGAATCATAGAATCCCCACTGTGCAGAAGGAGGCTATTCGGTCCATCGAGCCTGCACCAACAAGAATCCCACCCAGGTCTTATCCCAATAACCCCATGTATTTGCTCTGCTGGATTTCATTGCATCAGTTCCAGAGAGGCAAACGCGTGTCTCTCGGCCACCAGTCAACGCTCCAGCAGCCATTTTTTGGACATGAGGCAGTGGCCTCAACATCACTTTAATTTTGAAAATAAGTTAGAGAGAAATGGGTTTAATGGCCAGCTTTTTGCAGACATTTGTGTAAAATTAATGTGCAGGAAAGGATTGTGGTAACAAAAAGAGTGAGCAACATTTGATACGACAGATTAACCGAATCAATGTAATTATGCATGATCCATAACCAGAACACTGTATTGCTTTTCTTTCTATTGCATTTGATACAACATCCCACATCACAACACTGATTATAAAACATACTCGTTACAGTTCTGCTGCAAGTCGGTCTAAACACTCCCCTGTTCTAAAAATAAGCTTACGCGTTGGTTCAAACTCTCTCACCTCCCATTGTGGTATGGTGGAGGAATTGCAATCGCGGTGTTAGCACCACAGATGTAGATGCAAAACACACTTTGATTGTGGAATTCTGGAAACAGACTTCACCTGAGGGATTGCTGGTGACAGCAGCGGAAAGCATAACGCACTGTTGATGCCAAACACCAATGTATGTGCACCGAGAGAAGGCAAACCGCCCACGCGCCTCTTCAACCTGGCAGGGTTCATATTAATAGTGTGTGTGTGTGTGAGAGTTGCATAATTAATCGAGACTCCTGGATTGTGCGTGGCCAGACTGGAAGACGATATAGATTTTCATCAAACTTGCACTCTCAACCATTATTCGGCATGGCAGTCTTTACCCAGTAACTTCATTGTAGTGTTAATGTAAGCCTACTTGTGACGCTAATAAATAAACTGTGCGTCCATCTTTCCCAAGCAGCTATATAAATCTGTAAACCGGACAGCAGAGCATCGAATAAACATCTGCAGACACAACCTGTCCAGGATATCACAAAGAGTCAGCACCATGTAACCAGTGTGAATAGGTGGCTAACCTTAGAGGCACCCAGCAAGGCTGATATGATCCAGAGTGTCCAAAGGGGGGGGGGGGGCAGTCCTGCTGTGTATCTTTGTTCTGGCTGTACAACTGAAGTGAAATGATACAGAACAGCACCCCAAATTCTGACAGGCACCCAGAGAGAGAGAGAAACAGAGACACTTAGGAGCACCAGGAAAGGTAATGTAGCAAACAAGCTTCCTACTGCACTGCTACTGTTAGGACACTTGTAAAGGTGATAAATAGGGTCATTGCTTCAAAGGAAAAAACATTTTTCTCAAGTCCCCTATATCACTCATTTCATGCAGTTTGCCACAAGTGTATGAACAATTACACACAAGGTTCCTCAAACCACTCTACCCACCCCCACTAACTGCCCCCTCCCCTCATCACCACAAGTTTTAAAATCCGTTCATTTAATGGTTGTGATCAGGACCACTAACATTCAGTGAGGATTTAAGGCTAATTTCTGAAGCAAGTCAGTTCCCTCTCTTTAACGTGAGGTGATTGATGTTCAAGTGTACCTTTCAGCAAACAAAAAGTATAACAGCAGTAATATTCTGATTTTAAATGGCAGTGCAAGGTTAGCAGAAGGCATTGAATGATTTAAATGTCCAGCTACTAAGGAGGAGATGAGATGGCCAATGTACCAGAGCAGGAGCGAAACTGGCACAAATGGAAACGCGGCCCCTCCATCACAGGGGTTAGGGATGGCAAGAGACATGTGCACAGTTCAGCTGCCTACTTATTAAGCACTGAGAGACTGAAGTTCGCTTTACTACAGAAGGCCATTCCACTGCTCACACCTTCCCTGCTGGCCCTGCCACGGCCATTACAGACTCAAGCAGCACTTGAGCCCATTTTCCCCCCTGACTGATTGTGATAGAGAACCTTGTGAATGCTCCAATAAAAAGTGGCTGTGTAGCTCATGTACTAGCTGGACTGCTCTCTCTGTTACGCAGCACCATCCAGCACATCGTGGTTACATCTTTTGCTGGCCCCGCTGCTGTTGTCACGTTGGTGGCAGCCACCATTGTGTCTTAGTCACTTGCGTTGGGGACCGGGAGGGGGTGGTGACCGATAGCTGGCACTACTGGGCAGACAGGTTGTGTGTCACAGGATTGTGGCGGACTGAAAATAACAGCGGTTTTCAAGAATAATAGGACCGTAAAGAAATGACGCATGTCTGATTTAACACCTAATTATAACGTGCGGTACATTAATTGTGCTCTGGTGCCATTTGTCTCCCACTCCTCAGCAACTTTTCTTTAAAACTTTACCATATCTAAAACATCCAAAAGGACCTCACGCACAACCTGAAAGATAATACTTTTAAAAATGAACCATACATTTTAAAATGCCAGACAATGAGTTTAAGATAATAATTTAAGCTCTGCTTGCCTTCAGGATTATTTGGTTGAATTTTATGCTGTGCAGTGGTTTATAGGTTCCAGTGCGCAGTACTGGAACAATATTCCCTATTGATTAATGTCACAAGTAGGCTTACATTAACACTGCAAAGAAATTGCTGTGAAAATCCCCTAGTCGCCACACTCCAGTGCATGTTGGGGTACACTGAGGGAGAATTTAGCATGGCCAATGCACCCACCCAATACTTTTGGACTGTGGGAGAAAACCAGAGCACCCGGAGGAAACCCACACAGGCATGGGGAGAACTTGCAGACTCCATACAGACAGCGACCCAAGGCTGGAACCAAACCCGGATCCCTAGCGCTGTGAGGCAGCGGTGCTAACCACTGTGTCACCCACAACAAATGCGCACCCCATCAACATCCCACTGGAGTATAGCAGGTAATAGGACAACCCTCTTCCCTCTCTCTTGAAATGCGGTAATTGTTATTGAAGTAGAATGGAATGTACTACAGTAACAAAGTCTGGGAATAAGGAATATCCTTTGCCCCATCAGGACAACTCCACCCAAAATCCATTTACAACTGTTGTATCACAGACCCGCCACATGCAACCTCTTGATCATTTTATATAAGCAGCGTTGGGTTCCTTCAGACCTTTTCATAGAATCAGAGGATCCTGATCGTGCAGGAGGAGACTATTTGGCCCATCAAGTCTGTACCAACTCTCCAACACAGCATCTAACCCAGGCACTATCCCTATAACACCATACATTTACCCCGATAACCTACACACCGTGGGACACTAAGGGACAATTTAGCATGGCCAATCCACCTAACCCGCACATCTTTGGACTGTAGGAGGAAACCGGAGCACCCGAGGAAATCCACGCAGACACGGGGAGAACGTGCAAACTCCACACAGACAGTGACCCAAGCCGGGAATTGAACCTGGGTCCCTGGCGCTGTGAGGCAGCGGTGCTAACCACTGTGCCGTTTTGGGGGTAGGAAGTCCAGTGAGTACTGTTAAAATAGCACTATCACCCCACTCAATCCACCTCTCTTACAAAGCCGTTGACTGAATTAAAATATATTTGCCTGAGAAGGGACATGTTCCCCTCTCAAAGTTGCCGGCTAAATTAAAATACATCTCTCTGGAAAGCAACTCTTTATTCTTACTGGCTGTATTTTCCTTCTTTGCAACCTCGTTCCCAGCTTTATTCCACATAAGTGTGGAGGCCAGATTCCCCAAGACACCTACTTCAGGTGCAACACTGCAGTCAAAGAGTCAAACCTCACACAACCAACCAGAGAAACCTTTAACGCCACACCAAGCAAGCACTATTGTTTAAACAGTTTGTGAAAAGCAGCTACCGGGCACAATTTATTTCTGTAAGGCACTACTAGTAACAAGTACGTATCATTTGCTTTTATCTAACTATGCAAGTATGCTCAAAAAGCATCAGGGGAAATAGTAAATTAGCACGTGTACCAAGACGACTGATCAATTTACACTTGTGTAAAGGCCGATCATGACTTTTGGCCTAAAAATAAACTTTTTTTAAAAAAAAATGCACCTTGTGCAAAAGTCGCACCTGGCTTTTCAGGGATCAGAACGCAAATCTAATCCTGCAGATATTAATGATTCAATTTCATTGTAAATGTATAAATACAAATATAATGGTGAACAAATGCTTACAATAGTTACACACAACATAATTAATATAGATGAGAAAATAAATACATGTTAGATCATTAATATGAATTCTTTAGCTTTGCTAGTTTTTATTCGATTCCGTTGCCAAGTCTTTTGTGGATTTCACTCAAACCCACATCAAGCAGGTATGTCAACCCCTTGGAACGATTGCCTGTGTAAAAGTTGACTCCGGGACCTTTAGCTTAAAAAAAAATGGTTCCAAAAGTTTGACAATTGCACGAGTATATAGGGTATATTCAGCAGAACTCTGGCAAAGGATCTGGGAGGAAAGAAATAATCCTTTTGTCTCTTTCAAACAATGCCTGCATTTTTTGTGCTCTCTCGTCATTTGAGCTGTTCCCAGACAGCAATAGGTTAACAAGGTTTTATGTGTCAACTTTTAAAAAAAGATTCCACTATCATTTAGGTTTTATTGTGTTTCTCCTTGCTGGCTACAAAGTGCGTCTTCCCTGGTTTAGTGGGTGAGTTACCACAGCAATGGACTCTGGCCTTCTTGCCCTTTGACCTAGGGGAATGGATAAGCCAGTACTTGCTTTGGAGATTGGGTGAATGAAGAATTAAATGGATTTTTTGCACAGTGGGATTCGATGAGGTTTTCCTGAATAGCACTGTGGATGGACCTGCACCAGGTGGTCTGCAGCCATTCAAGATAACGGCTCACTGCTGTCTTCTCATTGGCAATTAGGAGTGGACATTAAATGGCGGCCTTTCCACAAACGCTCACATCCCAAGAGTGAATGAAAAACCTCCTGTCGGTCCAAATATACAATTCATATCAAATTTGACATGAAAACAGTCACACAAATCTCACTCCAATTTGTCTCACAGGCAGTGCAGTGTCCAGTGGTGTTAGCACAATTCCCAAGAATCCACTGAACGCTGTCTCTACCTATTGCTACAAGTCCGTTGCCCTTCCTCCTACTCAGGTTTGACGCATATCAAATGCTGCACATTCCTCAGGGTTTCCACTGGAATCCAAAGTATCCTCAATAGTACAGTGAATCTTGGAGGAACATGCTACCTCGTGTTCAGAAGGACTGAGCTGGCAGGCGAGGAACCCATCTATTCGATCTGCTGTAATGAGGGTACTTTCAAGGGTGATGCCAGTTTAGCGACTGACAAGAAAACAAAGGGTTTGCAATGTACATCAAGTTGCAGCCTATATCCTGGTCTCTAGTTAGACCCCAATGCGACCTCTCCAGTTTGAATACACTCACCACACTGGTACTCACCGCCTCAGAATTAACCTAGCTGTTGTGCTATCTAACATACAATGATTCCGTCAAATCCATCCCTCCTTCAAACACATTGGTGTCAATTGTCACTCCTTTCTCCTACCACTGAAAGTATCAGCTCTTACTGGGGAGACAGGTCCCCAAAGTGCATGCTGGCAGCTCCCCCGAGTGGATGGTCATCCGAGTCTGGGACAGTGTGGAGCAAGCTATCTAACTGGAGGAGGAGCGGAGGTGCCCGAGCCTCTCCGAACAGCAGCTCCTGAATGGGGCTTTCCTGCAGGGCTCCCCCTGGCCAGCAGTCCGTAATGGGGTGGGGATCAACAGCTAATTTCAGCCATCTACGCTCCCCCCAGCCCCACTTGAACACCAACCCCCCACCGCCGCACCCCCTAGCCCCAACCTGAAACCACCCCTGCACGAAGCCCACTGGAGCTCGTCTACTTTCCCAAGATCACCTAACACGACACAGGCCGGGAATCGAGCTTGGGACCTTTCTGTGCTGACAGGGAAGAAGAATGCTGATGCAAGGGCATTGCTCTTTTAGGGCACTGGGCTGGAGGACAGCATTAGTTCAGTCATTGAAATTTGTGACTGGAAGTAGCAACGTCGGAAGGGAGAAAATGAGATCCATTGCTGACCAGTCCTGCCAAAACCTAGAATTAAAGAATAGCATTTGCAAAAAGTGCCAAGAGAGAGAGAAGAAGGAAGCCTGTTTCCTGCCCATCAGCACTATGCCCAGTACTACCTGGAATACCAAGGGACCTGTCCACATTTTGCCCACAAGACTTTTATCGCCCGACAATTTTAAGTTCACCACAACAATTCTGCAGCAACTCTTGATCAGAGCGTCAGCAGAAGAGGAGCTTCCTTTCCTTACAGGAATGTTGTTCAATCCCTACCACCAGTCACCCAATAAACTGGAGTATGAGCGCGGATAGGTGCATCTGCCGCTCTGGTTACACGATAGAACCCGTTTTTGCACATATACGTTCTGCGTTTCTGTCAGATTCACATCAGGAGATGCCCTGACGCATACAAAATTAGATAACAATATGCAAAATTTGCCTGTCTGCATGTTTGAGCTTATTTGCTATACAAAAGTCTATAAAAATATAAATGTTTGTTAGAAAATGTTTGATTGGAATTAGCATATTAGCACAATAGCAAAAAGTACAATTAAAACTCTCAGTAACGTTAGGCCTCTCTATGACCAAGCATGCCAAAGAAAAAATACTAGTTACTCTTTGATGTGAAGTGTCTTGTTATCGCGCTGCATGTCAAGTTTGTACGGTCTTTTTTAAAGGCCTTCTCTGTTAAACTAGCACTTCAAAAATGTTTCACATAGCTTCATCTGCCACATTGAGATGCAGCCAGTATCGGACAACGGTTTTCCCCCGACAATCAGCAGGACCTCAGGGAGACTATCCTGTGAGTGGAGCGTCACTTCACCTTGGTCAAGACAGTGTGTCCTGGCTTCTCCCGCTATACTGTTATCATCGCTGTACTCATCGGTACCGTCATCGGCAGGAGGTTGCTCCTCTGGCTGGAGGTGGTGGCCGTTCTCGCACTGCCATTCCCCCTCAGGAGTATTCAAGCTCAGAAGGTTTTCCTTGCTCTCGGTGCACCGCACGCTAAACGTCTTCATCTCGATGTTCGAGTAGGTTTTTTTGGCTCTGAGCTTTATGGACGACGGGCTGCAGGATCCTGACGGCTGCGTGGAAAAGTTCAAACAACAGGCCCCCTTCAGGGCAGCCAGGGGCTTTCCATTGCACGTGTCCTGCAGGCCGAGGCTGCTGTCGTGACAGATGATACTCGGCGGCAACTTTGGACGAGGTAATTCGTCCACGTGCTTCTCCTGGAAGCTGGGACCAACGCCTATTGTGCAATGATAGATTTTTGGTGGTGGGCTTGTGTCTGTTGCTGGGCTTAACCGCTCCCAGGTCTGTGCTTTGAGATAAAATTTCCACAGGCTGTTGTCCGAGTTGTTATGGTCTCTTCCCCCTCCAAAGATTAACATGCTGTCCTGGTATACGACTGCGGAGTGGCCCACTAACTGGTGAGGGCCCGACCTGAGAAATAAAGAATGAATGAACGGGCTTATTCACTAGCAAGTTCTGAAATACAATCATGGTCTGCATAGTTTGAAGTTTTTACTAATCGATCAGGGATCAAAGTTCACATTAGGCACAGTCTTGTCTGGCTAACCGCCATGCGCTGAGCCACAGGTCTTTCTGAGGAAGGTCGAAGCCAGAGGCCAGGCCCCTACACAAGGAACATGATTCATGCATGAAAATTGGCTAACATCTACCCTGACCGACCTACTCTTCTCACAGCTGAGAATAAGCCTCTGAAGAAATACACAATTGGACTTTGTTTGGACACTGGACTCACATGAAACAATAACTCTTTGCCTTGTAAATCCTGCTTTCTCTATCCCTCTTTAATTGTAGGAATGCATGGGGATTACATAGGGTGGCACAGTGGTTAGCACTGCTGCACCAGAATGCCAGGGACCCAGGTTCGATTCTGGCCTCGGGTGACCGTCTATGTGGAGTGTGCACATTCTCCCCGTGGGTTTCCTCTGGTTTCCATCCACAGTCCAAAGATGTGAGGTTAGGTGGACTGGCCATGCCAAATTGTCCCTTAGTGTCCCAAGAGATATAGAGGTCAGGGGGATTAGTAGGGTTACAGGAATAGGGCCTGGGTAAGAATTGGTGCGACTCAATGGGCCGATTGGCTACCTTCTGCACTGTAGGGATTCTATCCTATATGGTGACACCCCCTCCCATGCTTTTAGTGTTTACGAATAAACTAACCCTCTAAGTTCACCCTATCTCAAGTCTGCTGTGGGCTTAATAAAAAAATTGGATCACACCAAAACGGAGGAGGAGTTGGGAAATTTGGCACAGCTTATAAAGGGGGAAACAAATCAAACCACCTTAATGTTTGTAATCAGGTGGCAAACAGAGAGATCAGAGCTGATTAAATTAAACCCTTTCCTGTCCACAACAGAAGGAAATCTCACAACGCCAGGTTAAAGTCCAACAGGTTTATTTGGAATCTCGAGCTTTCGGAGCGCTGCTCCTTCATCAGGTGAGTCATACAAAAATATAAATTAAATATAAGTAAACATAAGAGTCACCTGATGAAGGAGCAGCACTCCAAAAGCTCGTGATAGCAAATAAACCTGTTGGACTTTAACCTGGTGTTGTGAGACTTCTTACTGTGCCCACCCCAGTCCAATGCCGACATCTCCATCTCATGTCCATAACAGAAACTGGATGTCAAATCCGAGATAACCTATTTGAATTCGACCAGAGTCCCAAGTGAAGAGACAAACCAAATCTGATGAGAGTCAATTGGAACCCAAGAGGGGAAAACTGGTTGGAACAAATTTTAAAACTCAAGGAGCTTAACACAGCAAATTCCCTCTTCCCCAACATTAAGAAAATGACAGTGATGCCTAGATAAAGAACAAAGAAAATTACAGCACAGGAACAGGCCCTTCGGCCCTCCGAGCCTGCACCGACCATGCTGCCCAACTTAACTAAAACCCCCTATCCTTCCGGGGACCATATCCCTCTATTCCCATCCTATTCATGTATTTGTCAGGACACCTCTTAAAAGTCACTACCGTATCCGCTTCCACTACCTCCCCCGGCAACGAGTTCCAGGCACCCACCACTCTCTGTAAAAAATCTGCCTCGTACATCTCCTTTAAACCTTGCCCCTCGATGTGGGTTAAACAAGGGTAATTTGAATGGTGGAACCTTTGCAGCCTTTGGAACAGAACAGCAGAAAGCTGCAGCTCGGGAGCTACGGTTAAAATTACCCAGTAATTAGATGAACTGAATCAGTTGTTGGTGAAACATTCTCACGGTACCAGCAGAGCAGTTCGATATAGAGCTTAATCATGACACCAAATCCCCTGCTCTAGCCAATTTCAAGCTAGAAAAGCTGCCCGCAGTTAGAGGTTCAGGAGAGGGAAGGGAAAAAGAGAGCTTTGAAAATTAGAAATGGAGCTAGCAGCTGAAAAAGGGAGATCCTCCTGACTCCAGGGTGGCACAGTGGTTAGCACTGCTGCCCCACAGCGACAGGGACCCGGGTTCGATTCCCGGCTTGGGTCACTGTCTGTGTGGAGTCTGCATGCTCTCCCTGTGTCTGCGTGGGTTTCCTCCGGGTGCTCCGGTTTCCTCCCACAGTCCGAAAGATGTGCTGGTTAGGTGCATTGGCCATGCTAAATTCTCCCTCAGTGTACCCAAACAGGTACCGGAGTGTGGCGACTAGGGGATTTTCACAATAACTTCACTGCAGTGTGAATGTAAGGCTACTTGTGACGCTAATAAATAAATGTTAAAACTTTAAACTTAAACTTTAGACAGCAGGAGGCTGCGAGGTAAAACTCCTCTCTACTCAGTAGCACCCCAACCTTTCTAACCCAGAACGACTTGGAGGCCCTCACATATGCAAGATTCATTCCCAATTCGAAGAGAGTGATGTGGAGTCATTTTTTTTGCCACTTTTGAGAAGACAACAGGACAGCTAAAATGGCCCTCAGACATCGGGACATTTTTAATTCCGGAGCAGCTGTCCGGGAGAGCCCAAGAGTTCCACACCATGCCCATTCCCGATGTGTCCATGAACTATGAGCAGACAAAGGCCGCCATCGTAAGTGCCTATGATCTGGTCCTGGGGACACATTGCCAGCCATTCCAGAACCCTGGTAAGAAGCTCACACTAACCTACATTGGGTTTGAATGATTGAAGCAAATTGACCGATGGGTAAGATCAATAAGAATCCCATGCACCTATGAGGGGATGGGAGAGTTGGCATTGTTGGAGGAATTCAATAATTGCCTACCCTCCAACCGGCAAATACACTTGGAGGAAGGGAGATTCCTCACCGGACAGTACGAGGAAAGCCTGTTGGCCTAATCAGGCTCCATGTAAGTGGTCCCCTGAAAGACATTCCAATGGATAGCATAGCAGAACAAGCAGAGCCTTTTGCTACAGAAACATACCCCACTGGAGGAAACAACACTATGTACATCTGAGCTGAACAAACTCCCAGAGAATTTCTGAAGCTTTGTCCTTTCGAGTGTCCCCTTACCCACCCCAAAATGTGAGCCAGTCTGTTGTACTGCTCTGGCCAGTCCTTAATTATAGAATCCCTACAGATGAGGAGGCCATTCACCCCATTGAGTCTGCACCGACCACAATTCCACCCAGGCCCCATTCCTGTAACCCCTCATATTTACCCTGCTAATCCCCCTGACACTAAGGGGCAATTTAGCATGGCCAATCGACCTAACCCTCACATCTTTGGACTGCGGGAGGAAACACCACAATGTTGGAAGGAACACACTCGCACCCCTCTCCAAACTCCAGGTCTTCCCCAATCGGAGGAGGATCTGTGTTTGCATCCGCTCCATAAGGTCCACCTTGAGCACGACCTTGTTTCGGTTGGAGTTGTGCATGAGCTATCAGGAGCAGGAATAGCTTTCTTCCTTGGGGAAGAGTTGGCTGGCAGCAAGGTGCTAGCCAGTGAGGAAAGAGACCAATGTCAAGCAGCCAAGAGCTGCAGGAGAGCAGGAAGCTGGGGAAAGTCCAGAGGCCCAAAAGGCCACGATAGCATCCATAAACACTGTGCAAGGGCGGTTTGAATGTCCCACAGCTGAAGCCAGGCCAGTAAAGCTAAAAGAATTCCAGGAAAGTCCACCTGAATCAGAACAGATATCCCAGAATTAAATAGGGACCAGAGAAGCAGGGAAAGAGATAGTGGGGGAGATGCCCCATGTAGTCAAACAGCCTGGAGGAAGATGAGTTTTTAAACCAGGAAAGGGAAGGTTCAGGACTTGCCAGGGGTATGGCTGGCAGAAACATAGAAAATAGCAGCTAGAGTAGGCCATTCAGCCCTTCGAGCCTGTTCCGTGCCATCCATTCGGATTACGGCTGATCCGGCTATTGAGTTGGATGATCTCGCCATTCCCCCATAACTTTTGATCCCTTCATCCCAAGAGTTAATTCTAACTCCTTTTTGAAACATACAATGCTTTAGCCTCAACTGCTTTCTGTGGTAGCGAATTCCACAGGCTTACCACTCTCCGTATGAAGAAATTTCTCCTCATCTCAGTCCCAAAAGGTTTACCCCATATCCTTAGACTATGACCCCTGGTTTGGGACACCCCCACTATCAGGAACATCCTTCCTGCATCCACCCTGTCTAATCCTTATAGAGTCATAGAGGTTTACAGCATGGAAACAGGCCCTTCGGCCCAACTTTCCCATGCCGCCCTTTTTTTAAAACCCTAAACTAATCCCAATTGCCCGCATTTGGCCTATATCCCTCAGTAGCCATCGTACCCATGTAACTATCTAAATGCTTTTTAAAAAATAAAATTGTACCCACCTCTACTACTACCTCTGGCAGCTTGTTCCAGACACTCACCACCCTCTGTGTGAACAAATTGCCCCTCTGGACACTTTTGTATCTCTCCCCTCTCACCTTAAACCTATGCCCTCTAGTTTTAGACTCCACTGCCTTTGGGAAAAGATATTGACTATCTATCTTGTCTATGCCCCTCATTATTTTATAGACCTCTGTAAGGTCACCCCTCAGCCTCCTGCGCTCCAGAGAAAAAAGTCCCAGTCTATTCAGCCTCTCTTATAACTCAATCCATCAAGTCCCGGTAGCATCTTTGTAAATCTTTTCTGCACTCTTTCTAGTTTAATAATATCCTTTCTATAATAGGGTGACCAGAATTGCACACAGTATTCCAAGTGTGGCCTTACCAATGTCTTGTACAACTTCAACAAGACGTCCCAACTCCTGTATTCAATGTTCTGACCGATGAAACCAAGCAAGCTGAATGCCTTCTTCACCACTCTGTCCACCTGTGACTCCACTTTCAAGGAGCTGTGAACATGTACCCCTAGATCTCTTTGTTTTGTAACTCTCCCCAACACCCTACCATTAACTGAGTAAGTATATTTCTATGAGTTCCCCCCTCATTCTTCTCGAAAGGGACAAAGGGAGTTCCCAAACTGACGAGCGTGCAGGGAGTGAGATGCCTCCCCAAGTCAAAAAGCCACCAGGGAGAGTAGCTGGAGCAGCTCCTCCACATGAGGGCAGATGTGTTCCAAGGGACACGGAACAAGTTCGGAATGTGGCCCCTCCAAAGTCAAAGTCCCAAGCTGGGAAACCATTGATTGGCCAATAGCCTGATTATGAATTTAAGCAGAGATTAGGCAAATACCCAAATTGGCCCAGAAAGAATTAGGGTGAAACCTCACTTAGTGGAAAAGCCAGCAGGAGCGACAGTCAGAGCTGGCCATCTACCAGAGGGCAATAATGCCCCGAAAGATACAGAACCTATCACCCAACTGACCAGCAGAGGGACCCTGACCAAATTGGACCCATGCTCACCCGCCATCATGCAGAATCACAAGGTGACTGGACATTATAAAATTCAATACAAGCCCCAGGTTACAATACTGTAACCCAACCTGCGATGGGTGCAGGAGTGGCCCCTACCAGAAGACAATTTTCTTATCATCTAGGCCCAGAAAGGTTCAGCAGTAGCTGCCCGCCTGTTGCCATGCCAACCCAAAGCACCTGGCAACAAAAGCTTGAACAGCTCAGTTGAACTAGCATCCAAGCCGGGCACTGAACTGGAATCCCATAAAGAGGCCAAAGTGCCTCTAAAACATCCCAACATCCAGACCCTCAACTTACCACAGTCCCTAGGCTTGAACAGCCAAACCCACAGGTTACCAAAGTGGACAGGCAGGAATTAGGCTGCACAGGCCTACGATCCAAGGGCCTGGCACTCTCAGAGAGAGATTCCATCATTCTCCTGCATGCTACCCACCCTGTAAAACACCCAGACTCTTTGGGATACATTTAATTGTGAACAGTCAGAGCTCCAAAACCCATAAAGATAAATCTTCCCAAATGACCCAAACCTTCCACACCCTGGGATTGGACAATGTCCTTGCTGCTGCACTGACTCAGGTTTAATGCCCTTTATATGTACAATATAAAGGGAAAGACTCTTAGTACTGTAGAGGATCAGAAGGACCTTGGGGTCCGAGTCCATAGGACTCTAAAATCGGCCCCGCAGGTGGAGGAGGTGGTTAAGAAGGCGTATGGTGTGCTGGCCTTTATCAATCGAGGGATTGAGTTTAGGAGTCCGGGGATAATGATGCAGCTATATAAGACCCTCGTCAGACCCCACTTGGAGTACTGTGCTCAGTTCTGGTCACCTCATTACAGGAAGGATGTGGAAAAGATTGAAAGGGTGCAGAGGAGATTTACAAGGAAGTTGCCTGGATTGAGTGGCATGCCTTATGAGGATAGGCTGAGGGAGCTCAGTCTTTTCTCCTTGGAGAGACGTAAGATGAGAGGAGACCTAATAGAGGTGTATAAGATGTTGAGAGGCATAGACCGGGTGGACTCTCAGAGGCTTTTTCCCAGGGTGGAAATGTCTGCTACGAGAGGACACAGATTTAAGGTGCTGGGGGGTAGGTAGAGGGGAGATGTTAGGGGTAAGTTTTTCACACAGAGGGTGGTGGGCGAGTGGAATCGGCTGCCGTCAAGGGTGGTGGAGGCAAACTCAATAGAGTCTTTTAAGAGGCTCCTGGATGAGTACATGGGACTTAATAGGGTGGAGGGTTATAGGTAGGTCTAAAAGGTAGGGATATGTTCGGCACAACTTGTGGGGCCGAAGGGCCTGTTTTGTGCTGTAGTTTTCTATGTTTCTATGTTTCTAAAGAAAACGCAGCAGGGAACTGCCATTGCCTCCGAGAGTTGTGTGTCTGACGTGTCAGTGTGAATGAGAGAATGCACGTATACCTCTTCACTTCCCATCCTTCCTTCATAAGAACACAAAAACAATGAAACATTATTTTCTCCGAGGCTGCGAGGGACGTAACAGAGTTAAGACCCCAATATTATATTTTTATGTATGTAAAATTGTTAAACTTGACAATGACCTTTTAAATTGACTGAAGCCATATCTGCCTATGAACTTCGAACAATAGGAGATAATCTAGTAGGATCAAAGAAATTTTGTATCTCGTTATCTCTGAAGGGATGTTAACAACCCCTGTGGACAAAATTCAAAGGGAATCATAGAAAGGACACCTACATTTCAGAAGCCAAGCTTGGCCACCGGAATTTACTAGTCTGCTAGGACAAAGAGCCTACAAACTTCCTATGTAATTCCTAATGGTTGGAACACTAACAAACTCAGGAACGTAGACAAATAATTACAAGCTCTTTGTTAAAGGCAAAATGGAAAAATAGGAGTCATGTGACATGACGACCCCCCCCCCCCCACCACCTTGGTTGAAGTAAGCTGTGATATTGCCTTGTGCAACTGCAAATCTCAGACTGCCATCTTCCGTCTACCAAGCAGCAGCAGAGAACAAGGGCTCTGTCCAGGTTTGAATTCCTGTCCCTGATCTACAAAGTTTCTCCTGGAATTTCTGTACCATCGCCTACAGGACTACAACATCTCAGCATATTTACCTCATCATGGAAGTCAGCCCTATTAGAGTCAGAGGTTTAAAGCATGGAAACAGGCCCTTCGGCCCAACTTGTCCATGCTGCCCTTTTTTTTTAAAAAACCCCTAAACTAATCCCAATTGCCAGCATTTGGCCCATATCCCTCTATACCCATTTTACCCATGTAACTATCTAATTGCTTTTGAAAAGGCAAAATTGTACCTACCTCTACTACTACCTCTGGCAGCTTATTCTAGACACTCACCACCCTCTATGTGAAAAAATTGCCCTTCTGGACACTTTTGTATCTCTCCCCTCTCACCTTAAACCTATGCCCTCTAGTTTTAGACATCCCTAGCTTTGGGAAAAGATATTGACTATCTAGCTGATCTGTGCCCCTCATTATTTTATAGACCTCTAAAAGATCAGTCTTCAGCCTCCTACACTCCAGATAAAAAAGTCCCAGTCTATCCAGCCTCTCCTTATAACTCAAACCATCAAGTCCTGGTAGCTTCTTCGCAAATCTTTTCTGCACCCTTTCTTGTTTAACAATATTCTTTCTATAATAGGGTGACCAGAATTGCACACAGTATTCCAAGTGTGGCCTTACCAATGTCTTGTACAACTTCAACAAGACATTCCAACTCCTGTATTCAATGTTCTGACCGATGAAACCAAGCATGCCAAATGCCTTCTTCGCCACTCTGTCCACCTGTAACTCCACTTTCAAGGAGCTATTAACCTGTACCCCCAGATCTCTTTGTTCTGTAACTCTCCCCAACGCACTACCATTAACTGAATAAGTTCTGCCCTGGTTCAATCTACCAAAATGCATCACCTCGCATTTATCTAAATTAAACTCCATCTGCCATTCGTCAGCCCACTGGCCCAATTGATCACGATCCCGTTGCAATTGAAGATAACTTTCTTCACTGTCCACTATGCCACCAATCTTAGTGTCATCTGCAAACTTACTAACCATGCCTCCTATATTCTCATCCAAATAATTAATATAAATGAAAACAACAGTGGACCCAGCACTGATCCCTGAGGGACACCGCTGGTCACAGGCCTCCAGTTTGAAAAACAACTCTCTACAACCACCCTCTGGCTTCTGTCAAGAAGCCAATTTTGTATCCATTTAGATAGCTCTTTTAAGGAGAAGTCAATTTTGTATCCATTTAGATACCTCACCCTAGATCCCGTAAGATTTAACCTTATGCAACAACCTACCATGCGGTACCTTGTCAAAGACCTTGCTGAAGTCCATGTAGACAACATCAACTGCACTGCCCTCATCTACCTTCTTGATTACCCCTTCAAAAGACTCAATCAAATTTTGAGACATGATTGTCCACTCACAAAGCCATGCTGACTGCCCCTCATCAGTCCTTGCGTCTCTAAATGCCTGTAGATCCTGTCTCTCAAAATACCTTCCAACAATTTACCCACCACAGATGTGAGGCTTACTGGCCTGTAGTTCCCAGGCTTTTCCCTGCAGCCCTTTTTAAACAAAGGCACAACATTTGCCACTCTCCAATCTTCAGGCACCTCACCCGTGACTATCGATGATTCAAATGTCGACTAGGGGACCCGCAATTTCCTCCCTGGCCTCCTACAATGTCCTATTTTCCTATTGGAAAAGTGAATTATCCAGCATCAGGCTTCAGTCTGCAGATGTGTGTGAAGGAATACATTTTTGGACTTTGATTCTGGACACGCATGAAACAATGATTCCTTGTTCTGTGGTCTTTGCCCTGTAAATTTTCTTTCTCTATCCCTTTTTTCCTGTACCAATACACAGGTGGCTACATAGCAGCACTCCTCATCCTGGGAGAATAAACTAACCCTATGAGTTGACCATATCTTAAGTTTGTCGTGGGCTTAATAATAGAAAATTGGATCATACCAAAACTGACAGGTTGGGAAATATGCCGCTGCTTAGAAAGAGGGAAATCAAAATCAAAATACCTGTTTACTGACGGGAGGTGGGAGGAGAAATCAGGGCTGTTTAAATTAAACCCCCTCCTCTCTGTAATATTATCTTCAGAATGGTTTATTCAATAAGATCTATCTGCCGTACACTAAAACACGATCACATGCTACTGTTGAAATCTTTTTACCGTGCTTTGATTCTGGACCACGTGCCATTGTTGAAATCCCACTTCCAGAAGTCATTCTGTTCTACAAGTCCAACCAGTCCCCCAAACAGGTACATTCCTCCCTTGTAGACAGCTGCAGAGTGACTGTACCGAGGTCCGGGACCCACATCACCATTGGGGGTAGACACTGGGCACCAATCCTTGGCGTCTGTTGGAAGAGGTATTTTGGTAACATTGAAACGGCAATATAAAATTACAAAGGTAGTTTATTTTGAAAATATATTACCACCCACTCTCTTTCCAAACCATTCAAGTGCCTTTCTTTCTGGTCACATCGGTCTAGGTTGGCCACTCCAGTATTGCTGATGCTGCCCCTAAGTTTGTCTTTGGGGCAATGATTGTCGCAGGGGACTGAAAATGCAGCATCTTGGGGGATAGTAACCTTTCCATCTCAGAGAAGCATCAAGATCTGTTGCAAATCTGACATCAGCAGTAAAGAGTAGAGTCTGAATCATTAAAGAAGGAGATAGATACATTTCTAATTTTTAAAAAAAGGTTAAAGGAATATGGAGAACAGGTAGGGAGGTGGATTTGAGACCAGGGAGAGATCAGCCATGATCTGATTGAAGGGCAGTGCAAGCTCGTAGGGCTGAGTTTGCCTACCTCTGCTCATATGTTCCAATCCACGTATCCCACACTATCCCAAACTCTCAAGCGCAGAAAGTCCTTTGGTCAGTTGAGCTCATCCCTCTAAAAATAACTTGCCTCCAACTGTTTTGTAACTGATTTGGTATTAGTACATTGCATGTGTTAATCCTTCTTGATATAAAAGGGCTTTCTGATGTGAGTGCGAGATTTACTTTTAGTTACTTTGCAGCTCAGGTGCTTTGCTGCAGTTTAATTTAGTTTACATTGTTGTAGGGAAATATCCCTTTACCAGTGCAGAATAGAAGTTGAGTCGCAAATCAAGGTTCAAAGCGTGTCTTTATTGTACAATTACTGGGATCCCAGGGAGACCCCCGTAGCCAGCTCAGAAACAGTGGCTTGGCCACGTTGATCTCAATCCTTTCACATCAGCTCTGGATCTTTATAGGGATCCAAATTCGAGTGGGAACATTGGCTATATGTGTGTTATCTTATGTATTAAAATGGTCTATCAGTTTAAAAAGTCCCTAGGAAGTTTCATCGATTAGCATTTGTATGGTGTGTGTTCGTGTTAATGGGATTACTTGGTCCTGCCCCGGTGTCTAAATGCGTTTCCCATTATCTTCTCTATGTGTCCTCTTATCTGAATTGATCTTATTGTTTCGTGTCTGTGTTTCCTGCTTGTGAGATTGAGTGTTAATGTCATCCTGTCCTGTTGGATGTCTGGAGTATTTCATTCTAATCTTTTATTCTTATATCTTAGTTTATCAGATTTTTATGTCTGCCTTGGCCGAATTGGTAATATTTCAGTGATAGCTTGGTTTTGATAACCCACTCTATGTCTCGTTTCGTAGGGATCTTGATCGTCCTTGGCCAGTTTAAAATGCAGCTGCGCGCTGTTGCTAGGCAGATTAGGGATCTTCCGTAGTCTTTGAAATTCGCGAGTCTCTCAGCTGTGCAGGGGGGGACCCGATCGAATATCCATCCGGGGGTGCCCCTCTGCATTGTTGGCCCGTTATGAGTGGTGCCAATTAGTCCAATAAGTAAATATGTTTGATGATACAAAATATGGTTTTCTGGAAAATTTCCTCCTTCAACATCTTCTATACGGCTCACACACATGCCTCTGTTCCAGGGTGCCAACTAAACAGAGGCGCTGGCCAACTGGTGGTTTCCTGTTGTGCCAGCTGCAGTATCAATTGCAGCTTGCACAATGCGCACACAAAAATAATCAGACCCAAACTGACTGTTAATTCGGGGCAAAATAAGCAGAGAAAATGATTGTTTTTATTTTACAGTGTCGCACAATGACTTCAAACCATCCTCACAGCTGCTGCATTTGGCTGCGACAGCGCTGCAGTTGTGTGACGTGAGGCATCGCATACACACACACACATATACATACTAGGTGAATCTTGCCAATTCGGAAGGCGAACGTGTAATGGGTCCTCGATTTCCTCAGCACCATCAGAGGCTAAAGGAAGCACCAGCTGCTTTCCATTTTCCTCACCACTAGCAAAACTTTTTTGATTTGATTTATTGTTACATATATCAGTGAAAAGTATTGTTTCTTGTGTGCGATACTGACAAAGCATACCGTTCATAGAGAAGGAAAGGAGAGAGTGCAGAATGGAGTGTTACAGTCATAGCTAGGGTGCAGAGAAAGATCAACTTAACACAAGGTCAAAAGTCTGATGGCAGCAGGGAAGAAGCTGTTCTTGATTCGGTTGGTACGTGACGTCAGACTTTTGTATCTTTCAAGGCAGTTTCTCAAGTTCTTGTCTTTGACGCCTGCACTGTCAGATTTTTTAAAAACTAATTCAAAGGATGTAGGTGATGCTGGACGGGGGCAGCACGGTGGCACAGTGGTTAGCACTGCTGCCTCACAGCGCCAGGGATCCGGGTTCGATTCCCAGCTTGGGTCACTGTGTGTGGAGTTTGCACATTCTCCCAGTGTCTGCGTGGGTTTCCTCCGGGTGCTCCGGTTTCCTCCCACAGTCCAAAGATGTGCGGGTTAGGTGGATTGGCCATGCTAAATTGTCCCTTAGTGTCATGGAGATTAGCTAGGGTAAGTGCATGGGGTTATGACATATAGGGCCTGGGTAGGATTGTGGTCGGCGCAGACTTGATGGACCGAATGGCCTCCTGTACTGTAGGATTCTATGATTCTGCGCTGGCTGGGCCAACATTTGTTACCTTGTCCTAATTGTCCTTGAACCGAGTGGCTCGCTAGGCCATTTCAGAGGGCAGTTGAGTCAACCACATTGCTGTGGCTTTGGAGTCACATATAGGCCAGACCAGGTAAGGATGGCAAATTTCCTTCCCTGAAGGACATTGGGTGGCATGGTGGCACAGTGGCTAGCACTGCTGCCTCTCAGCGCCAGGGACCCAGGTTCAATTCTGGCCTCGGGTCACTGTCTGTGCGGAGTCTGCATGCTCTCCGTGTCTGCATGGGTTTCCTCCGGTTTCCTCCCACAGTCTGAAAGACGTGCTGGTTAGGTGCATTGGCCATGCTGAATTCTCCCTCACGAACAGGTGCCAGAGTGTGGCCACTAGGGGATTTTCACAGTAACTTCATTGTAGTGTTGATATAAGCCAATTTGTGACAAATAAACAAACTTTAAAACTTTAGTGAGTCAGATAGGTTTTTACAACAATCGACAATGATTTCATGGTCAACATTAGACCTTTTAATTCCAGATTTTTACTGGGTTAAAATTTCTCTGTTCGCTGTGGTGGGATTTGAACCCAAGTCCCCAAAGGTCCCCAGATCCCTAGATTACTAGTCCAGTGACAATACCATATGCCACCACCTCGCCTGCAACCCTGTGGATTGGATTGCTGAGTTTGTCCAGTGAAAAGCTGAGCCGCACAGATCAGGAAGGTGGCAGCTTCAAGCTCCTTTGGCACGTGGAGTTAACAGATCTCAGCGGAGGTATCAACAGGGCTGCAGGGCTCTGTCTCTGCACTGACCAGGTCTCTTGCTCCCAGTCTTCAAGAAGTCTGGCTGGTTGAAGGCACGTGGTGTAGGGATTTTAGATGAGGAGTATAAGGAGTGCCAATGCTACCCCAGTACCCAAAGAGCCTTCTAGATGAAGAATGGTGACATGGGCAGCACTGGATGGCAGACAGTATCCACTGTCTTGTGCATGCAGGAAATTAAATCCCTTCAGGAGAGGAAGCCGAGGAAGGGGAAAACACTGGAGAGAAAATAAAAATCATGAGACTCACCACAAATTGAGTTAGCTTTACTTAGCTTGAGGGCGGCACAGTCGCAGATTGGTTCGCACTGCTGCCTCACAGCACCAGGGACCCGGGTTCAATTCTGGAATTGGGTCTCTGTCCGTGTGGAGTTTGCACGTTCTCCCCGTGTCTGCGTGGGTTTCCTCCGGTTTCCTCCCACACTCCAAAGATGTGCAGGTTAGGTGGATTGGCCATGCTAAATTGCCCCTTAGTGTCCAAAGATGTGCGGGTTAGGTTGATTGGACATGGTAAATTGTCTCTTAATGTCAGGCGAATTAGTGGGTAAATACATGGGGTTATAGGTGTAGGGTCTGGGTGGGATTGTTGCTGGTGCGGGCTCAAAGGGCTGAATGGCCTCCTTCTGCACTGTAGGGATTCTATGACTCTTCTATGATAGCTACTGGCAAAGCGTTACTTGCAATTCAAGACCCAAAATGAAAGGGAACACAATGCTTGACAGAGAACTGATCAAAGAGCAGCACGGAGGCCATTAGTTCCCATTCCCTCTCTGAGAATGGACAGGCTCTTTATGCTTAATGTTTTGTAGATCAAATGTTACTCCTTGAAACATTGACTCCTGAAATAATTTGAACATTTAGCTGGTATCTCCACTCACCAAAGTTAAAGCTCCAGAACTCCTGCGAGGGTCCCTTTATATCGACATAGCCGCCATATACATACATCTGAGCCTCAAACACCACAGCCGTGTGCCCCTTCCTATTCCTGGGCACCTGTTTCTGAAGAAACAAAAATGGCATTTCCTCTATTTTCAGTCTGGCGACAGAGGCAGGTAACATAGAAGCATAGAAACTAGAAGCAGGGGTAGGAGTAGGCCGTTCGGCCCTTCGAGCCTGCTCCACCATTCATTTTGATCATTGAATTCAATATCCTGATCCCCCCTTTCTCCCATATCTCAGTAACCAGTAATCTCACACCCTGGATAATTACCTGAAGTGAAAAGTTTCACAGGGCTCCAGGGAAAAGGCAGGGGAGCAGGATTAGGTGAATTGCTCTTCCAGAGAGCCAGCATGAACACGAGGGGCCAAACGGCCTCCTTCTGCACTGTAACCATTCTATGATTATATGTCCTCTGCCACCATTCCCACGTGAAGCACACAAGCACGACTCTGGGTGAATTACTTGCGTCTCTGAAAGTGGCATGGCTTCTGGAGGCCTCAGGCTTCTCAGCCAATCAAGAGTCAATCAGGGCTGCTAGTCCAGCCAAATACCTCACCCTCCCAATCTGCTTTTAAACCTTCATGTGAAAAGAGCAAGTCAGGGGCTGTGTCCACCATCTATTACAAGACACATGTCAGGAGTGAGATGAAATACTCTCCACTTGCCTGGAGGAGTGCAGCTCCAACAATCCTCAAGAAGCTCAACACCATCCAAGTTAAGCAGCCCATTTGATTGGTGCCCCTTCCACCACAATAAACATTCACTCCTTCCGCCACTGACACACAGTGGCAGCCGTGTGTACCATTTACAAGGTGCACTGCAGAAACTCGCCAAAAGGCAGCTTGCAAACCCACGATCGCTACCTAGAAGGACAAGGGCAGCAGACACGTGGGAACATCACCACTGGGAAATTTCCCTCCAAGTCACTCACCATCATGACTTGGAAATAGAACACCATTCCTTCACTGTCGCTGGGGCAAAATCCTGGAACTCCCTCCCTAACAGCACTGTGGGTGTACCTACACCAAGTGGCTTGCAGTGGTTCAAGGCAGCAGCTCACTAACAACCTCTGAAGGCCAACTAGGGGTGGACAGTAAATGCTGGTCCAGCCAGCGATGCCCACATCTCCCAGATGAATAAAATAATATTTATTGAGGGGAAACTGCAGCTCATGCAAGTCTGGATGTCAAACAGTCTGACAGCAGAGCAATGGCATAAGGAACAATGTTGTAGTGGCAAAGCCACTGAATTGGTAATCCAGAGGCCCAGGCTAATGCTCTGGGTACAAGGGTTCAAATCTCACTACTGCAGCTGGTAGAATTAGGTATTTTGTCAGGTGTGGCTGATCATCCAACTCAGTAACCTGATCCTGCCTTCCTCCCATATCCCTTGATCCCCTTCGCCACAAGAGCTATATCTATAGAAGCATAGAATATGGTCTTGACTTAAAAATTTAAGGAACGCTATTAAAATTTGGCACCAAATTGTAATGAGGATTATGAAAGATTCCAGGAAGTCAGAGATAGGCTGGTAGAATGGGTGTCGCTCAGTATTACCAAATCATAACCCTTCGACTCATCGAGTCTGCACCGACACACATGGAACATCAAATGTGAAGTAGTTCATTGTGGAAATGGGAATCCAGGAAGGAAGCATACCTTAAATGGTAGGATTTTTAAACATGATACAGAGGAGCCTTAGCAGGCAGAAACATTGCCAAGTGGCAACGTAAACAGATAGATTCTGTCAAAGTAAAAGCAGAATCCTTGGGTTTGTATCAAGAGGCACAAAATACAAAAGCAACAAGACAAAGGCAACTTGCACAAGAGCTTAGTGGGGCTGCAGTTGCAAATTTTATGAAAGCAATGGAAAAGGTATGTGGTCTAGGGCGTTATCTGTGACAAAGGATTAGATTTACCATTAGTAACTTGCAAAGCTACAGTCTTTTATGACGGGAGTTTAGAACATTGAGGAGTGGCCCGATAGAGGTGTTCAAGATCGTGTGGGTTACGATAAGGTAGTAAATCTGTTAAATTGTTTGGTGAGATATTAACAAGTGTGCACACAAAATAACTGAAGAGAATAATGGAAAACAATCCCGTATACAGAACGCAGAATTCCTTGTGGCAAACCACAACTGAAGCAAAGCTCATAGATACTTTTAGAAGAGGAATTAGGTGTTTAAATAAGGATATTATTGAAGGTTATGGCAAACAAGCCAGCGAATAGATGTAGGGTATGCGATTCATGTGGAGAAAGAATGGTAGAGTCGATTGGCCAAATGACCCGCTAATATGCTGTGACATTTGCTAATTCAATAACTAGAAAGTGATATCATGGCTGCAAGATTTGGCTTCAGGTAAAAGAAGTAGCACTTACATTTATATGGTGACTTTTATAACCAGATGGCCCAAAGCACTTTACAACCAAATAAGTTGGGCCAGTGGGCTGGCAAATGGCAGATGGAGTTTAATTTAGACAAATGCAAGGTGATACATTTTGGTACATTGAACCAGGGCAGGACTTACTCAGTTAATGGTAGGGCGTTGGGGAGAGTTACAGAACAGAGATCTAAGAGATAATGAGGGGCACAAATCAGCTCGATAGTCAATATCTTTTCCCAGAGGGAGGGGAGTTTAAAACTAGAGGGCATAGGTTTAAGGTGAGAGGGGAAAGGTACAAAACTGTCCAGAGGGGCAATTTTTTCACAGAGGATGGTGAGTGTCTGGAACAAGCTGCCAGAGGTAGTAGTAGAGTTAGGTGCAATTTTGTCTTTTAAAAAGCATTTAGACAGTTGCGTGGGTAAGAGGGATATGGGCCAAATGCAGGCAATTGGGATTAGTTTAGGGGTTTAAAAAAAAAGGGCGGCATGGACAAGTTGGGCCGAAGGGCCTGTTTCCATGCTGTAAACCTCTATGACGCTATGACTCTATTAAAAAAAAAGTCCCTTTTGAAGTGTGGTCCCTGTTGTAATGCAGGAAATGCAGTAGCCAATTTGTGCATGTGATAATGGCCAGATACTGTTTATCTTTGAGTGACTGTGGGTTAAATATTGACTAGAATGCTGGGAGAACTTCCTTGCTCTTCATCAAAATTATGCCGTGGAACCTTCTACACGACCAACATCTAGTTTGAACTCAAAGTTTATTTATTAGTGTCACGATTAACACTGCAATGAAGTTACTGTGAGAATCCCCTAGTCACCACACTCCGGTGCCTGTCCGGGTACACTGAGGGAGAATTTAGCATGGCCAATGCACCCAAACAGCACATCTTTCCGACTGTGGGAAGAAAGGAGCACCCAGAGGAAACTCTCGCAGACAGGGGGAGAACGTGCAGACTCCACACAGACAGTGACCCAAGCCGGGAATCGAACCCGGGTCCCTGAGCTGTGAGGCAGCAGTGCTAACCACTGTGCCACCCTAGCAGCTCATTTGAAAAGTAAATGTAAATATCCACAATCTCCCTCTCACAGAATAAGCAAACATCCTTACCGTGACCTCACTTGAAAATGTCTTGTGCCACCAAGTCCAACTCACACCGCCTATTAGAAATAAAACCTTTGTTAAACTCCAACATCACTTGTAACTACTTGTGTGAACCACCAGAGGGTGGTTCACTGAGCTTGTTAGTCCCAAAATGAAGCCTTTCATCACCAATCTGGATAAAAGTGGCCGAGAGAAAGTTCCAATCAAAGGAAACAAGACTATGCCAGTTCTTAGGATTCAAACATTCCCAATTACAAGTTTGCAGAATTCCCCAACATATTATAGAAACATAGACATAGAAACATAGAAAACTACAGCACAAAACAGGCCCTTCGGCCCCACAAGTTGTGCCGAACATATCCCGACCTTTTAAGCCTACCTATAACCCTCCATCCTATTAAGTCCCATGTATTCATCCAGGAGTCTCTTAAAAGACCCTATTCAGTTTGCCTCCACCACCACTGACGGCAGCCAATTCCACTCGCCCACCACTCTCTGTGTGAAAAACTTCCCCCTAACATTTCCCCTGTACCTACCCCCCAGCACCTTAAACCTGTGTCCTCTCGTAGCAGACATTTCCACCCTGGGAAAAAGCCTCTGAGAGTCCACCTGATCTATGCCTCTCAACATCTTATATACCTCTATTAGGTCTCCTCTCATCCTACGTCTCTCCAAGGAGAAAAGACCGAGCTCCCTCAGCCTATCCTCATAAGGCATGCCACTCAATCCAGGCAACATCCTTGTAAATCTCCTCTGCACCCTTTCAATCTTTTCCACATCCTTCCTGGAATGAGGCGACCAGAACTGAGCACAGTACTCCAAGTGGGGTCTGACGAGGGTCTTATATAGCTGCATCATTATCCCCGGACTCCTAAACTCAATCCCTCGATTGATAAAGGTCAGCACACCATACGCCTTCTTAACCACCTCCTCCACCTGCGGGGCCGATTTTAGAGTCCTATGGACCCAGACCCCAAGGTCCTTCTGATCCTCTACCGTACTAAGAGTCTTTCCCTTTATATTGTACTCCTTCATCCCATTCTATTGGATCTCGTATTTACTTTTTGCTTTATTTCCACATTTTAAAGTTTATTTATTAGTCACAAGCAGGCTTACATTAACATTGCAATGAAATTAACTGAAAATCCCCTCGTCGCCACAGTCCAGCGCCTGTTCAGGTACACTGAGGGAGAATTTAGCATGGCCAATGCACCTAACCAGCACGTCTTTCAGACTATGGGAGGAAACCGGAGAAAACCCAAGCAGCCACAGGGAGAGCGTGCAGTCTCCGCACAGACAGTGACCCAAAGCCGGAATTGAACCCGGGTCGCTGGAGCTGTGAGGCAGCAGTGTGAACCACTAAATAAAATGAAAGAGTGATTTGTGCTGGAAACTACAGCTGTCAATGAGGCCAACATGGATTCTATACTCTTAAACACATTTCTCATGTTGACAATTACTTCAAGCACCGCAACATCTCAAGTAGGTTACTCACGGAAAAATACAAATTTATCCTGTGGCCAGGTTGTTACTGACCCTTGGCTTGGAAGCTTATTCATTTTCCAGATACTACACAAGAACAGCACACGATTAGAAATACAGAAGAATTCCCTCTTTGTTTTATCCACTTTTGAACCATGGCCAACAGAAAGAAGATATTTCTGCCCAAAAATCTAGTTACTGAACCACGACCAACAGAAAGATGATATTTATTTCCAAAAGTCTAGTTGTTCAATAGGCTGTGTTCATTTAAACTTCCAAGCAGACCTTTCAGAGTTTACAGGATCATTGTTGCAGTGTAATTTGTAGACATGTCAGGCAGCAGTCTACAACTTGCACTGAATGACATGCCCGAATGTGTTTTATGAGGTGGGTGGAGGGGGCAACCCCAGTTAGAAGAGGGCAGGAGGTCAGGAGTAGCATGGCCAAAGAGAAGCTCCTTCTGAATGCGGGCAAGAGTGTTAGTGAGAGAGAAAGGGTTTAGGAGAGAATGGAGTGTGCAGAGACTTGGTGGCTTAGTCCAGTTGCTCATCCTGCTTTCGAGCAAACCTAACACTTACACTTTCTTCGGTAAATTTGCTTTGCAATGCCTCAGCTTACCAATAATATGCTTGTTCCAAATTAAAATCTATCATGTTCACACATCAGAAGATCTCTTACGAGTTATTTTTTGAAGAAACTCAAGTATCTGGGCTCTTGAGGCAGCCACATAAAGGCAATGAAAATGATCCACCAATTATTGACAAGTGTCCTGATGGAAATAAGATCATTGCACTTGGCAAAACTGTGAGACGTTGCTTTGCTTTGGATAAGTGGTTAATGAGGTAGAATTTGGAAGACAAACTAAGTGAGACAAATGTCATCACTTCTGAAACCCATTTTTAAAAAAAATCTTGCTGGAATAGAACAAAGGTCCAGTTGAACATTTCCTGACACATGTAGAAGTTCAAAATGAAAAGGTTTTCAGTCAGGTTAGCTGATGCAGCGCCATGGCGGAACAAGTGCCTGAAATTTGCAGTCTCATTCAGTGTAACAACAATTCCAAGAATGGTAATCGGAGAGCATACTAACGCAGTATTCTTCCAAGGATGGTAGTTCGTCTTCAATAATGCAACAACCATCAATCGCATCTGCCTATTATTATGCTCAGTTGGTTTGGAGTTATACTGGCGGCTTCACAATGCCCTGGGGTCAGCAACAGAGGAACTGGCTGCACAATAAGATTCCCTTTTACGAGTGGTTAAATTTCAAAGTTAGGAACTGGCAGGTACAATTGAAGAACTCAACAGCACAAAGGGAAGCCATTTAGCCCAGCTTACTAGCTACCCACTTAGTCCCTTTTCCCACTTCTTTCCTTACCTCCTTTTTATTTATTTTTTTAAACCAGTTATCCAATTTGTTATATATTAGAGAAATGCTGTACTTGGGACACAGAGTGTTAAAATACTGCAGCTTTATTTACAGGATTTACATAACTGCTTCTTTTCTGTTTGTCGCCCATGCTAGCGACTTGTGACATCCTGTCCGGTGAATACATGAACTCATTAACACAACAGAGCTTCACTAAGAGTGAATAAGAATTAATACAAATATTTAATTCCTCCACCCTTAAATTGAATGTCCCCAACAGGTTCAAAACAAGTTCAACATGAACAATAGAGTCAGAGAGTCAGAGGTTTACAGCATGGAAACAGGCCATTTGGCCCAACTTGTCCAGGCCACCCAGTTTTTAACACTAAGCTAGTCCCAATTGCTCATATCCCCCTATGTCCATCCTACCCATGTAACTGTCTAAATGCTTTTCAAAAGACAAAATTGTACCTGGCTCTACTACTGTCTCTGCAGTTCATTCCAGATGCTCACCACTCTATGTGGGAAAGAATTGCCCCTCTAGACTCTTTTGTATCTCTCCCCCCTCACCTTAAACCAATGCCCTCTAGTTTTAGACTCCCCTACCTTTGGGAAAAGATGTTGACTAACTACCTCATCTATGCCCCTCATTATTTTATACAGCCTCAATAAGATCACTTCCAAGTCTCCTACGCTCCAGGGAAAAAAGTCCCAGTTTATCCAGCCTCTCCTTATAAGTCAAACCATCAAATCCCAGTGGCATCCCAGTAAACCTTTTCTGCACTCTTTCCAGTTTAATAATACCCTTTATAATAATAGGGTGACCAGAACTATACACAGTATTCTCAGTGTGGCTTCACCAACGTCTTGTAGAACTTCAACAAGATGTCACAACTCCTGTATTCAATGTTCTGACCAATGAAACGAAGCATGCCTTCTTCACCACCCTGTCCAGCTGTGACTCCACTTAAGGAGCTATGAACTTGTACCCCTAGATCTTTTTGTTCAATAACTCTCCCCAACACCTGATCATTAACTGAGTAGATCCTGCCGCGATTTGATCTACCAAAATGCATCACCTCTCATTTATCTAAATTAAACTCCATCTGCTATTGATCAGCCTAATTGAACAAGATAGTCAATAGTCAATAAGTCAATCACAGTCAATAAGTTAGTTGGTCTGAAGGTTGTTGCTCTTGGAAGGGTTGATGGCGAACATTTGACATTTTTTTCTTTACACTGGTGGTAGCCTCTGATATTTTTGTCTTTCCATTAATGTCATGATTCGTTAGTTTGACCAATGCCAACGTAGGCACTAGAGGTTGTCTCGGTGTCTGATCTGCAGTTGAGGTGTTGCATGCCTCAACAGTGTTCATTAGTGTCAGGGTTGTGGGAAGATTCAGGATTTTGTATGGTTGAATCTGGATTCTCTGCGTGTTCCAATTCCAGTGGATCTGTTCTCCCAGCTAATAGCTGGTCCGCATGTCTCCTCTGGAAAACGTCATCTCAGGTCTGCGCAGTATAAAAGAGACAGGTCCAGTCTGTGCAAGGATTGTGGCTGAAACCTATTACTCTCCTGTGCAGTCACACATTTTCACTCCATCTGACGAAGGAGCAGTGCTCCGAAAGCTTATGGTATTTGCTACCAAATAAACCTGTTGGACTTTAACCTGGTGTTGTGAGACTTCTTACCGTGTTCACCCCGGTCCAACGCCAACATCTCCACATCAGTCATTCCTAGCCATCCCTACTGTTTATGATAGATCTGGAGAGGTTGAGTTCAAATTCCAACTTGACAAATTGAAGGCTAGCAAAGGTAAAGTGGCCATGAAAACAACAGGCTAGTGCTTAAAATCCAGCTAACCATTTCGGTCCTCGAGTTTGCTTCACCATTCGAGTAGATCACGGCTGATCTGTATCTTAACACCACTTCTATCACTTTTACTACCATCACCTGACAACAAACCATCAGTAGGTTTTGAAATTATTGGCCTTTTGGAATTTGGGAAAATACCAATGATTATGTTTTGTTATTCATTTGTGGAACATGGGCATCGCTGGCTGGCCAGCATTTATTGCCCATGCCCTTGGAGAGCAGTTGAGTGTCAACCACATTGCTGTGGCTCTGGAGTCATACGTAGGCCCGACCAGGCAAGGACGGCAGATTTCCTTCCCTCAAGGACATTAGTGAACCAGTGGGTTTTTCCAACAACTGACAATGGTTTCATGGTCATCAGTAGATTCTTAATTCCAGATTTTTTTAATTGAATTCAAGTTCCACCATCTGCCGTGGTGGCATTCGAACCCGGGTCCCCGGAACGTTAGTTTCTGGATCAGTACACACTGGGAACGTTCAAGACTTATCTAGACAGCCATATGAACGGAGTGGGAATGGAGGGATACAAAAGAATGGTCTAGTTTGGACCAGGGAGCGGCGCGGGCTTGGAGGGCCGAAGGGCCTGTTCCTGTGCTGTATTGTTCTTTGTTCAAGTAGTCCAGCAATAATACCACTAGGCCATCACCACCCTGAATTAAATGAATTCCATCATAACTATCTCTTTTACAAAAAAAACGTTGGGACCACTCACTTGGCTGTTCAGTGTGCATACTGGGAAGACAAAGCATTTTTCCAATGTAACTCATTTAATGTCAACAAATAATTCTGGCACAGGCCTTATTTATCAGCGTGCTAAATATGGCAGTGCAAGTCAGGAGTTCTTTAACCGCACCCCGACACAATCAACTCTTGCCAAAATTGATTAATCTGTTCAGAATTGTCAGGCAATGACAAAAGGTCACTTCCTTGGGGCCTGGGCCCACTTGGTGCAAGTATTCAATTAGGCCTCACTTCCTTGCTCTTACTCCACAGCCCTGATTTTTCCTTTTCATCCTTTCCAAGTATACATCCGGTGCCTTTTTTGAAAGTTACTTCGGAATTTGGGTGCCTCAACAACTTTCTTTTTTGGCGGTTGGGGTCGAAGCGGGGAAGAAGAGCTCTTGATTTCCACTACCACATTTAACATTGCTGCAAGGCAATGCGTGTGCTGGAATTAACTGACACTAACAGTGAATGATTTAGATTGAAAAATATTCTCTCTTCCCAGTACACATACTGAATACCCAAGTGGGTGCTCCCAACTTCTTCTTTTCGGTAAAGGGAATAGCCATGCAGGAATTAATTAATCACTAGTATTTTCTCAAATTTTAATATCCACTCGCTGGGGCAAGTCTGGTAGTAATTACTGTTGCGTACTCCCAAGAAGTAACTGTATTGTGGTGCGGATGTCATCCAACTCCGCGTCAGCTCGATTCCTATTTGGATTTTTAATACCAAGTGAAAGCGATGACATTTTTACTGCAATCAATAATGACTTCACCCATGCATCCACTTACTTCTGCTGTGGAAACCTCAGTAATTTAAGATGGAAAAGTAAAGGCCAAGGGAAAATGTGAAGAGCGAGCTAAATTTGATACTGGCATTTTAACTTGGACCTTGGCCAATTAAAAGGGGAGAAAGCAATGCCACAGGCGCAAAGTTCCCCAGTTATTAATACATTTAAAACTTCCAAAGGGATGGGATGTTGGACAGCAGTAGTAGTAGGAGATTGATTCGCTATCAATTCTAGAATTCTCATTTAATTCCATCCAGACTAAAACAAAATGGTTTTATGAATTGCCAATGGAAAATGGAAAGGTGAAACCCCAGGTTTCACCGAGGCGCCAGTCACGTGGTTGGGGCTGATTGCGAAGAGTTTTGATTTGCAGCCGTTTGTCTGCCCCTGATTTGGTCCATGTCTGACATGGATCTTGGGTCAAAATCACATATTCTTCCAGGGCTTTGCCAATCCTCATCTTAACTAACGTAAAAATTCACCATGACATCAAAGCAAAACCCAAATTAAGTCAACCAATGAGGCAGTGCAGTTATATTGTGGAGAGGGGAGGTGAAAAAGAAACAATTTCTCAAGTGAATATTGAAACCTTTGGAAGATGTAAAGCAACATTATAATCAGACTGATCTTCCATTGTCAATTACAATCACTTATAGATCAGCCTGGCTATTAAACTAGGGGATTTTCACTGTGTCATTATAGTGCGAATGTAAGCCTATTTGTGACTAAGAAATAAACTTTAAAAACTTTAGAAATGGACAACTATGAGTCAAACTTTATTGATGACTGCAATACTTTCCAAATGTCATGGTTTTGTTATGTTAAACATGCTGTTAATCCATGGGCCTAATAGACGATAACTATTTCAGAAAATGTGAGATAAAAATCGCAGTTTCCTCTTCTTGCAGACTAACTGTAGGCTTTCGAGCAAATCCGATTGGTAAATGGCTTCCATCTCTTTTCCCAGCTCATGGGGTTATTCTTATCCTTTCTCTCAAACTTCATGTCAAAACTATTCTCCCCCTTGCCTCTAGATCTCGTCAAAACTTTCTCTTAGGTCTTCAGGTGAGATATTACTCCATCAGGACCAAATACAGGAAATTGAATCCAAAGACCATGGGGACGTGAGCCAAACACACTTGCAATGTAACCCCAGCAGTACATATTTCTCTTACCAATGTCATAGATCCAGAGAGGTGTTTTCCCCTGGGTGTAAGCAGAGTCCATCATTCCACCAAACACATAGATCATTCCCTTCCAAAAGAAAAAACACAGGGAAATTTGAAAACTTCAACTGGGAATAACTTTTGACTAAATTCTTCTTCATTCATTTTATTTTCTCAACATTTCCAAAACACAGCCAACTCTCATCAAGGTTGTTCATGCTGGTCAGGCATGGCATAGCTATAGGATCTCACAGCATTGAAAAATGTCACTTAACCATTGTGTCTGTGCCCTCTTTGTGAAAGAGCTACTAGTATTCAATGAGACCCACTTCCCTGCTCTTTTTCCACAGCCCCTACAAAGTTCACCTCTTCAAGTACACATCCAATACCTTTTTGAACGTTACTACTGGATTTATTCTGACCACTCTTTGGGAAGTGCATTCCAAATCGCTACATAACACAACTTGCTGCAGAGCAACATTTTTCCTAATTTCCACCCTTCCCCTGTCTTTTTCGACAATTATCTTAAATCTGGTTCCTGCCGGTGGAAACAGCTTCACTGCCCCATCAAAGCCCCTCGTCATTCTGAACACCTCTACTCAATCTGATCTTAACCTTCCCTTCCCCAAGAGGAACAATCCCAATTTCTCTAGTCGCTCCACATAACGGAAGTCCCTCATCTCTGGTATTGTTCTGGTAAATATTCTCTTCACCCTCCCCATGGGTTTGCTGCCCAGAATTGGACAAAGCTGAAATCCACCCTGTGGCCTGGAAAGGTTTCCTTTAACTTCCTTCTGGTTCAGAACATGGGGATGAATTTGGAGCTGTGGATCCAAAAGAATATTCCTCATTAACAACATATCCATGCAACTAGATCACTTTCAGATCTATGATATGAAAACTGGGATGGCAAACGTCTGCTAACTTTTCTATTAATCCTAATTAAATTCCTCTTGTCCACTAACCAGTGCAGCCCACTTGCTAACAATCTCTGCAAATGTTCAAGAGCTGACCAGATATTTATCTAAGGAAGTACGTACATCTCCAATCATTACCTCCTCATGCCATCATAGACAAGAATGCTATCTCACCGCTTAAGGAATTACAGGCATGAAGCCACATCCTGCCACTCCCCAGTTGTCGCGCCTGGGGCAAAAATTTTAGGGCAGCGTCAACACATTTTAAACTAGCCACGTAAATACATTTTTGATGTAATCCACACGGAGGTCACTCGATCGGGACTAACATTTGCACCATTTTCAACAAAGGCATTGGGTTGCACCCACTCAGCTCTTACTTCATGGGCTACCAGCGAGGGCTCCTCCAATTCTTCTGGTGCAGTTCCGGCCACATCATCCAGCTCCTCCCAGGCATTCTGAGCTGAAAAACACAAAGGCATCAACTGGCATTACAATAAATTCCTATTAAGAGGAACAGGATTTGAGAGGTTGCAGTTATGTTGCATGCGGATGACAGGGATCAAACGTCAGGTTGATGGAGAAAAAGGGAAGGCACAATTGAACAATGCATGAAAGAAGGGATTAAAGGCAGTAACAAGTTACCAGAGAACTCGACGGGCTGAATGGCCTCCTTCTGCACTGTAGGGAATCTATGTGTCCAAAAATTACCTTAACCATACACCTTGTTAAATTATGGGCAGCATGGTGGCACAGCGGTTAGCACTGCTGCCTCACAGCGCCAGGGACCTGGGTTTCATTCCCGGTTTGGGTCACTGTCTGTGTGGAGTTTGCACATTCTCCCCGTGGGTTTCCTCCGAGCACTCCGGTTTCCTCCCACAGTCCAAAGATGTGCGGGTTAGGTGGATTGGCCATGCTAAATTGCCCCTTAGTATCAAGGAGACTGGCTAGGGTAAATACATGGGGTTATGGGGATAGAGCCTGGATGGGGTTGTGGTTGGTGCAGACTCAATGGGCCAAATGGCCTCCTTCTGCACTGAGTTGTCTAATAAATAACTATGTTGTTCACAGTATGAGGATTACAAGTTGGAATATACACTGGAACAGTTGCAGACTGTTTCCAGATCTAACTCACTATATCTATTGCAAAGAACACATAGACATACAAATAAAATGATCAAATTTCTAGAATGTGGCCAGTGGGAAATTAAAATAGAATGGATAAAATGCTGGCATTTGAGGTAACTGCGTTATAATAATGTTTCTGCGCACATTATCCTGACAATGGATTTTATTAACCCAACACTAATGTACCAGACCATTAAACCAAAGGATTGGTTTAATAATCCCAAGACCCTGAGCTGAAATCCTATCATGACTGCCCGAGAATCTGTTGTCAAAGTGATCATGATGTTGTTGAATCAACTGGTTCACTCAAGTTGCAGTGTTAATGTAAGCCTTCTTGTGACACCAATAAATACATTTTAAGTTCTTTCGGAAAGAACATTTGACTCCAGATCCATACCAATGTCATTTGAACATCAGCCACTTGTCTCGAACAGATTCAAGAATTACTGCTGGTGAACTTGTGGCTCAAGAAGGCGAGTGACCACCATCTCCCACTTCCCTCCTGGAAACTTGGGTTGGGCAATAAATGTTGGCCTTCCCAGAGAGGCCCATTTTTGATTTGAGGAAACGAGAGAGTGCAGAATGTAGTGTTACAGTCATAGCTAGGGTGTAGAGAAAGATCAACTTAATGCAAGGTGGGTCCATTCAAAAGTCTGACAGCAGCAGGAAAGAAGCTGTTCTTGAGTCGGTTGGCACGTGACCTCAGACTTTTGTATCTTTTTCCCAACGGAAGAACGTTGGAAGAGAGAATGTCCAGGGTGCATGAGGTCCTTAATTATGCTGGCTGCTTTGCCAAGGCAGTGGGAAGCGTAGACAGAGTCAATGGATGGGAGGCTGGTTTACGTGATGGATTGGGCTACATTCACAACATTTTGCAGTTCCTTGCAGTCTTGGGCAGAGCAGGAGCCATACCAAGCTGTGATACAAACAGAAAGAACGCTTTCTATGGTGCATCTGTAAAAGTTGATGAGAGTCGCAGCTGACATGCCAAATTTCCTTAGTCTTCTGAGAAAGTAGAGGCATTGGTGGGCTTTTTTTAACTATAGTGTTGGCATGGGGAGACCAAGACAGGTTGTTGGTGATCTGGACACCTAAAAATTTGAAGCTCTCGAGAAGCCCAAATCTTAAGAATGACTAGCAAAACAATCACTGGTAAACCACTACATTAGGAAAAGTTTGTATTACCATGGCTGGCCCTTCACAAACTCCAAAATCTGCCAAATACACCCTACCCAGCACTAAGATTCATGACCCCATCACTCCTTCTCTCACCTTCCTTCATTGTCTTCCCAGCCCCTAGCAAATGTTACAACACCACACATCTATTGCTCTTTCATTTTGGGTTTCCGCTCCATCTTTGGCCACAAAGCCTTCAGTCACCCGAGTACCACATCCTGGAGAGTTCCATCCAAAGTCCTTTAAAGGGCAATCTTTCACCCACTGGAAGTCTACCTCCATGTCCATGCTATTTGGTCATGGACTCTAAAGCTTCCCCAACTGCTATGCATTGTTATGTTTCTCCCAGAGCCAGAATCCTGATAATAGATCAGAGAGTTAGACCCCTCTCGTTGCAAATAAGTTCAAAAAGACTTTTAGCTGTCTCTGCTGTTTTGTGAAAATTCATAATGCAGGCTATAACCAGTCACAAAGAGACCAATTAACCAGAGCCAAACACCACGAGAAGCTCAAAATGAAGCAAAATAAATGAAAGGGAGGGTCTGGTATGTGCCCTCCATGAATGGCAGTTCACCTGCAACATTAAGCGGCTTGATCGCTCTCCCAAATGACTCAATCCTGTCAAACTTTTGAAATCCGCCCACAACACTGCAACGCACGGCTCCCAGAGGTCGAACTGCATACCTCCAAGTAATCACACCTTACACCCAGTACACCACAACCCCCCCGGTCACCACTGGTGACTCAACCTCTCAAAGAGACAATTCCTGTGGTGTGAATGATTGCTGCATTGATTTGATCGTCAGAGGTAGGAATCTTAAAAGAGATTTATTTTTGTCTGACTGTACCAAAAGTCTTTAACACTCCCATCTGTACAAAGTTATTAAAATGAGTCACTCTGCGAAACAGCTTCAGCGTCTCACTATTTTGGGGCATTCAGACAATGATTTCAGTCTCTTGCTCTGAAAATGTAATAATTTCTAGTTTCCCCTTCTGCAAAACAATTCACCAGTCACACCTGTCCAGAAAGCATATTTATACCTTTTTCACGGTAGAGAAAAGCAAAGTTTATAATATTTATAGATTTTTTTTGAAAAAGAGTGAGCCATGGATCAGTTGGCACTCTTGCCTCTGAGTCACGAGGTCCCAGGTTCAAGTCCCACTCTGGGAAGTGAGCACAAAAGTCAAGGCCAACAATCCAGTACATCACTGAGGGAGAGCTGCACTGTCCGAGGAGTCCTCTTTCAGAGCAGGCAATAAACCGAGGCCCTGGCTGCCTGTTTGGGTGAAGGATTCGGTGGCACTATTTTGAAGGGGGGTGGGGTGAATCTTCACAGCTAATCAAGTCTTAATTCAAGTCAAGTCTTAAATCAAGTCTTAATGTAAAGATTTGCATTCTAATCAGTATTCTGTAACTTGATTTTGTGTCTCTGTATGCCTTGTTTATGAGCAGATATCCACTCCATCTGACGAAGAAGCAGCGCTTCGAAAGCTAATGGCATTTGCTACCAAATAAACCTGTTGGACTTTAACCTGTTGTTAAAACTCTTACTGTATTTACCCAGTCCAACGCCGGCATCTCCACATCACAGATGCAACTATGACAGGTCGATTGTAAAGGGCAAGAAGATCAAGTTGGTTTTTGCCTTTTGTTGGTTCCCTTGCCAGCTGCCACAAGCCCAGTCTGGGAGTTATGTCCTTCCCGGATTGGTCAGCTTGGTCAGTAGTGGCACAGCCCAGCCACTCTTGGTGATGGATGTTGAAGTTGCCCACCTAGGGTACATTTGGCGCCCTTGCCACCCACAGTGCTTCTTCCAACTGGTGTGCAACATGAGGAGCACTGATACATCAGCTGAGGAAGGTTTCCTTGCCTATGTTTGACTTGATGCCATGAGAGTACACGGGGTCGGGAGCCAATGTAGAAGACTTCCAGGGCAACTCCCAACTATGTTAACACCGCGTTGCCACCTCTGTTGGATCTGTCCTGCTTGAGGGCAAGGACATACCCAGGGATAGTGATGGTGGCATCTGGATTATTGTCTGTAAGATATAATTTGGTGAGTTTAACTACGCCAGGCTGTTGCTGGAGCAGTCAGTGGGTCAGCTCTCCCAATATGGCACACGCCCCCAGACGAATGTGAGGACGTCTTTATAGCATTGACTGGGTGAGGTATGGCTGTCGACATTTCCGGTGCTTGGGCGGTCTGTCCAGTTTTTAAAAGTTTTTTTTAAGTTAGTTTATTAGTGTAACAAATAGGCTTACGTTAACACTGCAATGGAGTTACTGTGAAAACCCCCAGTCGCCACATTCCGGTGCCTGTTCGGATACACTGAGGAAGAATTTAGCATGGCCAATGCACCTAACCAGCACGTCTTTCAGACTGTGGGAGGAAACCGGAGCACCCGGAGGAAGCCCACGCAGACACGGGGAGAATGTGCAGACTCCACACAGACAGTGACCTGAGGCTGGAATTGAACCTGAACCCCCGCCGCTGTGAGGCAGCAGTGCTAACCACTGTGCCACCATGCCGTCCACTTATTACTTTTTGACTTTTCTGCAGTGGTTTGGTGCAACTGAGTGGCAGTTAAGGACAGTTAAAAGTCAACCATATTGCTGAGTCAGGAATCACATGTAGGCCAGACCGGTTAAAGATGGCAGATTTCCTTCCCTAAAAGACCCTCAGTGATGTGGAAGTTAGGTGGATGGGTTTTTTAATGACAATCCGATAGTTTCATGGTCACCCTTATTAGATTTTAATTCCAGATTTGTTACTTAATTGAAAGTAAATTCCACCACTGCCCTGGCGGGATTGGAACCCATGTCCACAGAGATTAGCCTGTCCCACTGGATTACTAGTTCAGTGACATTACCATTATGCCACCCTTCCCTAGCGTTGCCACATTGGAAGAGTACTGAGATACTGATTACATCCTCCACTGCCGAGTTTCTCATTTTCAGGGGAACTCGCAATTAGTTCCTGGGATCTGTTCAAGTATCCCACTGACTGATCCCTACTGGTGTTGGGGGAAGCCCCAATGAAGCATTCAGCTGCTGTATAGCCCAGAGAACCAAAGGGGACAGGGACAAGCAGAGCTACCCACTGAGCCTGGCAGGACATGAGCCGTATGATCGCCAAAATGAAGAACAAGGCGTGTATCTTATAATCAGAGCTTCTGGAACGAGAAGAGCAGCTTCCTGAGCAATCAAATCCTGCAGTGAGTGAATAGGAACATAGAAATGCAGAGGACCAGAAAAACCACTCAAGTTTATCGGGTCAGTCATGGTATCCGAGAAACATCGTATCCCAAGTCTCCAACAGATCTATATCCTGCTGTATCCTTTGTCCTCATCACCATCCGCAAATCCACCAACCTTTGTGTCATCCGCAAACTTACTAATCAATCCAGTCACATTTTCCTCCAAATCATTTATATATATTACAAACAGCAAAGGTGCCAGCACCGATCGCTGAGGAACTCCACTTGTCACAGTCCTCCATTCAGAAACGCTCCATTCCTCGCTACCCTCAGTCTTCTTTGACCAAGCCAGTTTTGTTCTTCATTTTGGTGATCGTACGGCTCATGCCCTGTCAGTTGAATTTAAGCTGCCTTTTCACCTTCTCTAGAAGTTTTGCCTCCCTGTTTGAGAAGCTGTGACTGTGCTAAACACAGCGATACTCATCTCAACTGTGCCACTTTGCATCTTTAATACTTCAATAAGTTTATCCGAGCTTTCTTCTCTCCGCTGTAAACATCACCAGCCTCTGCAACCTCTCCTTGCGCTGAGGGATCTTATAGAACTTATAGAAGTCAGGGCAGAGGGAGGCCATTCAGCCCATCAAGTTTGCACCAACAACAATCCCACCCTGGCTCCATCACCGTAACCACACATATTTACCCTGCTAATCGATAGGCGACATGGCGGCACAGTGGTTAGCACTGCTGCCTTAGTGTGCGGTTCGATTCCTAGCTTGGGTCACTGTCTGTGTGGAGTTTGCACTTTCTCCCCGTATCTGCGCAGGTTTCCTCCGGGTGCTCTGGTTTCCTCCCACAGTCCAAAGATGTACAGGTTAGGTGGATTGGCGATGCTAAATTGCCCTTTAGTGACAGGGGGACTAGCTAGGGTAAATGCATAGGGTTATGGGATAGGGCCTGGGTGGGATTGTGGTCGGTGTAGACTCGGTGGAAAAGCTACAAATCATCAAACCGCAAACATATTCCGTCCTGGATTGAGAATGGTGAGAAAACATGAACGCTGCCTGGCTGATTGCACCAAGTGTAAAAGCACACGCTGTCATGGAAAATTCAGGACAACGGCATGCTCAATGGGCTTAATCACCCTTTTATTTGTTGATGAGCCTGCTTCCAATTCCTGCACGCATCTGCTGACCATAATGGCGCCATGATGTCAGGATGCGAAACCGATGTTTGCTCGGTGATTTCACACAATCAACTGCTCGCCTGATGGGCCACGTGAAATTGCAGCCACGATCTGATTGAATGGTGGAAAAGGCTCAAAAGGCCCACTCCTGCTCCTATGTACAAACTAAGAGTCCTGTCCTATCAATTGCTCTGGCTGTAGCCCAAGATATCCTTAGATTCCTTTACCTTTTCATGTTCGCTGGTTTCAGCGATGTGTCCCAACAAAAACATCAAATCCCTCTATTGGATCCAGCTCAATACAATAATATCAGTTAGCTTGCGACGCCCATGCTTATTAGCTTTTCCTATTCTCATGACTGTGCCTTTCTCCACAATAAATAGCATTTATCGCTTGTCATTTCAGCTCCTCTATCCAAACGGATCCCTCTGTATTCATCTTGTGTCTGGTTGTTTGCAGCCCCTCCCACCTTCGCACCGAGCTCCAACTCAGAGAATGTGGTTTTGGTCCCTTTCTCCAAGAGAAGAACATCAACAATCAAGGGACTGATCCACTGATTGGAGCAACATGGTGGCACAGTGGTTAGCACTGCTGCCTCTCAGCGCCAGGGACCCAGCTTCGATTCCCGGCTTAGGTCACTGTCTGTGTGGAGCCTGCACGTTCTCCCCGTGTCTGCGTGGATTTCCTCTGGGTGCTCCGGTTTCCTCCCACAGTCCGAAAGATGTGCTGGTTAGGTGCACTGGCCATGCTAAATTCTCCCTCATTTTGTAACCGAACAGGCGCTGGAGTTGTGGCGAGTAGGGGATTTTCACAGTAACTTCATTGCAGTGTTAATGTAAGCCTACTTGTGACACTAATAAATAAACTTTTAAAAGTTACTTGACTGGTTACCTCCTTCCAAACTGATCCAGCTCCACATGTCGCCCGCCACCCTTTGCTTCCTCAGCTTCAGCCATTCAATCTATACCATGTGTGGGACAATCTCAGATACGACACTGCTTTCAATGAAATCTGAATGAGTAACAGCCACTGCATTTGCCCCTTCCTCCAGTTTGTTATCTCCTTGAAAAATGTTCTGCTTAGACTTTGCCAGATTTCAGATCACTGCCACTCCTCTTAAGGGAGCTTCATGGAGCTTTGTCGAGATGATCTACCCACAACTCCACCCCTAAGTTCTGTATTTTTTCAGATGGTTCTCAGCTCATTCCTTCTGATCGTCCTCCCATGTACGTTCCTTATCACGTCATTCTCTGGTCACCTCCTGAGCTTCTTTTTGAAGGTTTGAATTATAGGAGAGGCGGGCCTTTTTTCCCTGGAGTGTAGGAGGACGGCGGGGTGGGTACAATTACAACATTTAAAATGCATTTGGACAGGTACATGGATGGGAAAGGTTCAGAGGGATATGGGCCAAACGCAGACAAATGGGACTAGTTCAGTTTCCGAAACCTGGTCGGCAAGGATGAGTTGGGCTGAAGGGCCTGTTTCCGTGCTGTATATCCCTATGACTCTAGGTGGTGTTTCAATTCTTTTCCCCTAATCCCGTGTACAGTCCTGGTGTTTAGGAATTTCCTAAGGAGGGTTTCTATGATTTCTATGATTTCTATGATACCCGCCAGAATGTATCTTGTTTCATTAGTGACTTCCATGAAGATTCTCATGTGAAGTGTGTGACAAATTTGCCCATATCAATACTTGCATTTTGAAATAATGTGACAATCTCATGCTGCTCCAGCAGTTTTTGTTTCCCAAACTTGTGCATTTTAAATGGTTTTAATGGCCGTTAGTTGTCTTAGCCCCAGTTCCTGGCAATCACAGCCTCTCGATGTCCAGCTGCCTCAGCTGATTACTCAACTGCGACAGACTGGTTAAGTAAAAGTAAAGTTTATTGATTAGTCACAAGTAAGGCTTACATTAACACTTACTGTGAAATTCCCCCAGTCGCCACAGTCCAGCGCCTGTTCGGGTCAATGCACCTAACCAGCACGTCTTTCAGAATGTGGGAGGAAACCGGAGCACCCGGAGGAAACCCATGCAGACACAGGGAGAACGTGCAAACTCCACACAGACAGTGACCCAAGCTGGGAATCGAACCCAGATCCCTGGCGCTGTGAGGCAGCAGTGCTAACCACTGTGCCACCGTGCCGTAATGGTTGACTATTAAGCAGGTAACAAAAAAATGTCCAATACCTGATGTTCTGAATCTGAACACTACTAGCCAACAGCAATCTTCTTTCTCATCCTTATTGAGTTACATCCATTTATTCCACACACCTTCCACATTCAAAACTGTCTCAGTGACTGGGTGAAGTTTTCTCCCCACTGATTTCCTGCCTGATTAAAGCGCAGAGATCAACGTGGTTACGTTGCATGCATTTCACTAAGTGCACATTTCAGACGCAGGTGAATTCTGCAGCATCTGAAACGTCTGGGGATTGAGGAACTGCCTACTAAAGACGATTTGAAAAAGAAATGTTGTCAGTAAACCAGGCACTGGTTCCAGTAGCTATGGCAGGGAAAAGCAACTGAGGAAAAGGAGGGGGGCAAACGGAGCAGGATAAATTCCGCAACTGTGAAACTTTAAAGGGCCGGCAGAGAATGACCAAGCCATTTGCCTCCTAAAGGAACGAGCATTTTTTCAGAATTATTCCCCTCAGCAAGATGTGGACTTCCAAAGTTAGAGTGTCTAAATATGCATTGAATTTTCTATCATTTGGTTAAAAAGATCCCCTAAATTTTCCACTTCCACCCTCCACTCTGTTCCCCCAAAAGCCTATTTTCATTTGCAGTCAGAGTGCACGGTGGCACAGTGGTTAGCGCTACTGCCTCACAGCGCCAGGGTCCCAGGTTCAATTCTCGCCTCGGGTCACTGTGTGTGTGGAGTTTGCACTTTCTCCCCATGTCTGCACGGGTTTCCTCCGGGTGCTCCGGTTTCCTCCCACAGTCCAAAGATGTGCGGGTTAGATTGATTGGCTATTCTAAAATGACTCAATTGTCAGGGGGATTAGCAAGGTAAATGCGTGGGGCTATGGGAATAGGGCCTGGGTGGGATTGTGGTTGGTACAGACTCGATGGCCTCCTTCTGTACTATAGGGATTCTATGAACTCAGCCACAGTTCTCCATGTCTCTGTTCCCTGGCGCTTTTTTCCTAAATTCTCCTTCCTTTAGTCCCACTGCCACTTGGGACATCCCACACAGGACGAGGAATTCAATCTTCAGCAGCTACTTGTCCCCTGTTTCAGAACCCGTTCAACTCACACCAGTCCAACCCAAAGCGTGGTGATGTCTGAATCATTAAATGATTTCAAGGAGGAGATAGATATATTTCTGATTAAAAAAGCCAGGTTAAAGGGATTTGGGGAAGAGGTAGGGAGCTGGATTTGAGAGCAGGGAGAGATCAGCCATGATCTGATTGAATGGCGGAGCAAACTCAAAGGGTTGAATTTGCCAACTTCTGTTCCTAATTCCTGTGTTCCTCACCTCAGTTCAGGTCAGGTCAGGTCAGGTCTGACCTCAAGCAACGAGTGTAAACAAGTTACGTTAATCCTTATTCAGGTACCGTTAGCTCAAATTTGATCATGGTAACACGTCACAAGAGATAGCCAGCGATACAAATCCAATGGAAACCCGACATCTTACCAATGTTGTACCTCCAAAAGTCCTTCAGCCCATTTTGCCTCCGACCACCATAAAGATAGACATATCCCTCGTAGGTGCAGCAGCCATGCTTGTATCGTTCCACCGGTGCTGCTCTAGACTGGGGGAGCTGCCTCCACACAGGTTGCCCAATTCCTTTCTGCATAACGTTCTTGTCACAACCAGGTTATTTCCCAAATGGCCGGTGGCTGGTGAACCACCATGCTGCTTTCCCCCAGAATCCAGTACTCAAACTTCAGCCAAAACCATCTGGATGAACGTCACAGGATGCTCTAGGAACAACAGCAGGAGGTTACCAATCATTTCTCACTCGGGGTGCAGAATACAAGCTGAAACTCTCAAATTAGAAAACAGAAAATGCTGGAAACACGCGGCAAGCCTGGCAGCACCTGTGGAGAGAAAAACAGTGTCAATGCCTCATGCATGGGACTTTAACCAGAGCTTGGTTAAAACACTCAAGAGTAAACTCAACAGAGATGATGGATTTTGTAGATGTTAAGAAATCCTGAACGGCAAAGTTACAACGATCTCAATGAAACACATCTAAAAGGCATGCCAATTTACTGACACACATCCCGTCATGGGGTGGCAGGGTGGCACAGTAGTTCACACTGCTGCCTCACAGCGCCAGGGACCAGTTGCAGCCTTGGGTGATTATCGGTGTGGAATTTGAACATTTTTGCTGTGTCTGCGTAGGTTTCCACCCACAGTCCATAGGAGTTGGGAAGTCTTGTTGAAGTTGTACAAGACATTGGTATGGCCACACTTGGAATACTGTGAACAGTTCTGGTCACCCTATTATAGAAAGGATATTATTAAACTAGAAAGAGTGCAGAAAAGATTTACTAGGATGCTACCGGGACTTGATGGTTTGAGTCATAAGGAGAGGCTGGATTGACTGGGATTTTTTTCTCTGAAGCGTAGGAGGCTGAGGGGTGATCTTATAGTGGTCTATAAAATAATGAGGGGCATAGATTAGCGAGTCAGTACCTTTTCCCAAAGGTAGGGGAGTCTAAAACTAGAGGGCATAGGTTTAAGGTGAGAGGGGAGAGATACAAAAGTATCCAGAGGGGCAATTTTTTCCACACAGAGGGTGGTGAGTGTCTGGAACAAGCTGCCAGAGGTAGTAGTAGAGGCAGGTACAATTTTGTCCCTTAAAAAGCATTTGGACAGTTACATAGGTAAGATGGATATAGAGGGTTATGGGCCAAATGCGGGCAATTGGGATTAGTTTAGGGGTTTTTAAAAAAAGGGCGGCATGGGCAAGGCACAGTCAGAGTCCTGGGCAAAGGCCTCAGCACTCTCCCAGTATATGTTTCCATGCTGTAAACCTCTATGACTCTATGTGCGGGTTAGGTGGATTAGCCATTGTAAATGTGTGGGGTTACGGGGACAAATAAAAGTTAAAGTTTATTTATTTGTTACATGCAGGCTTACATTAACATTGCAATGAAGTTACCATGAAAATCCCCCACACTCCAGCGCCTGTTCGGGTACACTGAGGGAGAATTTAGCATGGCCAATGCACACCTAACCTGCACGTCTTTGGATTGTGGGAGGAAACCGGAGCACCTGGAGGAAACCCACGCAGACACGGGAGAGAATGGCAGACTCCACGCAGACAGTGACCCAAGCTGGGAATTGAACTGGGGTCCCTGGTACTGTGAAGCAGCAGTGCTAACCACTGTGCCATTGTGCCGCTCCAGGGCAGCGGAGAGCTGAATCCGTCAGAGATTCAGTGCAAACTCGATGGGCCGAAGTGCCTCCTTCTGCATTGTGGGGATTCTATGGTCCCCACATTTTGACAGTTGGAAGTTACTTACGTTGCCTTCAACTGAAACCTTAAGAGTTTATAGGAACAACAAAGCCTGCCTTATCTTCTTGGTAAAAAAACAGATCGACCCGCACCGACTTGCCTTTGAATCTGCACCTTCTCTCTGTACACCTCTTCCACCCACCTGATAATCCGTGTGTAATGTATGAACACAACACGCGACTCAGATTCAATCCAGGGCATCTTAAATGGCAAAGTCCCTTTAAAAATAGCTGAAATCACAAAAATCTAGTGACTAAGGTTGAAAGCCCATCTGGGTACTTTCGGGAAATCTGCCACCCTTACCTAGTCTGGCCTCTATACGGGCCCACAGCAATGCGGTTGATTCTTAACTGCCCCTCTGAAATGGCCTCGCAAGCCACTCAGCTCTAGGGCAACCAAGAATGGGCAATAATCGCTGGCCCAGCCAGTGAAACCTACAGCCAATGAATGAATACAAAAAGTATTTACTTTCAGCCTCTCTAGAATTTGGTGAAGGGGAAGAGGGGAACTTTACCAGCCAAGCAGTTGTCCAGATATAAATGTTAACGGCCAAAATAGGGTCACTAATTATGAGCACATGTACTACCTTTGACCTCTCAGCTCTGTAGCAGTGGGAATTCGGGTGAGCAGTTTAACACAGCTGGTTCAGGCCTTTGTCGGTTTCGGAGGCTGGCTTCACAGGGTGGGGGGAGAGGGGGAGGCTGGCTTCACAGGGTGGGGGGAGAGGGGGAGGCTGGCTTCACAGGGTGGGGGGGGGGGGTAGTGGGGAGGCTGGCTTCACAAGGGGGGGAGGGGGGGTAGTGGGGGAGGCTGGCTTCACAGAGTGGGGGGGTGCTGGGGAAGCTGGCTTCACAGGGTGGGGAGGGTAGTGGGGGGGGGGCTGGCTTCACAGGGTGGGGGGGGGGTAGTGGGGGGGGCTGGCTTCACAGGGTGGGGAGGGTAGTGGGGGGGGCTGGCTTCACAGGGTGGGGGGGGTAGTGGGGGAGGCTGGCTTCACAAGGGGGGTAGTGGGGGAGGCTGGCTTCACAAGGGGGGTAGTGGGGGAGGCTGGCTTCACAAGGGGGGTAGTGGGGGAGGCTGTCTTCACAGGGTGGGGGGGATAGTGGGGGAGGCTGGCTCCACAGGGTGGGGGGGGATAGTGGGGGAGGCTGGCTCCACAGGGTGGGGGGGATAGTGGGGGAGGCTGGCTTCACAGGGTGGGGGGGATAGTGGGGGAGGCTGGCTTCACAGGGTGGGGGAAGCACTCGCGGTGACAGATTAGCCGCTGACCCCTTCAAACTGCCACTGGCCCCATCGTTTCACAGCATTCTCCCCACATTCTAGAACATTCCAATTTTGAATGCCCGTGTTCCAGCTTCTCAATCTCATCTGCAGGGGAAATTCTCAAAGCTATGGAAAAGAATGAGGCTATTTGGCCCACTGCGACTGTGCTAACATTTTGGTCGAGGTGTCCAATTAATCCCACTCGCCAATGTTTAAAGTTTATTTATTAGTGCCACAATTAGGTTTATATTAACACTGCAATGAAGTTACTGTGAAAATCCCCTTGTTGCCATACTCCAGCGCCTGTTCGGGTACACGGAGGGAGAATTTAGCATAACCGATGCACCTAGCCAGCACGTCTTTCGGACTGTGGGAGGAAACCAGAGCAACCGGAGGAAACCCATGGGGAGAACGTGCAAACTCCACACAGAGTGACTCAAGTCAGGAATCGAACCCCAGTCCCTGGCCACCCCAAGTCATTTCCCATGGCTTTTTCCCCTTCACCTACGCATTGAATTTTCAGTTGAAAGTTCCTATTGAATCTGCTTCCAGCAGCTTTTAGGCAGCACATTCTAAATCACAACAACTCACCGTAAAAAATAATGTCGTCATATTGCCTCTGCCAATTACCTTCAATCTGTGCCCTCTAGTTACCAACCTTTCTGCCACTGGGTTCAGTTTTGTCATACTTGCTCTATCAAACCATTTATGATTTTGAACACTTCTATCAAAAGCCTCCCCTGCTTTAAGCTCTCCCAGTCTTTTTACACAAGTGAAGTCCCCTCAACCCCGACACCGTTCTAGTTAACGCTTCTGCACCAAACCCAAGCTCTCGACACCCTTTCTAAAATGCAGTGCTCAGAACTGAACACACTGCCAGTGCACTAAAAAGATTCTTTACTTTTGTCTCCAATTTCTGAATTAATAAACCCAAGCATCCCATATGTTTTATTTTGCCAACAGACTTCTCAACATGCTCTGTCACATTCGAAAAATAGTGAGCTCTTACCCATCCCCAGTCTCTCTGTTCCTCAATCCCTCCCTCCCGCCTTTACCACTGTATTATTGGTGGCACAGTGGTTAGCACTGCTGCCTCACAGCGCCAGGGACCCAGGTTCAATTCCTGGCTTGTGTCACTATCCGTGTGGAGTCTGCACGCTCTCCCCGTGTCTGCGTGGGTTTCCTCCGGGTGCTCAGGTTTCCTCCCACAGTCCGAAAGACGTGCTGGTTGGGTGCATCAGCCATGCTCAACTCTCCCTCAGTGTACCCGAACTGGCGACAGAGTGTGGCGACTCGGGGATTTTCACAGTAACTGCATTGCAGTGTTAATCTAAGCTGACTTGTGACACTAATAAATAAACTTAAAAACTTATTAAGGCTCCTCCATGCATTTGTTATCTCTAACCTATTCCATATTCCCAACCTTGCAACATCCTTAAACTTAAGTCCACCTAAATCTCTGCGGCCCACATCCGAATTCGCACCAATTTCCAATCAGCCTTTGTCCTGATGTCCACTAATCTACTTTGGCTCCCAGCCTGGTAACGCCTCGATTTTAAAATTCTCATCTTCATTTTCAAATCCCACCCATGGACTCACCTCTTCCGAACTCTACAACTTCCTCCAGCGCCATTTACCTTTCCGACATCTCTTCCCTCCTCCAACTCTGGCTTGGAGTTAACTCTGATTTTTACTGCTTTGACAGTGGCCAATGTGCCTCTAGCTACCTCAGTGCTAATCCCTGCAATTCCATCCCTAAATGATAAGTAGGGTTTGTCAACCGTTCTTAAATGGCTGTCAGACTACCAGCTTCGCCATCAGCCTCCTAATGGTTATTAGGTGGCACTGCTGCCCCACAGCGCCAAGGACCGGGTTTGATTCCAGCCTTGGGTCACTGTCTGTGTGGAGTTTGCATGTTCTCGCCCCACCGTCTGTGTGGGTTTCCTCCGGGTGCTCCGGTTTCTTCCCACACTCCAAAGATGTGCGGGTTAGGTGGACTGGCCATGCTAATTTGCCCCTTAGTGTCGCAAGATGTGTAGCTTATGGAGATTAGCAGGGTAAACACTTGGGAGTTACGGGGATGGGGCCTCGGTAAGATGCTCTGTTGGAGGGTCAGTGCAGACTCGATGGGCTGAATGGCCTGCTTCTGCAGTGTTGGGATTTGATGAAAGCAATCCGGGAGATTTTAAAATGACAATTCTGTGATTCGATTCTGTAACTCGTGGTCCCCGGCCACAGCCCATTCATGAATGGTGATAATTGCGCTTGCAGCGGCCGCACTGGTGCAGCACGATAACATAGATCATAACCGACATGACCGTGCACGCGCACTGCGCTCACGAACATCACTGCCTGTTCTTCCCCCGACAACGCTGTCCATACTTCCAGTTGAGAAGAACCAAGAAGGATTTTGAGTCAGGAGGTAAAGGAGCGAATGGTGAAGCAAAGGGCAACTGTTTGAACTTTCAACTGCCCTTGCCTGGAAACTTCACAGCGTGCAGTGACCAGCCTAAAAATGCTTGACAAATGGCTGCGAGGAAGGCCCAGGATTCGAGATAAGAGGGAGCACTGTTGCCTGCTTTGCAACTGGGTTATGAAAATTACCACGACAACACTCACCAATTCTTACAGATGCACCATAGAAAGTATCCTTTCCAGATATATCACAGCTTGGTATTGCTCCTGCTTTGCCCAAGACCGCAAGGGTTGTGAATGCAGCCCAGTCCATCACTCAAACCAGCCTCCCATCCATTGACTCTGTCTAAACTCCCCGCAGCCTCGCACGGATCCCACGCACCCCGGACATTCTCTTTTCCACCTTCTTCAGTTGGGAAAAAGATACAAGAGTCTGAGATCACGTACCAACCAACTCAAGAACAGCTTCTTCCCTGCTGCCATCAGACTTTTGAATGGAACTACCAAGCTGATCTTTCTCTACACCCTAGCTATGACTGTAACACTACATTCTCCCTTCCTTCTTCCCTCTGTACTCTATGAACGCTATGTTTTGTCTGCAAAGCGCATAAGAAACAATACTTCTCACTGAATCCACATGCATGTAACAATAGTAAATCAAATTACATTGAGTAAAACGGCCTAAAAGGGTTACTTTGTCCTAAGATAGTGTAATCAGTGATTTCACAACTTTTTGTTTGTGAAGTCGCTTTAATTCTCTTGAAAAAACGTTTGACTTGACAAGAGCTAGAAACACGGGTGAAACAGGTAGCAACCGAGGAGGAAATGATGACCCAGGCCCTGTTTAAAGCCTGGGCCTTTCTTAGGCCTGTCCCCGAAGGTCGAGTGTGTTACTTCAACCCTGAAGAGACGGTGAATGGGAAGGAGTCAGTGATTTTCTTTACTCCAGTTGATTTATTGATTTTGTTGTTTAATTTGCTTTCTTCTCATCATGGGACCTTGAACACAACTCAGGGAAGAATCTAGAATTCAACATTGCAAAGGCCAAAACAAAAGAGGCACTTGTGTCCAAAAAAACTTGAATCTGGGAGAGCTGCCAAAGGAAATGGGATGAGTTGATGGGATGGACGGGAAATTGGACCAGTGAAGAAATTCCCCTCCTCGTGTCACCCAGTCAGCTGCAGCCTCACCTCCGTCGCCACCTCCCGGATTATGCCCAGCCAGAGTTGGCAACCCTAAGCAATAACTGGGCGCACCTTCAAACTATGCAAGTTTCTAACCACGCTATCGGGTGGGAGAATCTCATTCCCAGCTTTTTTTGCCTTCAGATCAACACCAAAAACAGTTGGAATTGTCTCTCATTCCCCATCCCTCTCTCGTTACTTGCAGTGCAGACACTGCAGGACACACCAGCTAACCCATTCTACATATTCGAGGTCTCAATTCTGGTTGCAACATTGTCAGGAGTACTCTGAGCAAGAACTGAGCTTACTCCCTTTAGCCATTCCTTCTCCTTCAACGCAACAGCTGTTGCCCAACATCCTCCCAAAGCAACTGAAATCCAAATGAGCTTACTTTTCATATAGTTTTGTAACAAGAATGTGTTCAGACCTTTGCGAGGGTATAACAAATAGCACTGGATCCAACATTTTAACTCTCATCCATAACAGGGTATTGGTGGTATGGTACAAATCTAGACTGGCTGTCATGTTTACACAGTAAGAAGTCTCACAACACCAGGTTAAAGACGACTACGCTTCAAGAAGTGCTTCATTCGATGTTAAGTGATCTAGGATGGGGTGGGGTGCATGTGTGTGTGTTGCCGGGGGGGGGGGGACGGACAAGGGGCTTTTGACAGAACAACGCACCAGGGGGTTGGCAGGGAGTGGTGACCAAACTGTAGGAGTGAAGGGCAAAGGGTAATTTTCTTTCTCTCAAAGAGGCCACATGGTGGCACAGTGGTTAGCATTGCTGCCTCACAGCGCTTAGCACTGCTGCCTCACAGCGCGAGGGACCTGGATTCAATTCCGGCCTTGGGTGACTACCTATGTCTCCCCGAGTCTGCGTGGGCTTCCTCCGGGTGCATCAGTTTCCTCCCACAGTCCAAAAGCGCACGGGTTAGGTTGATTGGCCGTGTTAAATTGTTCCTTCGTGTCCGGGGGATTAGTAGGGTAAATACGTGGGGGGATAGGGCCTGGGTGGGATAGTTGTTGGTGCAGGCTCCAATGGCCGAATGGCCTCCTTCTGCACTGTAGGGATTCTATAATTCTTTTATGATTCTAACCCCCTCACTCTCTCAACCCTCCTACACACTTTTTTTCCTTCCTCAATTCCTCTCTCTCCCCTCCCTCTCACACTCCCTAACCACCCCCCCCCACTGCCCCACCCTCCACCTCTCTCTCTTGCCCTGCTTCCTCCACCTCTCTCTCCCTCATCTGCCTCCTCCCTCTCTCCTCCCCCTCTTTCTCACAGCCTTCCCCACCTCTCTCCCCTGCCTGCCCCCATCTGTCTGGGCGGCACAGTGGCTAGCACTGCTGCTTCACAGCGTCACAGACCCAGGTTCAATTCTGGCCTTGGGTGACTGTCTGAGGATAGGGCCTGGGTGGGACTGTCGGTGGTGCCGGCTCGATGGGCTAAATGACCTCCTTCTGTGCTGTAGGGATTCTATGATTTCCCCCCCTCCCTGCCTCCTTCCCTCCCCTCCTTCTCTCCTTCTGCCTCCTCCCCATCTCTCTTCCCCCCTTTCCCTCTCCCCGCGTGATCTCTCTGCCCATGCCCTGCCTCTCTCTCCTCGCTCCTCCCCTCTCTCTGTCTCTGTCTCCCTCTTCTCCCCTCCCCCCCCCCCCCGCCCCCCCTCTCTCTCTCTCTCCCTTCCCCCTCTCTCTCTCCTTCCCTCTCATTCATCAGTCCCTTCATGTGGTGGTCAATTTCAGACTGTTCCACACCCCCGGTTCCCGATCCTGTCCTGATCACTCTGTCGCTCCCAGCAGCACAGACACAGCCCCACACCCACTCTTCACCTTAAAATATCAGTATCCAGAGAAATTGGCGGGAAGATCCACAAATCCTCGAAGCGTCACAAACCCGAGAGTAACTCACAGTATGGTACCTTCGAGTTTTTTATTAAAGGGTTCACTGTGGCGATTGGCTGGCCTGGTACAAGCACTGGTGGGACAGCCTGTGGCTCGAAGGCTTTCTTGGGACAACCTTCTCCTAGGATGTCCCATGGTATGAAAAGATGCTACATAACTAGAGTCATAGAGGTTTACAGCATGGAAACAGGTCTTTCGGCCCAACTTGTCCATGCCATCCAGTGTTCATCTCTAAGCTAGTCCCAATTGCCCGCATTTGGCCCATATCCCTCTATACCCATCTTACCCATGTAACTGTCTAAATGCTTTTTAAAAGACAAAATTGCACCCGCCTCTACTACTGCCTTTGGCAGCTCGTTCCAGACGCTCCCTACCTTTGGGGAAAGGTGTTGACTGTCTACCCAATCCCTATGTCCCTTATTATTATACATAAAGTAACAGTTTATTTCTACAATGCTGTACATGAACTTTTTTTTAAAGTTTGCTGCAAATCCTAAGGGGGCAGATTTTGCGGTTGATCCTGTCAGCATTCACCGTCATTACACCACCGAAACTGATAGCAACGTCTGTAGGCCACACATTGTCACAGCGACAGGAAACTGCGACAGACAGAGATCTACCTACTTCACCAGCTAACCACACACACACAGTGAACTGTTTAAAGAAGAGCAGCTTGTAAAAATAAATACAAGGAAAGACACCGATCACAAATCACCAAGTCACCTAATGGCCGACGTGCTTTCTGTGGCCATAGACGTGACTCCAGGATTAGCGGGCTGCCTCCCTGGTACCAGGGTGAAGGATGTCACAAAGCCTCTGCAGGACATTCTACTGCAGGAGGGTGAACAGACAGAGCTCATGGTCCACATTGCTCTGGTACCAATGGTACCAATGACTTAGGTAGGAAGGGGGATATGGTCCTGCAATGGGTGGCAGATAAAGAGGATGCATTTTGGTCGGAAGAACTTGGAGAGACAATAGAAAATAAAGGGTAATACTCTTAAAGGGCTGCAGGAGCAGAAGGTAGCAGGACTGGGGTAGAAAGCAGTTAATAAATGAGGCAATATCCTGGCCTTTATTAACAGGATGTGGAGATGCCGGCGTTGGACTGGGGTGGGCACAGTAAGAAGTCTCACAACACCAGGTTAAAGTCCAACAGGTTTATTTGGTAGCAAATACCATAAGCTTTCGGAGCACAGCTCCTTCGTCAGATGGAGTGGATATCTGTTCTCCAACAGTGCACAGACACAGAAATCAAGTTACAGAATACTAATTAGAATGCAAATCTCTACAGCCAGCCAGGTCTTAAAGGTACAGATAATGTGGGTGGAGGGAGCATCCTGTTTAACTTTTCCTCATATGACAATCCCTCCATACCGGGGATCATCCTAGTGAACCTAGTCTTTGGAATTCTCTTCCAGCAGTGGAGGCTGGGTCAATAAATATATTCAAGGATGAGTTGGGGAGATTTTTTTAATCAAAGGGAAGTGAAAGGGTATCGGGGGGGGGGGATGGGCAGCAAAATTGAATTAATGCCACAATGAGACCAGCCATGATCTCATGGAATGGCAGAACTGGTTTGATGGGCCGATTGGCCAACTCCTATTACGACTTATGATGTTATATTTTATTCTATCGAAATTTAATCAGAAAATTTATTCTGTTTTCTGAAAATTAAAGAAAAATAAAAGGAATTTGGTGCTTTTGAATTCCTGATTTGCTGTCTATGAGAATACTTCCGGATGAACCGGATGATTGGAGGGTGGCTCATGTTGTTCCGTTGTTTAAAAAAGGTTCCAAAAGAAATCCGGGAAATTATAGGCCAGTAAGTTTGACGTCGGTGGTGGGCAAGTTATTGGAAGGTGTGATAAGGGATAGGATCTACAAATATTTGGATAGACAGGGACTTATTAGGGAGAGTCAACATGGCTTTGTGCGTGGTAGGTCATGTTTGACCAATCTATTAGAGTTTTTCGAGGAGGTTACCAGGAAAGTGGATGAAGGGAAGGCGGTGGATGTTGTCTACCTGGATTTCAGCAAGGCCTTTGACAAGGTCCCTCATGGGAGGTTAGTTAGGAAGGTTCAGTCGCTGGGTATACATGGGGAGGTAGTAAATTGGATTAGACACTGGCTCAATGGAAGAAGCCAGAGAGTGGTTGTGGAGGATTGCTTCTCTGACTGGAGGCCTGTGACTAGTGGTGTGCCGCAGGGATCGGTGTTGGGTCCATTGTTGTTTGTCATCTATATCAATGATCTGGATGATAATGTGGTAAATTGGATCAGCAAATTTGCTGATGATACAAAGATTGGAGGTGTAGTGGACAGTGAGGAAGGTTTTCAAAGCTTGCAGAGGGATTTGGACCAACTAGAAAAATGGGCTGAAAAATGGCAAATGGAATTTAATGCAGACAAGTGAGAGATATTGCACTTTGGAAGGACAAACCAAAGAAGAATGTACAGGGTAAATGGTAGGACTCTGAAGAGTGCAGTTGAACAGAGGGATCTGGGAATACAGGTACAGAATTCCCTAAAAGTGACGTCACAGGTGGATAGGGTCGTAAAGAGTGCCTTTGGTACATTGGCCTTTATAAATCGGAGTATCGAGTATAAAAGTTGGAGTGTTATGGTAAGGTTATATAAGGCATTGGTGAGGCCGAATTTGGAGTATTGTGTACAGTTTTGATCACCTAGTTACACAGGAAGGATGTAAATAAGGTTGAAAGAGTGCAGAGAAGGTTCACAAGGATGTTGCCGGGACTTGAGAAGCTGAGTTACAGAGAGAGATTGAATAGGTTGGGACTTTATTCCCTGGAGCGTAGAAGAATGAGGGGAGATTTGATTGGGGTGTATAAGATTTTGATGGGTATTAATAGAGTGAATGCAAGCAGGCTTTTTCCACTGAGGCTAGGGGAGAAAAAAACCAGAGAGCATGGGTTAAGGGTGAAAGGAGAAAAGTTTAAAGGGAATATTAGGGGGGGCTTCTTCACGCAGAGAGTGGTGGGAGTGTGGAATGAGCTGCCAGATAAAGAAAACCTTGGACGGGTTCATGGATGGGAGGGGTGTGGAGCGATATGGTCCAAGTGCAGGTCAGTGGGACTAGGCAAAAAATGATTCGGCACAGACAAGAAGGGCCAAAAGGCCTGTTTCTGAGCTGTAATTTTCTATGGTCTATGGTTCTATCTTGCTTGCCAACATCAATGTACCTGGAGATGCCCTTGATCTGCTGCCAGATTTAAAATGCATTTGTGAAAGAGGAAAGGTACAGCAGAGAGATCATTGGATCTTTGTGGGTAGTTTTCTTAGAGGTCAGATGTGAGTGCTATTGCTTCGCTGCTGACCCCAGAATCTAGGTCTTGCCGATATAACGTATTATTTGTTTGCCAGAAGGGAGAGATCGAGACAGAAGTAGATATACAAAGGATTGTTAATGACGCGCCTGTGTCCTGGTTCACAGTATAATGAACTGAACACTCTGGAGTAAATGGTTTGTGTACAATCCACCCTTGTGTCATGGTGATAGCCCATCAACACCATGTCGATGTACTGCTGGCCTCAGAGAGGGAAGTGACTCATGGAATTAATGCGCCACGTGTTACCTGCTTAATTAAGTAATACAATCCTACTCGCATCTGCCAAGTACGCCCAGCAGCAACTAAAAGACATTGAACTGATGAGAACAATTATTTATTTCATGTAAATGACTTTCTGTGGCATTGTGTATGGAACAAAAACAGGAAATTCAAAGCGCCTTGCAGTCAACGGTAGAAGATACAACACACTATGTATTGCAGAAGCCACATAACATGATGTATGCTGCTGAAGCCTCAAAGGTCCCTTAAGTATTTTAGGTCCCAAAAGGATCAAATCAAAAATACTCAATTGAAACGCTGGCAATTTCATTTCTCTCTGAACTCATAATGATGTTTGTGACAACTTAAAGGTTGGCAACTGCAGCCATGAGAAAAGAGCTTGGGAATTTATAAAAGGAAGACACAAAAGAGATGTTGGTGGGTTTATAGTTTGCATGCAACACCAAGGAAAAGACCAGCTGATAAAAGCAAATTACTGCGGATGCTGGAATTTGAAACCAAAACAGAAAATGCTTGAAAATCTCAACAAGTCTGACAGCATCTGTGGAAAGGGAACAGAGCCAACGTTTCAAGTCTGGATGACTTTTCGTCAAAGACTCATCCACACTTAAAACATCAGCTCTGTTCTCTCTCTCTCCACAGGTGCTAAAAAACCAATGGATCAGTTTTCATGTGTTTAAGGGATGAATGCTGACCAGGTTACTGGGAAAACTCCCCACGCTTCTGCAAGGAATTCCAAGGAATTGCTTATATCTGACCTGATGGGCAAATGGGAGCCTGAATTTAACATTGTGTCTTCAACCAATGCAAGATGGCCACCAACATCTGTCTGCACATGCATAGTGAAGGAATGATGTCCTTTGCAGGGGACACAGGGCCAGTTGGATCTTACGTGGATTCTGCAGCAGATGAATTAAGAATTACAGTTTAAACTGAAGGTGCATGCTGGCCTCTGTTGTACAGTTTTGCTGTGTATAATTGTATAGTTTTAGCAAGAGTGCATTGTGACAGCACTCCCGACCTTAACCCTCCTATCTATACATCAAACATCCCCACTTGCAAAATCCATCCAGAGTTGAACTTGGGGGATTTCAAAATTACTTTAATGTGGTTAATTTGTTTCCCCTCTTCCTTTCACTTCTTATTAAAACTACTACATTCCTACTGTCCAGTGACAGCTTATTAAACTGCCCTTCGTCCTTCCTGGTTCTGTCTTTATAATGTTGTGCAAAGTGTGTGTGTTTCACACAACAATCACGTGCAAAGGGCAGCACGGCGATACGGTGGTTAGCACTTCTGTCTCACAGCACCAGGGACCCGGGTTCAATTCCGGCTGAAGGTCACGGTCTGTCTGGAGATTGCACGTTCTCCCCGTGTCTGCATGGGTTTCCTCCAGGTGATCAGGTTTCCTCCCACATTCCATAAATGTGGAGGTTAGGTTGATTGGCCATGCTAAATTGACCCTAGTATCAGGAGGATTAGCAAGGTAACTGTGTGGGGTTACGTGAATAGGGCCTGGTTGGGATTGTGGTCGGTACAGACTCAATGGGCCGAATGGCCTCCTTGTGTACTGTAGGGATTTTACAATTCTATGAAAGTTCGATGGGACACTAATGTATAATCTGAGGAGCGACAATTAGCAAATTGCGTTCAACTGTCTGAGTGAATGGGAAAGAATAACCACCAAAACGTCAGATTCTTTATCTTTTTTCTGTGTCGTCCACAAAGAGAATATTTGAAATATGCACAGCATTTGAATCATTACACCTAACATGAGAAGACCACTCGGAGGTGTCGCTCTGAAGTTAAATAACCGTGGCAACACAAAGGCTGGTTAAACTTTATAAAGTTTAAACTTTAGTGGTGTAGTGGTAATGTCACTGGATCAAGAATCCAATATTCTGGAGACAAGGGCTCAAATACCATACTGGCAGCGGCTGAAATTTTATTTTATTTTATTTCATTCATAGGACATGGGCGTGGCTGGCTGGCCAGCATTTATTGCCCAACCCTAGTTGCCCTTAGAGGACAGTTGAGAATCAACCACATTGCTGTGGCTCTGGAGTCACTTGTAGGCCAGACCAGGTAAGGATGGCAGATTTCTTTCCCTAAAGGGTATTAGTGAACCAGATGGGTTTTTACGACAATCATTTCATGGTCAACAGTAGATTCTTAATTCCAGATATTTTATATTGAATTCAAATTCCACCATCTGCCGTGGCGGGATTCAAACCCGGATCCCCAGAATATTAGCTGAGTTTCTAGATTAATAGTCCAGAGATAATATCACTAGGCCATCACCTCCCATAAATTCAGGTAATAATCTCGAATGAACAAGCTAGTCCCAGTAATGTGACCATGAAACCCATCTGGTTCACTTATGTCCTTTAGGGAAGGAAATCTGCTGTCCTTACCTGGTCTGGCCTACATGTGACTCCAGATCCACAGTGAAGTGGTTGACTCTTAACTGCCCTCAGCAATGGCGTGGCAAGTCACTCAGTTCAAGAGCAATTAAGGATCAACACCAAATACTGACCTTGCCAGCGATGCCCACATCCTATGAAAGAATTTTAAAAATAATCCTGAAAGACAGACACAGACAGACACAGACAGACACACACACAGACAGACAGACACACACACACACACAGACACACACACACACACAGACACACACACACACACAGACACACACACACAGACACACACACACACAGACACACACACACACAGACACACACACACACAGACACACACACACACAGACACACACACACACAGACACACACACACACAGACACACACACACACAGACACACACACACAGACACACACACACAGACACACACACACAGACACACACACACAGACACACACACACAGACACACACACACAGACACACACACACACAGACACACACACACAGACACACACACACAGACACACACACACAGACACACACACACAGACACACACACAGACACACACACACAGACACACACACACAGACACACACACACAGACACACACACACACACACACACACACACACACACACACACACACACACACACACACACACACACACACAGACACACAGACACAGACACACACACACAGACACACACACACAGACACACACACACAGACACACACACACACACACAGACACACACACACAGACACACACACACAGACACACACACACAGACACACACACACAGACACACACACACAGACACACACACACACAGACACACACACACACAGACACACACACACACACAGACACACACACACACAGACACACACAGACACACACAGACACACACAGACACACACACAGACACACACACAGACACACACACAGACACACACACAGACACACACACACAGACACACACACACAGACACACACACACAGACACACACACACAGACACACACACACAGACACACACACACACACACACAGACACACACACAGACACACACACACACACACAGACACACACAGACACACACACACACAGACACACACACAGACACACACAGACACACACACAGACACACACACAGACACACACACAGACACACACACAGACACACACACAGACACACACACAGACACACACACAGACACACACACAGACACACACACAGACACACACACACAGACACACACACAGACACACACACAGACACACACACACAGACACACACAGAGACACACACAGACACACACACACAGACACACACAGACACACACAGACACACACAGACACACACAGACACACACACAGACACACACACAGACACACACAGACACACACACACACACAGACACACACACAGACACACACACACAGACACACACACACAGACACACACACACAGACACACACACAGACACACACACAGACACACACACAGACACACACACAGACACACACACAGACACACACACACAGACACACACACACAGACACACACACAGACACACACACAGACACACACACAGACACACAGACACACAGACACACAGACACACAGACACACAGACACACACACAGACACACACACAGACACACACACAGACACACACACAGACACACACACAGACACACACAGACACACACACAGACACACACACAGACACACACACAGACACACACACAGACACACACACAGACACACACACAGACACACACACAGACACACACACAGACACACACACAGACACACACACAGACACACACACACACACAGACACACACACAGACACACACACACACACACAGACACACACACACAGACACACACACACAGACACACACACACAGACACACACACACAGACACACACACACAGACACACACACACAGACACACACACACAGACACACACACACAGACACACACACCTGGTCAAATCCTTTTCAAAACTATTCATAGAATGCTTCTGCCACCTTTTCAGATAAAGCATTCCACATCCTGAGAACTTGGCATTAAACCATTGCTTATCTCTCCTCTGCTGATAATTTAAACCTATAACCGCTTGCTGTTGACCTACTTGCCTGAGAGAATAGTTGTTCTAATTTACTCTGCATTATGTCCTGCAATAAAGTTTAAACAAATAAGCAGTGCCTCTGGTTTATTACTTTAAATGTCGAGATCAGCATAAATCAGAGTAAATAGTTTACTCAAGTCTGTTGTACACTGTAACAGGCACAGTTTACAGATCGCCATCAGTACGCTGACCTTGTCCAAACTGACCACAGCACCACATCAAGAATCCTGAATTAATTATGCACCCTTAACCAATAGAAACACCCAATTGTTGTGGAAAGGAATCTCATTTGGCAGGTAAGTAAGCAGAATACATGAGAAAAAATGATTAATCAAAATGATTGCAGAAAAATTAAAAAGTGGGGTGAAACACAAACAGCCTTCAAGTGACGTGGAGGCAGAAAATTTTAAATAATGCCATTAAAAATTTGTCTTATCCACTGATAATCACCAATATGCCCTGATGATTAAAGCAGTATATATTATTCCTGGCTGGTTCAGAGCAGCACGGTGGTACAGTGGTTAGGGACCCGGATTCAATTCCGGGCTTGAATGACTGTGTGCGCGGAGTCTGCACATTCTCCCCGTGGCTGCGTGAGTTTCCCCCCGGGGGCTCCGGTTTCCTCCCACAGTCCGAAAGACGTGCTGGTTAGGTGCATTGGCCATGCGAAAAAAAATTCACCCTCAAATGTACCCGAGCAGGCACCGGAGTGTGGTGACTAGGGGATTTTCACAGTAACTTCACTGCAGTGTTAACGTTTGCCTACTTGTGACATTAATAAATAAACTTAAAGTTAAAGTTACCCCGCCAGAAACGTTTACTCTAAAATGACACTAATGCTTTAGCATGACGTCCAATATTGGGTTATCTTTCAGACTATGGTAGGTCCTTTTAAAATTACAGGACGCTCTCTTCTCCCAAGCTTCAGATATTACAGGATGGGAATGAGTAGGGGTGAAAAAGTTGTGAAATGTAGCTTGGGGGCGATTCAATTGCGGGCGATCAGGCACCCTCTGCCGTGTACCACTCTCATTTCCTGTGGCGACCAGACCAAGAGCAGGCACTCGTTAGGTAATAAATTGCAACTTGAATAAACTGATGCAAACAACAAGACGCACATCCATTCTAAATCAGCCTTTAAATCGACATCTATGAAGTGGCAAGAGAACTGGCTTTGCGTTGCTCCATGAGGCACTACATTTACATTGTGACGAAGATCAAACTGCATTTCAACATACTGCAATCAGCCTCTACAGATCAGTTTAAATTTTGCCACATGACCTATTTGCGTATGAAAACAGTGATTCTTCCCAAGCTTGACTGTTGAGTCATATCGACATGGTGAAACGTTGCCACGGTGAGATGCATCAAGCTGAGATGCATTTCCTGTTCCTAAAATCCCGTACATTCTTGTATGTTTGTTCTTTTGCACAATGCATGCAGCAGCTCAATCAAACTAAAGTAAACCTGTGTTGGTGCACGGTGCGAATGCTGAAGTCCGTTGAAACACGTATATAGACGCAGGCCTTAAGCAAAGACAAGATTGGACTTGCTGCAATGGCTCGACAGGTTAGATACGGAGAGGTTTCTTCCTCTGGTTTGGGAATCTACAAAATGGAGTGAAAGTCTCAGGATAAGGGGCAGCTCACTTAGGTCTCAGAGGAGGAGAAATTTCTCCAGTCAAAGGGTTGTGAATCTTTGTGGTATTCTCTACACCAGAAGGTTCTAGATGTTCCATCGTTGACTATACTCAAGGCTGAGAAAGACAGATTTGATCTCTCAGGGAATCAAGTTAATTGTGGAGTGGGCAGAAAAGTGGAGTTGAGGGAGATCAACCGTGATTGTACTGAAAGGTTCGAAGGGCAATCTGGTCGACTCCTGCTCCTTCATTCTTAAGGCACAGTTTTGCCACTGCTGCCCTCAAGAACAGCATCTTCCCTGCTGCCATCAGACTTCTGAATGGACCGACCCTTATATGAAGTTGATCTTTCTCTAAACGCGAGCTATGACTGCAACACTACATTTTGCACCCTCTCTTTCCTTCTCTATGAACGGTATGCTTTGTCTGTATAGCACGCAAGACACAATACTTTTCACTGTATACTAATACATGTGACAATAATAAATCAAATCAAAACCCTGTACTTTGCCACAAACCCCTTGATATGCATTATTTCACCCCCCCCCCCCCCCACCCCCCACCCCGCACCTGGCCTCCTCATCCCCCACTTCCACCCCAGGTCCTTCTGGTCAATTATGGTCCCACGATAGTGGTAGTAGTGGGCAAGGGAAGGGGAGGGGGGGGGGAGGGGTGGAATAAGCAGGAAAGATACAGCAGCCAATTTCAGCACACTGATGTGATAATGACCAGAGAATCTATTTTTCTTTATAGTGTTGATTAAGGTACAGATATTGTTGAGGTGAGAATTTCCCTCGTTCTCTTTCAAAATAGCGTAACAGTGAAAGTAAACTGGCCTTCGGTTTTATGTCTCATCTGAAAGTTGACATGCTCGCCAGTCGAGTACTGCATTGGAGTGGCAGCCTAGATTCTTGTGCAAGAATGTCAGCCTTAGTTGTTAGCACTCTTGCCTCGCTCTGAGTCACAAGGTTCCAGGTTTCAGTCTCACTCCAGGGCTTGTGCACAAAAATCTTATCTGACACTCCAGTGCAGTGCTGAGGGAGTGCTACACTGTTGGGGGGTGCTGTTTGTTTGATTGAAATATTAAACCGAAGACCCATCTGCCTGCCTGGGCGGATGGGAAAGATCCCAGGACACTGGCTGGAAGGTGAGCACAGTAAGGAGTCTAACAACACCAGGTTAAAGTCCAACAGGTTTATGTGGTAGCAAACGCCACTAGCTTTCGGAGCGCTGCTCCTTCGTCAGGCGAGTGGGAGATCTGATCATAAACAGCAAACAGGGCATATAAAGACACAAACTCAAATAAACCTGTTGGACTTTAACCTGGCGTTGTTAGACTCCTTACTGTGTTTACCCCAGTCCAACGCCGGCATCTCCACATCATGGAAGGTGAGCAGCAGAGTTATCACCAGAAAACTGCCCAGTGTTTACTCCTCAACCAAACATTAAGTTTATTTATTGGTGTCATCAACAGGCTTACATTAACACTGCAATGTCTTTACCGTGAAAATCCCCTGGTCACCACACTCTGGCGTCTGTTCGGGTACAGAGAGGGAGAATTTAGCATGGCCAATGCACCTAACCAGCGCGTCTTTCGGACTGTGGGAGGAAACCAGAGCGCCCGCAGACACGGGGAGAAAGTGCTGACTCCACACAGACAGTGACCCAAGCCGGGAATCAAACCCAGGTCCCTGGCGCTGTGAGGCAGCAGCGCTAACCACTATGCCACCATCACAAAAACAGATGATTTGGTCGCTATCACATTGGTGACTGTGGGGGTTAGCTTTGAGCATACTGACTGCTGTCTTTCCTACCTCACAATAACGACTATGCTTCAAAACTGGTACTCCACTGGCTGTGAAGCACCTGGAGAGGCGGTCGTGAGAGGCGCTACATAAACGCAAGTAGTGGGGCTCGAGAGGTCATAAGTGGGCCGAGGGGAAGACAAATCAGCTGGGAGAAAGGGTTGAAAATTGCATGTTGAAGGGTGAGCTCACACAGTCGCCACACGTGTGGGATTCCCCGCACGGTACAACACAGCAATGTGAGTGTCAGCGACAAACAGCAGCTCCGCTGTCAGCAGCGGAATCCCCTTGCAGCTCAAACCCTGCCCTTTAAAAAAAACAACACTTAGCAACAGGCTCTAAAGTTGGGACATTTCCTCCCTTGAGCCACGTCCACCGGATGGTGCTGGGTGTACCGTGCTGCTGAGAGATCTAACAGTCGGTGTGAATAGTGGAACTGTTCTATTTCACAGTAACAGCGAGGGCACCGCTGGCTGCATTAAAGTTGCTACAATTCACAAAGTATCCATTTGTCTCCCAATCTGGGTCAGCGTTCCAAACCCGCGCTGCTGTCTGCAACACCCCCTCCCCAAAGAGTAAGAGCAAAAAGTTAAATACCATGTATCCAGGGCAAGCACACTGGGGGACAAACTCTCCTCTCCACTCGCATCCACCCCCCGACCGGCTGCTCGCCAAGAAGCCACTGGGAGCTCAGGAGGCACCGCCCAGTTGTCAATATTGCCTTTCCCAGCGTCTCGTCCGGTGCTGCCTCCTGCAGCCTTGGATGGTCAACCAGCAACCCTGGAGGGCCAAGAGGACCTCTTCCCCAAATGCTTTGCAGCCCTCCAATCCCCACTCCCCGCCCCCAAAGCAGGGTGCCAGATAGAGATCATGTTATATAATATCTATCTGATGATGTGTCAGTGAGGCAAAATTGTGCATCTGCCTGTGCCCTGCATAGACGTGGGGGGAATCCATCCTTACATTGGATGCAGAAGATGTTCCACTCCAACTTAAATAAATTTCCAAATCTTTAACAGTTTCTTCTTTTAAAGGAATAAATCCGGAAGAAGTCATCGTTGGATCTTTATCCAAAACCCATCCCCTGAGCTTAGAATCATAGAATCCAGACAGTGCAGGAGAAGGCCATTCGGCCCATCATGTCTGCACCACATCTTACCCAGTCCCACCACCCCCCTCTCCCCACCCTGCTTGCCCTATCCCCAATGCGCCATGCATTTCCCATGGTTAATCCACCTAACCTACACATCTTGGGACACTGAGGGGCAATTTAGGATGGCCAATCCACCCAACCCTGAACATCATTGGATTGTGGGAGGACAGTGGTCGGGATTCTTCCAAAAAAATTCAAAGTGTTGAATTTGCGTGAAAATTGGAGTAAATCGCTGGGTTTTTTTAGTGGGGTTTTAAAAATGAACTTCCCACACTCTGTGCACCGTGGAGGTCACTAGCGTGAATCACTCCAGAAGACTGGGGGCAGGGCCTATTCCCACTGAAGAGGCTGAAATCAGTGCGCTGAGCGGGCCCCCGCGCATGCGCACATCTCTGGGAGATCGTTAAACAAGTCCTCCCAGCATTGAGATCGCTGGCCTCAACCCCCCCACGGACAGTGCTGGCCTGATTGCTGACCTCTCACCACCGCCTCCCCCCTCCCCCCCCCCCCCCCCCCCTCGCCTTCCAAATGTGATTAATACATTTGAAGGGGGGGTGGTGCGGCAGAATGGAAGGTCAGTGATAGGTCGGAGCTAGGGTGAGGTTGACAAAGATGTCATGGACATAAGACAAAGGGGCCGTTCAACAACGTTAGGCCGTGATCCTTCCTCTACATCTTGACTTCCCGCTTTTTTGTTTTGTGTTATTCGGTTCCCCGGGCTTGTCCCAATACAATCCCACCCCTGCCCCACATGGCCACTGTCCCATGTTGCTCAGTTTTGCTCCCACTGAGAAATCACCTCTGTTCTCCTATTAACATGTTCTGTTAAACATAGAACATAGAACATTACAGCGCAGTACAGGCCCTTCGGCCCTCGATGTTGCGCCGACCAGTGGAACCAATCTAAAGCCCCTCTAATCTACACTATTCCAATATCATCCATATGTTTATCCAATAACCATTTGAATGCTCTTAATGTTGACGAGTCCACTACTGCTGCAGGCAGGGCATTCCACGCCCTTACTACTCTCTGAGTAAAGAACCTACCTCTGACATCCGTCCTATATCTCTCACCCCTCAATTTAAAGCTATGTCCCCTCGTGCTAGCCAACACCATCCGAGGAAAAAGGCTCTCACTATCCACCCTATCTAATCCTCTGATCATCTTGTATGCCTCGATTAAGTCACCTCTTAACCTTCTTCTCTCTAACAAAAACAACCTCAAGCCCCCTCAGCCTTTCCTTATACGATTTTCCCACCATACCAGGCAACATCCCAGTAAATCTCCTCTGCACCCTTTCCAACACTTCCACATCTTTCCTATAATATGGCGACCAGAACTGTACGCAATACTCCAAATGCGGCCGCACCAGAGTTTTGTACAGTTGCAGCATGACCTCCTGGCTCCGAAACTCAATCCCTCTACCAATAAAATCTAACACACCGTACGCCTTCTTAACAACCCTATCAACCTGGGTGCCAACTTTCAGGGATCTATGCACATGGACACCCAGATCCCTCTGTTCATCCACACTACCAAGTATCTTACCATTAGCCCAATACTCTGTATTCCAGTTACTTCTTCAAAAGTAAATCACCTCACACTTTTCCACATTAAACTCCATTTGCCACCTCTCAGCCCAGCTCTGCAGCCTATCTATGTCCCTCTGTAATCTGCCACTTCCCTCCGCACTGTCCACAACTCCACCAACTTTAGTGTCATCCGCAAATTTACTAATCCATCCTTCCACGCCCACATCTAGGTCATTAATAAAAATGACAAACAGCAGTGGCCCCAAAACAGATCCCTGTGGCACACCACTAGTAACTGAACTCCAGGATGAATATTTCCCATCAACCACCACCCTTTGTTTTCTTACAGCTAGCCAATTCCTGAGCCAAACCACTAAATCACACTCAATCCCATGTGTCTGTATTTTCTGCAAAAGCTTACCATGGGGAACCTTATCAAACGCTTTGCTGAAATCCAGATACACCACATCAACCGCTTTACCCTCATCCACCTCTTTGGTCACCTTCTCAAAGAACTCAATAAGGTTTGTGAGGCACGACCTACCCTTCACAAAACCGTGCTGACTATCCCTAATCAAATTATTCCTTTCTAGGTGATTATAAATCCTACCTTTGCCACTGTTAACACTCTTCAGTCCCTGATGGCATCATTAACGGCCCCTTAGTCTTATGTCCATGACATCTTTGTCAATCTCTCTTTAGCTATGACCTATCACTGACCCTCTTTCCATTCTGTTCCCCCTCTGCCCCCCTCCCCACCCCCATCAAGTATATAATTCATCACATTTCTATTGCTCTTTAGTTCTTTAGAAGGGCCATATGGACTTGGAACGTTAAAACTCGTAATGGTGACTGATTGTTTTTAAGAGCGGGGGAAGGCGTTTTCCAAGGATTGGGACCACTGCTTTTCTTGATCAAAAATTTGGACGTATTATGAACAGTGAAGAGCATAGTGATGGACCTAAAGAGGGCACAGACAGGCTGATGTAATGGGCAGATGCGTGGCAGATGAAATTTGATGCAGAGAAATGTGAAGTGATAGGTTTTGGGAGGAACAAGGAGAAGCAATTTAAAATAAGGGGGATGCCAAAGCAGAGGGACCTGGGAGTAAATGAACCCAATTTTTTTGAAAGTGGCAGGACAGGTTGAGAAACTGGTTAAAAGGCATATAGGATCTTAGGCTTTGGTTCGCCTCAACTGATGTATTATGTCAAATTCTGGGCACCAGACTTTAACAAAGATGTGAAGGCATTATGAGAGTGTCGGAAAAAATTACAAAATTGGTTCCAAGGAAGAGGAATTTCAGTTATGTGGTTGATTGGAGAAGCTGTGGCTGTTCTTCATTCAAGAAGAGAAAATTGAGAGGAGAATTGATCAGAGTATTCAAAATCATGATGGATTTGGACAGAGTAGGACGAGAGGAACAGTTCCTGTTGCCAGAAGGGTCGAAAACAAGGGGATACCAATTTAAGGTGATTGGCAAAAGAGCGAAAGATGTCACGAGGTTTTGTTGTGGTTGAGATTTGGAACGCACTACTTGGAAGTATGGTGGAGGCAAAGTCAATTGTGACTTTCAGAAGGGAACTGCTCAATTATCTGAAGTGAAACAACGTTTACAGGGCTACATGGAAAAAAAATAGGGGGGTTGGGGAGAGGTGTAGGGCCAGCTGAGTTCTCTTAATGAGAGCCAACATGGACACAATGTGCAAATTGTGGTTCTTGATTGATAAGGGGATCAGGGATTATGGGGAAAAGACTGGGGAATGGGGATGAGAAAAACATCAGCCATGATTGAATGGCGGAGCAGACTCGATGGGCCGAGTGGCCTAATTCTGCTCCGATGTCTTATGATCTTACGGTCTAAATGGCCTCCTTCTGTGCTGTAACCACTCTAAGATTCTATGATAAAATAAAGACATGCATTTATATAACACCTTTCATAACATCAGCACATCCCAAAGTGCTTTACAGCAGATAGGAAATAAATGTGGGGAAATTCCAGAATCAGTTTATGGTAAAAGTATTTGTTGATAATAAATCTCAAAATATCAACTGAAAATTAATCTATTGGCCAATTCAAATTACTTATTAAAGTCCCAGATAAAAGAATTTGATCCAAATATATTGACATGTTTGTTATTAATATCACACATTGACTGGAATTTCACCGTCCCCCCTGCTACGGGAATCGGAGCGGGCGAGGGGTGGAGCATGGAGAGGTCCATTGGCCTCGGGTGGAATTTTACGGTTATGGGACGAGCGTAGCCATAAAATCCCATGCATTATATTTTAAAGATGCCAATATGGATCGACAAAGATGTACCTGCAGTGCTCTTTATATTTAAACAGCGGTTCACTGTGCACTATGTATACACTGAATGTGTTTTGGCATTAGAAAGGTCTATCTTCTTTTTCTTTCAACTTATGCCAACTTACTTGGGGTTGCCACAATGCTGATTGATCACCCTTCTCTATCTCCGCTTGTCAGTCACCCCGTTCCTCTTCCAATCCTGCTGTGTTTAAACCTCTTGTCGCTGCATCTTTCTATGCATTCATAGGCCTTTCTCCTCTTCTCAGCACTCCCACCTCCATCACTCACCTCACCACATTTCCTCTCCTCACAAGAATCCCTTCTCGGGGGGGCTACTTTCTTTGATGCTCCAATGAAGTTCACTGACCCCCTGATATGCTTTTTCCTGTTTTTGTCCTTTCCCCACGCATCCACTTCAGCTTCTCATCAGTATCCAATCGCTGTTCCTCTCTTCTTGATGTTGCCCAAATTTATCGACCATATAACAAGGCCGATCTCCCAGCTGTCTTGTGGATTCTTCCATTCAGTTTCAGTGATACTTTTTGATTTGATTTGATTTGATTTATTATTGTCACATGTATTAACATACAGTGAAAAGTATTGTTTCTTGCGCGCTATACAGACAAAACATGCCGTTCATAGGGAAGGAGACGAGAGAGTGCAGAATGTAGTGTTACAGTCATAGCTAGGGTGTAGAGAAAGATCAACTTAATGCAAGGTAAGTCCATTCAAAAGTCTGACAGCAGCAGGGAAGAAGCTGTTCTTGAGTCGGTTGGTACGTGACCTCAGAATTTTGTATCTTTTTCCCGAAGGAAGAAAGTGGAAGAGAAAATGTCCGGGTTGTGTGGGGTCCTTAATTATGCTGGCTGCCTGGCCGAGGCAGCAGCAAGTGTAGACAGAGTCAATGGATGGGGTGGATTGGGCTACATTCACGACCTTTTGTAGTTCCTTGCGGTCTTGGGCAGAGCAGGAGCCATACCAAGCTGTGATATCACAACATTCCACTGGACTTCTTCCAATTACTCCAAGCAGAGATAGTCCATTGCTTAATTTCCATTTCCATCCTTCACTTTTCTACCACCACTGACCCCAGCTACTTGAAGCTATTCACTTTTTCTCCAATTCTTCACCCATAATCTTTACACCTTCACTCTTATCCTCCTACCTAAGCTCAAACTGACAATCCATAAATTGGGACTTTAGTCGCCTGACCTTCATCCTTCTATATTCCAGTGCTTTTCTCCAGTTCTCACTCCAGAGATGTGCATGTTAGGTGGATTGGCCATGCTAAATTGCCCCAAGATGTGTAGATTAGGGGGATTAGCGGGGTAAATACATGGGGTTACAGGGGATAGCACCTCGGTGGCATTGTTGTCGGTGTAGACATCATGGGATGAACGGCCTCCTTCTGCACGGTAGGAATTCTATGAATCTATGATGTTCTCAGTGTCCCCACCAAGTGGCTCAATGTCACCAGCAACCCGCCAAATCCAAATGATGGTTGATATGAGAAAGTTCAACATAACTTGGATATTCAATTGGGAAGCAACATTAAGCTCTGCACATCCTCAATTCCTCAGTGGGCTGGACTTTTGTCTCCAAATGGAGGCAGGAATGTGGTTGGAAAAGTTTTTAAAAATAGGATTTTTAACTGCAGGTTGCAATTTGCAATGCCTTCCCAACCTTGTGTTATTTTTATGGAGTCTTTAGAGGATCAGTAAGACCTTGAGTACGAACACTGCACGCACTTCTTCTGAGGTCTGGGTCAACATTGTGAACCCCAGAGGAAATTTGAATTTCTGTCTCCGCCCCAAGTTTTAAGAGGTTATGAAAGGATTATTTGTTTTTTATGTTGTAAGTGTTTGCTTTTGCAACAGAATGACCACTTGAGGGGATTTATATATTTTTGAATGGGTTTATAGAGGAGGGTTCTTTTTCAGAATGAAGTGTCCTTGAATATTTCAGCTATATTAGATTGTAAGAAGTTTATATTTTTTGAATATCCATTTCAAAGATACCCTAAGGTCTGGCTGTAATGATACTGGAGGAGTGGCTATGAGGGATGCATGGGGGAGTAAGAGGTGACATGATGGGGCATGAGGTATGATGGGGCATGAGGTATGATGGGGCATGAGAATATAGTGCATAGGGGATATGGGGGCTGCATGGATTGGGTATTAGGACATAAGGACTATGTTGGAGATCCGGGCCAAAGCCCAGTGAACTGAGAAGGGCCTTCTAACCAGGCCACCGCCACACCTGCACTCCTCTGATGCTGCCTTAGAACTCGGAAAACCAGAACATTGTTTCCCACTAATGTCCAGTCGATGAAAATATGACAGATATGGGCAGAGGGCACAGGTTTGAGTTTCTTAACTTGGGAAATGGCCCAACTTGCATTTCCAGAGCCCGGACAACTGCTTAATATTTATGCTGCCTGCTGTATAACTCCGAATCCATGCAAAAAGTCACACAGTGCAGAAGCGCACTGGACAGCATGGGAACTTTGAAGATTTCAAGCAAAGATTCCGAACTTGAAAATGGATTGCTGCAGGGAATGGAATCTCTGTGCACGTGCCAGGGCTCCATTACCGGTGACCCATCCACACCTTGCCTCAGGCAGATATAGATATAGTTTTAGATTGGTTGTTGCAGCGTAATTGTAGCCTAAGCAGAAACTGAGGAAAAGTCCTCACAGAGATAAGATCATCCTGGTGGGGACAGGTATTCAAGAGGGCATTATTTCGCTATTTGAATAGAAACAATGTGGAAGGATACAGGAAAAAGGCAGGGAATGCACAGTACTCCAAATGTGGTCTTACCAGTGCCCTGTACAACTGAAGCATAACCTCCCCACTTCTGTATTCAATTCCCTTCGCAATAAATGATAACATTCTATGTTGACAAGTGTTGACAATACATCAAATTGAACTTCTGTTCTTTTCATGCGTTATTTTTTAAACTGTTCTGCTTGGTTTGTTGATGTATCTGGGAGATGCGTGTTTTCAAACTAAGAAAGGCGGCACGGTGGCAGAGTGGTTAGCACTGCTGCCTCACAGCGCCAGGGACCCGGGTTCAATTCCCGGCTTGGGTCACTGTCTGTATGGAGTTTGCACGTTCTCCCCGTGTCTGTGTGTGTTTCCTCTGGGTGCTCTGGTTTCCTCCCACAATCTGAAAGACGTGTTGGTTAGGTGCATTGGCCCGAATAGGCGCCGGAATGTGGCGACTAGGGGAATTTCACAGTAACTTCATTGCAGTGTTAATGTAAGCCTTACTTGTGGCTAATAAATAAACTTTACTTTACTTTTTACTTTAAAAAACAAACCTCTTCAGCGTTGATTTATCCCAAGTTCTAAATATCTCAGTGCAGCTTCAAGGGCTGGTAATTAGTTTGCTGCTGATTATTTTAACTGACTGAAAATGAAAAATACCCCAAGAGTGATTAGCTGAACATTAAGGAAGTTGACAAGTTTTCAGGAAAGGAATCAACTCTTGATCATTAGCCATACAGCCTCTGGAATCATACTTTTCTTTTGACAAGGTAGGAGACTTTGTATAAATCTAGAAACCACAGTCATAAACTTGCTTATTTGGAGAATTTGATGCAGATATGATGGGCCCAATGACCTTCTTCTGTGTTGTAATGTCTCTGTGATTCTGTGAAGTTATGTTTGATTTTGGTTTCCAGTGTGAAAAATTCCCCTGAAGGACCGATCCACAATTTCTCCAAATGCTCATCACTCTTTCATACAATGGTTCCATCGAAGGAATCAAGTGGAAGGCATTGCAGAGTTTGTGGCAACCTTAAAAAGGCTGGCACAATATTGTGAGTTTGGTGCTTTCCGGCTGTGGGAGACGCGCATGTGTCGGGAACGTACGCGTGAAACCTGTGAAATGGCCGATACATGCATCTCCCAACCGGACGCACCAAAAAACGTGCGTGCCGGGATGAGAGAATTGGGCCCTATGTGTGCAAGCCATATCTTTTCTTTTTGTTAACACCCATAACCCCTAACACAGTTAGGACATTCCAGATAGATTCTTGTTAAGCAAGTGGATGGTAGGTTAACAGGGGGTAGATAGGATGCAGATTTGAGGTTACTATCAGATCAGCCATCATTAAATGGTGGAGCAGGCTCGAGGGGCTGAATGGCCTACTCCTGCTCCTTGTTTGTATGTAACACTGAGGGATTGACTCCAGTAATAAACTTAATGGTGAAAGTAGTTTTGATCATTTGACAATTGTTTTTGACAATTCAATAACGATTAAAAAACATGGGGCAGGATTTTCAGTCTCTGCCGGGCGTAAATAAGGAGGCAGAAGGAACCTGAAAATATCGTTCATATATCGGCTGGTTTGCTGATTCCATTCCTGGGTGCAGTCAACTTTGCAGCAGTGAGTTTGGGACAGGTAGCACTACTAGTTAAGAGTGTTGTTAAGGGCACTGAAAGCATCTTGACTGGGATTTTTCATTCGGCTTCTAGTTTCCTGCACCTGTAAGGGGACACCTCTTATCCCTGCACCCACTGCCTTAATTTGGAGATGCCAGCGTTGGACTGGGGTGAACACAGTAAGAGTTTTAACAACACCAGGTTAAAGTCCAACAGGTTTATTTGGTAGCAAACACCATTAGCTTTCGGAGCGCTGCTCCTTCGTCAGATGGAGTGGAAATGTTGACATGGGGGTGAGGGGGGGGGGGGGGGGGGGGGCGGGCGGTAGAGAACTGGTGAGCTGGTAAAAATTCCAATCAGTGGATATTTCCTCCTGGGAGCAGTTTGAGGATCAGGAAGCCAGCAGGCTTCTGTTTCCCTCTGCTTCAGGGAAAATCAGCCCGTCTTGTCTCTCTTCTTTAACGTGGAAAACAAATTAACCACAAAGTTCTGTAGAAGGGTCATTATGGGTTTGAAATGTTAGCTCTATTTCTCTCGCCACAGCTGCTGGCAGACCCGCTGAGTTTATGCAGCATTCTCTGTTTTTATAACTACAAAGGCTGCTGTAGTCGTTCCAAAACGGCCGCTTGGGTATCCATCAACGACTGTCTGTATAATTATTATTACAATATAACGAAAGAAATGATTCTAAAGATCAGGAATGATTTTTCTATAACAGTTTATGACTGGCAGAGGGAACTATAATGTTAGCATTAACCTGTCATTTTAAATTTAGTCCTACTCATGGCTGAATGTTAACATCTCCCTGGCTTCCAAAGATAAAGGAAATAAAGCTGCAGTCTGCATGTTCACCGTTCACACAGCTGACTAACAACACATGCTCCACCTAAAATACACTTCTCAGAATGCTAGCATTATCAGCTCAGGTAGGACATTTTCCTGGAGGTTTCGAACCACCCTCCTATCCAAACGCCAATTGCCCTCATATTAACCCCTGACATTCCCCTATATTAACAGCAGCAACATATCTTCTCATTCAAATGTCAATCTGCAGTATTTTTGTAACAGAAGATGTAAATTGTTCAAAGAAAAGGAACAAAAACCTTTATAAATTCCTCAGTGATTTTTCTCCTGCCTCACTTGCAGCATCCTGAAGATTCACAGATTATTCTGGAGGGTTAAGTTAATTTATTAGCATCACAGGTAGGCTTACATTAACCCTGTAATGTACTGTAATGTAATGGGCGGCACAGTGGCACAGTGGTTAGCACTGCTGCCTCACAATGCCAGCGACCCGGGTTCGATTCCCGGCTTGGGTCACTGTCTGTGTGGAGTTTGCACGTTCTCCCCATGTCTGTGTGGGTTTCCTCCCACATTCCCATATGTCAATATTGTGCACATTTGAATGAGAAGGTACATTGCTACTGTTAATATAGGGGAATGTGAGGGGTTAATATGAGGGGAATTGGCATTTGGATGGGGGGGTAGTTCGAGACCTCCGGGTGCTCCGGTTTCCTTCCACATTCTGAAAGACGTGCTGGTTGGGTGCATTGACCCAAACAGGCGCCGGACTGTGGCGACTAGGGGAATTTCACAGTAACTTCATTGCAGTGTTAATGTAAGCCTTACTTGTGAATAATAAAATAAACTTTACTGCAATGAAGTTACGGTGAAAACCCCCAAGTCTCCACAATCCGACACCTGTTCGGGTACACTGAGGGAGAATTTAGCATGGCCAATGCATATAACCAGCACGTCTTTCAGACGGTGGGAGGAAACCGGAGCACCTGGAGGAAACCCACACAGACATGGGGAGAACGTGCAGACTCCACACAGACAGTGACCCAAGCCGGGAATCAAACCCAGGTCCCTGGTGCTGTGAGGCAGCAGTGCTCACCACCGTGCTGCTCCTATAATCCTATTCAAGAGCAGCAATCCAGCACGATGACAGCAGGACGATTGTGTGATATAGTGGATGGCATGGGTGAGAATTTGGATACGCAATGGTTGAGTAGATACTTTTGTGAATTATGTGACCAGCAATTCTATCCTGAAACATTTACATCAGCAAAGTCTGATGGATGTTACACCTAATTGGAAGAGAACAACAATAGTGATTACAATCAGTGGAAAAATAACTATTTAGTGATCAATCCCGAAAGGTAGTTGCTCCTGTAATGTTATGCTATACCAGGAGATTGAGATGTTTTTAGAAAGTAGAAAGGAAGATGAATTATTTCGAAAATAATAAAGTTTTGATGCCTTAATTCTGGAACCAAGCCAATCGCTTCTGGAAGGGGATCACAAAAGAATTTTTGAAAGAGGGTTCCTGAATTAGTTGGAGGCTTTCAATTTTGTCGGGACCTAAAGTCCGGGCCCTAAAGGACATAGCTGCTGGACTGGGACAGTGGCAGATGATGAGGGAATGAACAAAATGGACAAACATACTTGACCCCATCCTCACCAAGCTGCCTGCGGCCCGCAGATGCATCTGTCCATGGACAGGCTTGGTAGGATTGACCACCGCACGGCCCTTGTGGAGATAAAGTCCTGTCTTCACATTGATGATACCCTTCATCGTGATGTATAGCACCCATTTACCACCACGCTAAATGGGACAGATGATTTGATCCATTTGTGCGGCTCTATTGCCTCAATAGATGACAACACCATAAATAATACCCATGTCAAACACGCCTGCTCTGTAAACTCATTTAAGCAGAAGCAGTTTGGCAGCATAATTAATGACACCGCCAAACTCAAAGTAAATCTCCCTGACCATCTACTTTCTGAAAGCGAGGGGTTTGTTCTTGCACATAGTTTCAATTTTGGTGTGCCTTTGTCCCACATCAAGTGGGCAGAGGTATTTGTTGAGTTCAAACTCTTCTACTTTCAGCTATCCCACCACAAACCAGCATCCAATGAAGATGCTGTGTCTGTGAAAGCTCACTTAACTTCTCTCGGGCCTGCATATTGTAGGATATCCAATGCCTTGACCAATTTCCGCCTGAAGCATGAATGTCTGGTAATGTCAACAGGTCTCGAGACCTCCCAGATATACATATCTGTACACTTTACACAGGGACTGAAATAATTATCTTTAACAAGGAAACTATGTCGACAAAACGCACGCTGTTCTTAATGATGGGTCTAAATTGGTATCGATGGGATATGCTGCTAAGCGTGACCGTACAGCCTCGCTCAAAAGCAGGTTACAAAAGGCTTGTCGGACTTGTCTAAGAGTAATGAGCTGCCTGGTGGTGTATACCTCACAGTTCATTGCATCCACATATGTACAGACTGCCCAACACAACAGTGATGTCCCTTTACATCCTATTTAATCTATCACTGGTCCTGCACAACATCAAATAGCCAAATGTTTGAGTGAGTTGCCGCAACCAGTTCTGAGCAAGTTTTCCACATACACGGAGAAGGATTCCTTCACCTTTGTGAAGACCATACATGACTTGCATATTGTGGACGGAGAAAGAATGACTACAACAATGATTTAACAACAATATTGGCAATAGTGGCTTTAAAATGGCTAGTCTGGCTGAGAGTTAAGCATGCTGGGATTTTTTTGGTCAACTTGTAATTATAACCAGATGCAGGTCGTAAAGTTGCTCTGAGTCAGGTATCTGACTGACGAAGGTTTAATCTAGACTCAAAATGTTGGCTCAACTCTCTCTCCACAGATGCTGTCAGAGCTGCTGAGATTTTCCAGAATTTTTCTGTTTTTGTTTCAGATTCCAGCATCCGCAGTATTTTGCGTTTATCAAGGTGTCTCAACAATTTGACAACAGTGCGAAGGTAGCCCTTTCACACTGCTACTATGCAGTCACAACATGAGTGGTATTCTCCACTAACAGGATGCTACCATCTAACCAAAAAGATGTTCTGTCCATTACACAAGTGAGTGATGTGGTATATGGATTTCAATGCTGGAGTGATACCAGGTACATGCCAATGACTGGCGGATTGTATCAAACAGCACATCCCCTCAGCCGCAGCAGGCAAAGTCCTGACCACACTCAGACAGGCCATGCTTGCAAAACTCGGAACATAGTGTTCAACATTAGATGTGATTCCATTTTGGACAAACACTTGCTGAACAATCCTGATTGTGCGAAGAATTACACTGAAAGCCAATGTAAGATTATCAGTTGTGTTTGCAGTGGGGCTCGCTTACTGTGTACTGGAAGCTACATATATTCACACAGAAGGCCCTGTCCTTTGCAAACAAAAAAATGCATGTCCACGCATTGTGCCTTTTTCAACTAAACAAAAGCTTGGGAACAGCCATTCCTTGGTTCATTCCACATGGCAATGCTTTAATCAAGCAGAGTAGGACTTCCTGGTTTGAATTTAAACTAAGGCTTGGCAGTTTACTGTTCCCTGGTGCATTCTCCATGACAGCACTGCCAGCAATAAGATTTCCCTTGCCATCTAATCAGCACCCTCTTCTCATGCTGTATAAATTGTAGTTGCTTTGAGATTTAAGAACAAACAAAGAACAATGCAGCACAGGAACAGGCCCTTCGGCCCTCCAAGCCCGCGCCGCTCCCTGGTCCAAACTAGACTATTCTTTTGTATCCCTCCGTTCCCACTCCGTTCATGTGGCTATCCAGATAAGTCTTAAACGTTCCCAGTGTGTCCGCCTCCACCACCTTGCCCGGCAGCGCATTCCAGGCCCCCACCACCCTCTGTGTAAAATACGTCCTTCTGATATCCGTGTTAAACCTCCCCGCCCCCCCCTCACCTTGAACCTATGACCCCTCGTGAACGTAACCACCGACCTGGGAAAAAGCTTCCCACCGTTCACCCGATCTATGCCTTTCATAATTTTATACACCTCTATTAGGTCACCCCTTGGTATACTTGTGAATCTGTCCAGAAGAGTGCAGGATGAAAAGCTTCAAAAGCATGTCTCTTTTTAAGCAATACTCAAGTTCTGTGCTACCAAGCATTTTTCTGACTGATACGGAGAAAGTCAGACGTAGAGCGGGTAGCATGGAATCTTACACTACAAAGGGAGGTCATTCAGCCCATCGTGCATTTGCTGTGTCCTTGAAAACTCTATCCAATTAGTCACACTTTCCTGCTCTTTTCCTGAATAAAAACTGGAAATATTTATTATATCTTGCAATATGGGTGGCGTGATGGCACAGTGGTTAACACTGCTGCCTCATAATGCCAGGGACCCATGTTTGATTCCTGGCTTGGGTCACCATCTGTGCGGAGTCTGCACGTTCTCCCCGTGTCTGCATGGGTTTCCTCCGGGTGCTCTGGTTTCCTTCCATAGTCTGAAAGACGTGCTGGTTAAATGCATTGGCCATGCTAAATTCTCCCTCAGTGTACCCGAACCGAAAAGGCGATTAGGGAATTTTCACAGTAACTTCATTGCAGTGTTAATGTAAGGCTACTTGTGACTAATAAATAAACTTGAAAAAAAGATTGGTGGGTAAATGTTACACCTGGTGTACTTCCAAACCAGACAAACTCAATCCAGCCAGGGCACCAGGAGGTGGGGTGAACAGTACATTACTGGTGTCCCTGGCTCTGCATGGTGAAAAATCAATCGTAGTTCCGATTCCCATTTGTTGTTGGAGTAAAGCTATAAAATGATGAAAGTGCACAGCTGGTTTTGCAGATGTAAGGAGAGGTTAACTTAAAAAAGTGTATCCCTTTATCAGGGAATGGCTGGTTTGATCTAGTACGGAAAGGATAGCCAGTTGGTATGATGCTGGAGGGATGCCCACATTGCATGGTATCATGCCCCAGCATGTGTACTGGTGTCAACAGAGAAGGGAATGAAAAAATGGCAGGAAATCAAAAGAGGGCTGTGGTTGTTTATCAGCAATTTGTTCCCAGCTATCCTGGAACCCGCAATTTCACATAGACAAGAAAGATGTCCTCGTTTTTTAAAAAGTTTATTTGTTAGTCACAAGTTGGCTTACATTCACACTGCAATGAAGTTACTGTATGTGGTGAACCATCGTTGGTTACCACTGTGGGGTTATTCCAATGTTACTGTTGGGTTAGGGGGTTGCCACTGTGGGGGTTGTTATAATGTTGTTGTTGGGTTAGGGTGTTTACACTGTGGGATTAATATACCTGTGGTGGATGTTGTTATGGCACATCCCGGTCGGGCCCCGCCTCCTGGAGAGAGGTATAAGACCCTCTGCTCAGGCAGGACCCCTCCAGTCTGGATTGGTGTACTCGTGTTAGATAGTTCCATTGTTTGTCAATAAAAGCCTTCAATCGCTGAAGCCTTGTACCTCGTGCTTGATTGTCGCGCATCAATTTTATTGACAAACACAAAACTCTCGACAGTAAAGAGAGTATGGAGCAAATGCTGAAACCAGAGCGTCTGATGCTGGACCCACGTGCGATCGGTGCCTCTAACACCTTCGACCACTGGCTGAAGTGTTTCGAGGACTACCTGACGGCCTCTGCAGCAGTTACTACGGATGACGACAAACTCCAGGTCCTCCACGCGAGGGTAAGCGACACGGTCTATCTTGCGATTCGTGCGGCCACCACTTACCCGAGGGCCATCGAGCTCTTGAAGAAACGATACACGAGACCACCCAACGAGATTCACGCTCGTTACCTCCTCGCTACACGACGTCGGCAGTCGGGCGAAACCATGGAGGACTACGCCAATGAGCTCTTGCAGCTTGCCAGGGGCTGCGACTGCAAAGCTGTGTCGGCTGAGCAGTATATGTACGACCTCGCCCGAGATGCGTTCGTAGCAGGGGTAGGGTCCTCGTACATCCGGCTTAAGCTATTGGAGAGAGGGAACCTCAACTTGACCCAAGCGATGGAGATGGCTGAGATGCTGGAGGCAGCGTCGAAAAGCTTGGCTCTGTACCCCGAAGACCACGTGGAGACAACGTGGCAGGAGCAAGCACAAATCCCTCCTCACCCTACGGGCTCGCGCTCCCATATCGACCCGACGACGGCGGCAGCTCCAGGCGGCCAGCGATGCTATTTTTGCGGAGGAGCCAAGCATCCACGGCAACAGTGTCCAGCAAAAACGGCGATCTGCAGTCAGTGCGGTAAAAAGGGGCACTATGCTAAAGTCTGCAGGTCGAAGCCCAAGAACGGCAGTGCAGCCTGTGACCCTCCAGAGCGGAGACAATCTCCTTCAGCGTCGCAGTACCCGCGAGGCCCGACCACGTGCGAATCCAGGACGGCGCCATCGTGGCTGACGGAGGAGGAGGATGACCACCAGGAGTCGCTACGCTTGGCGCCCTCACCCACGTGCGATTCATGGGGGCGGCCATCATGGTCGACGACGACCAGGAGCGACCAGCAGGGGTCCTCAGTATCAACCTCGGCTGCATGCAGTGACACCCTGGGACCAACGGTGGCGTCGATCTCTCTGGACCAGACAAAGCATCACAGGCTTGACTGTTCGATGATGAACATCAAGGTAAATGGTCGTACTGTGTATTGTCTGTTTGACAGTGGGAGCACCGAGAGTTTTATTCACCCTGACACTGCAAAAAGGTGTGGACTCCGGGTTCTACCTGCCAAACAGACAATTTCTATGGCATCACGGTCCCGGTCTGTACCGATCCAAGGACGTTGTATGTTAACCCTAGAGGTGCAGGGCACAATTTACGAGCGATACAGGCTCCTTGTGTTGCCGCACCTTTGCGCGCCAATTCTCCTCGGACTAAACTTTATGGTCCACATGAAGAGTGTGATCCTACAGTACGGTGGGCCACTCCCTTCACTGGCAGTAGGGAATCAGCCGCAGCCTCCAAATTGCCCAAAGCGCCCCGCATGCAATCTTTCCACACTAAAGATCACCACACCTTCTTTATTTAAGAATCTGGTACCAGGCTGCAAGCCCATCGCTACTAAAAGTAGGCGTTACAGCGCTGAAGACCGGATCTTTATCAGATCTGAGGTTCAGCGGCTCCTCAAAGAAGGGATCATACAGCCCAGTGCTAGTCCGTGGAGAGCACAGGTCGTGGTGGTTAAAAGCGGGAACAAACCCCGGATGGTCATCGACTACAGTCAGACCATTAACCGTTATACGCAGCTGGATGCGTATCCTCTCCCGCGCATATCTGATATGGTCAATCAGATTGCGCAGTACCGGGTGTTCTCCACCATAGACCTTAAGTCTGCCTACCACCAACTCCCCATCCGCCCAGAGGACCGACAATACACGGCTTTTGAGGCGGATGGTCGTCTATATCAGTTTCTTAGGGTTCCATTTGGTGTCACCAATGGGGTCTCGGTCTTCCAGCGTGCTATGGACCGAATGGTGGACCAGAACGGGTTGCGGGCTACCTTCCCGTACCTGGATAACGTCACCATCTGCGGCCATGACCAGCAGGACCATGACACGAATCTCCAAAACTTTCTGCGCACTGCATCTCGCCTGAATCTGACCTATAACAGGGAGAAGTGTGTATTCCGTACGCGCAGGTTAACTATCCTTGGATACGTGGTGGAAAACGGGGTCATCGGCCCTGATCCAGACCGTATGTGCCCCCTTACTGAACTTCCCTTGCCCGCTAGCACAAACGCACTGAGGAGATGCCTCGGCTTCTTTTCTTATTATGCGCAGTGGGTCCCCAACTACGCGGACAAAGCCCGTCCGCTCATCAAGTCCACGACCTTCCCACTCACGCCGGAGGCCCAATTGGCCTTCAAGGCTTTGAAAAGCGACATTGCGAAAGCCACGATGCACGCGGTGGATGAATCCATCCCTTTTCAGGTGGAAAGTGATGCATCGGATTTCGCCCTGGCCGCCACACTAAACCAGGCAGGCAGGCCCCTCGCGTTTTTTTCCCGCACCCTTCAAGGTCCCGAAATTCGGCATTCAGCGGTGGAGAAGGAGGCTCAGGCCATTGTGGAGGCCATCAGACACTGGCGCCATTACCTGGCGGGGAAGCGGTTCACCCTGATCACGGATCAACGATCCGTGCCGTTTATGTTCAGTAATACGCAGAGGGGCAAGATCAAGAATGATAAGATCTTGCGGTGGAGAATTGAGCTCTCCACCTATAATTACGACATTATGTATCGTCCAGGGAAGCTCAATGAGCCCTCGGATGCCCTCTCGCGCGGAACATGCGCTATCATGCAGGAGGACCGCTTGAAGGCCCTCCACAATGACCTGTGCCATCCTGGAGTCACTCGACTCTACCACTTCATAAAAGCCCGCAACGTGCCCTACTCGGTGGAGGATGTCAGGTCAGTAACGAGAAGCTGTCGGATTTGCGCGGAATGCAAACCGCACTTTTATCGACCGGACCGGGCACAATTGGTCAAGGCCACTCGCCCCTTCGAGAGGCTGAGTGTGGATTTTAAGGGCCCCCTTCCCTCAACGGACCGGAATGTCTATTTTCTCAATATCATAGATGAATACTCCCGGTTCCCGTTTGTTGTCCCCTGTGCGGACACGTCGACTGCCACAGTGATTAAGGCATTCAGTGATCTTTTTACCCTGTTCGGGTACCCCTGCTACATACATAGCGACAGGGGCTCGTCGTTCATGAGTAACGACTTGAGGCAATTCCTGCTCTCATACGGGATTGCCTCTAGTAGAACCACGAGCTACAACCCTAGGGGTAACGGACAGGTGGAGAGGGAGAATGCTACAGACTGGAAGGCTGTCCTATTGGCGCTGAAGTCCAGGGGCCTTCCAGTCTCCCGTTGGCAGGAGGTCCTTCCAAATGCGCTTCATTCCATTCGCTCCCTCCTGTGTACGGCAACCAATGCTACTCCCCACGAGAGGATGTTCTCATTCCCTCGGAAGTCGTCCTCGGGGATCTCCTTACCAGCCTGGTTGACGTACCCAGGACCCGTCCTTCTGCGGCGACATGTGAGGGCCCGCAAGTCCGACCCCTTGGTCGAACCGGTCCAACTCCTCCACGCCAACCCTCAGTATGCCTATGTGGCATATCCTGACGGGCGAGAGGACACGGTCTCGATTCGAGACCTGGCGCCCGCAGGGGACGTAGCAACTCCTGTCGCTCCTATACCCCCTGTCACGAACCCCCTTTCACTTCTTTCTTCCCCAGACGTGGCGCGGTCAGCACCGGGACCAGTGCATAACAGTTATACTCCCATGTACAGCTTGCCTGAGACTCGGAGATCGGCGCCACCACAGAAGGTTCCAGGATCCCCTGCACCACCGCCTCACCAGGGTCAACCGGCCCGGGAGTCCTCGAGGGGACAGCCGGACGCTGTTTTGGAGAGAACGCCACCGCAAGCACCTGCTCCGGTGTCGCAACCGGTGTTGAGGAGATCACAGCGACGGTGCGGTCCTCCAGACCGTCTGTACTTGTGAATTTTGTATATATGTGACCTGTTTTCGCACCCCGCCGGCCTTTGTTTTTAAAGGAGGGGTGAATGTGGTGAACCATCGTTGGTTACCACTGTGGGGTTATTCCAATGTTACTGTTGGGTTAGGGGGTTGCCACTGTGGGGGTTGTTATAATGTTGTTGGGTTAGGGTGTTTACACTGTGGGATTAATATACCTGTGGTGGATGTTGTTATGGCACATCCCGGTCGGGCCCCGCCTCCTGGGGAGAGGTATAAGACCCTCTGCTCAGGCGGGACCCCTCCAGTCTGGATTGGTGTACTCGTGTTAGATAGTTCCATTGTTTGTCAATAAAAGCCTTCAATCGCTGAAGCCTTGTACCTCGTGCTTGATTGTCGCGCATCACTGTAAAGCTCATTTCATGACCTCAGGATGTTCCAAAATGCTTTAAAGTACTTGTGAAGCGAAGCAACTTGTTGCTGTGTAACCAAGAAGGTGGCACAGTGGCACAGTGGTTAGCACTGCTGTCTCACAATGCCAGGGACCCGGGTTTGATCCCCAGCTTGGGTCTCTGTCTGTGTGGAGTTTGCACGTTCTCGCTGTGTCTGTGTGGATGTCCTCCGGGTGCTCCAGTTTCCTCCCACAGTCTGAAAGACGTGCCAATTAGGTGCATTGGCCATGCTAAATTCGCGCTCAGTGTACCCGAACAGGTGCTGGAGTGTGGTGACTATGTCCCACCTGAGAGGGGATAAAATTATAGATAAACTAAATAATAGTTTAGTTGATTTTAACTTAAACTTAAATGATAGGTTGTCTGAAGTTTTTACAACAAACTCCTCTGCAACAAAATTCTGGATGTGACCACAAAGTGGGATAAATTTGTAACGTACCCCCAAAGCCCCAGATTGCTTTTAATGACACAGTGGTACAGTGGTTAGCATTGCTGCCTCACAGTGCCATGGACCCGGGTTCGATTCCCGGCTTGGGTCACTGTGCGGAGTCTGTACGTTCTTCCCGTGTCTGCGTGGGTTTCCTCTGGGTGCTCCGTTTTCCTCCCACAGTCCGAAAGAGGTGCTGGTTAAGGTGCATCGGCCGTGCTAAATTCTCCCTCAGTGTACCTGAACAGGCACAGGAGTGTGGCGACTCGGGGATTTTCACAGTAACTTCATTGCAGTGTGAATGTAAGCCTACTTGTGACACTGGTAAATAAACTTTACAAAAATGACCATTTTAAATGTAAAATCATGAGAAATGGTTTTATCTGGCTGAATTTAACTGGGATTTGCTGAATCGGTATTTTAGAAAGCTGCCTTTGTCACTAATGGGAAAGAAATGACTAAGAGTGATCCAAATTGTGATGAAAGAAAAGCAATATTTTTTCTGAACTGCAATATCGAAACTAGAAGCAGGAGTAGGCCATTCGGCCCTTCGACCTGCTCCGCCATTCATTTTGATCATGGCTGATCATCGAATTCAATATCCTTCCCCCATATGCCTTGATCCCTTTAGCCCCAAGAGGTATATTTAATTTGTTCTTGAAATCAGACAACATTTTGGCCTCAACTACTTTCTGTGGTAGTGAATTCCACACTTTCACCACTCTCTGCATGAAGAAATTTCTCCTCACCTCAGTCCTAAAAGGTTTACCCCTTATCCTCAAACTATGACCTTTAGTCCTGGACTCTGCTACCATCGGGAACATTCTTTCTGAATCTACCCTGTCTAGTCCTGTTAGAATTTTATAAATACAACAAGAGATCCCCTCTCACTCTTCTAAACTCCAATGGATATAATCCTAACCGACTTAGTCCCTCCTTATATTTCATAGAATTTCATAGAACCCTTGCAGTGCAGATGGAGGCCATTCGCCCCATCAAGTCTGCACCGACCACAACACCATCCAGGCCCTATTCCCGTAAGCCCACACATTTATCCTGCTTATCCCCCTGACACGAGAGTCAATTTTAGCATGGCCAATCAACCTAACCCGCACATCTTTGGACTGTGGGAGGAAACCAGAGCACCCGGAGGAAACCCATGCAGACAGGGGGGGAATGTGCAAAGTCCACACAGACAGTGACCCAAGGCCGGAATTGAGCGCAGGCTCCTGACGCTGTGAGGCAGCAGTGCTAACCACTATGCCACCGTCCCACCCATATGACAGACCTGCTATCCCAGGAATCTGCCTAGTAAACCTTCACTGTACTCCCTAAATAGTAAGGACATCCTTCCTCAGATAAGGACACCAAAACTGCACACAATATTCCAGGTGTGGCCTCACCAGTGTCCTATACAATTGCAGTAAAACATCCCTATTTCGATACTCAAATCCTCTTGTTATGAAGGCCAACATACCATTTGCCTTCTTTACTGACTGTTGAAGTTTAAGTTGGCACAGAAGGATTTTAATCGAAGAAGAGGAGTGAAAGATTTTCGATGGGAGACTGTTTAAAGTTTATTTATTAGTCACAAGTAAGGCTTACATTAACACTGCAATGAAGTTACTTTGAAATTCCCCTAGTCGCCACAGTCCAGCACCTGTTCAGGTCAATGCACCTAACCAGCACATCTTTCAGAATGTGGGAGGAAACCAGAACACCCGGAGAAAACACACGCAGACACGGGGAGAACGTGCAAACTCCACACAGCGACCCAAGCCAGGAATCGAACCCAGGTCTCTGGCGCTGTGAAGCAGCAGTGCTAACCACTGTGCTACAGTGCTGCGCTGTTTACTGCAGTCCAGTTGTATTTATAGAATCACTTTTCCTCAAAGGGTTTAGACTCACTGTTCATATAAAAGTTTGGCTGGTTCACAGTAGATAAGCAACTTGTAAAGAAATCATTGCAACCAAGCGAAGCAGAAAGCATTTTAAAAAATTACAGCTAATGTGCTGCAGCTTCATGTTGAACAACATGAAAGTGCAGCTGGCAGAATTTGGGGGGAAAAAAAGCACTCAGTGGAAAACATTACACCATGGAAAGTTGAAAGTTAGTGTATGGAATTACAGAAGATCGCACATCCAACATTGCCAGCGACACTTTTATTCAGCAAGAACAGAATTCATGTAGTCACAAGCATCTGGACAGGACAGGACAGAAAGCAAATCTGAAATCCAGACATGGCAAGTGAGATACTTGTGAGAAATTATTCTGAATGCAGCGAATACAGTGATCTTCCCGAACAGGCGCCGGAGTGTGGGGATTTTCACAGTGATTTCATTGCATTGTTAATGTAAGCCTACTTGTGACAAATAAACTTTAAACTATTGTTATGTCCACAAAAGTCCCCCAAGTATTATAATTCTGTTGCATATTCAATGCTGCCTACATTCTTCCACTCTTCCTTGGGATACGGTGAACAGTCTTTTTGAATTAAGATCTTGGGTTTCGGGTTTTACTATTGATTAAATGGCGACACTTCTGGCCACATGTAGCCATTTCCTAAATTCAAGGGAAATGCTGAGCAGACATCTTCTGTTAATGTTCTTAATGTCCTTGGTTATCTACTCAAGTAGATATTTGAGGCTTCAAATGAAAGACCTGGCATCTCAATCGATGAGAACTTTGAAGAAAAATGCTAGAATCACATATACAGTTTGTTTTAATTTTACAATTCACATTTGCAAGTGTAATGCTCCTTCCTTTTAACTGTGAAATAAAGTGCAGTGACACTAAATCACTGCTGCTTGGGGAAACTGTATTCACAGTCAGGAAGCTCTTTACATTGTTTGGCACTTCCCTGCCTGGAAGTGCAGTGTTTCTCGCTCAGGAGAGTTATAGTCTGGCAGCCACAGCGCTCACTCTCAGCAATTACCGTAAGTGTTTAGACAAGGAAGAGTGCTCCCTACTCTCTAACAATTCAATAAAACCTGGGGGGATTTAATAACAAAAAACCCTTGTATTTGTGCTCGATTTTAAAATTAAAATTTATTTGTTCGTCACAAGTAGGCTTACATTAACACTGTAATGAAGTCACTGCGAAAATCCCCCAGTCGCCACACTCCGGCGCTTGTCCAGGTACACTGAAGGAGAATTTTCAGCATAGCCAATGCATCCAACCAGCACGTCTTTCGGACTGTGGGAGGAAACTGGAGCACCTGGAGGAATCCCACGCAGACACGGGGAGAATGTGCAGACTCCACATAGACAGTGACCCAAGCCAGGAATTGAACCCAGGTCCCTGGCATCGTGATGCCACATGCGACAAATATGAGGTTTCTAAGATTATTGGTTTGGGGCTGTTATGCCAGCAAAATACGGTGAAACTCGGAAGTCACGGATCTCAACGACGAGATCGCGACTTCCATTTTTCGCCACGCCTCACAGGCAACTTAATCAGGCTTACGGCCACCATGAGTGTGAACCTGATTTACGTGCATTTAAATTCATTTCATATCATTCAATTCACATAATTAACACACCCCCCTGCCATATATTAACCCCCCCTGCCATATATTCACATCTCCAATCAGTGGAGAAATGCCGGTTTTGATGGAGAGGGAAGTACCAGTTTGGTTGGAGGGAAGAAAGGAAAAGTGCCGGTTCTGATGTGGAGGTTAGGGGGTGGAGGAGCGGTGGGTTGTGCCGACTTCAGCTTCGATCAGGGTGGTGGATGGGGTGGAGCCCCTGAGACCTCTGTGAAGGGGTGGAGGTGGAGGGTCATTCATGTTCTGATTGGGACGCCATGTTTAAAGCCCCGAGCTCAGTGCAGCTGGGCTTTGCCAGCCTGCATAGGCCCCACCCCACCCTCTCCCCGCATGATGGTGTGAAACATGCCTGGCTACTTTTTTGACAGACTGTGGTATGATCTGGAGAGAAACACATTGATTTTCACGCTGGAACCAGCACTCTACCAAATTCTGATAAGATTAACTTTAGGATGAAATGAAGGAGGCGTGAGTTGGCATGGAGGCCATGGTGGGGTGGGGAGGAGGGGAATTGGCATGGAGGGTGGGCTGGGGGCTGAGAGGATGTGAGGAGAGAGGACTAGAGGGCCTAATACAACAGGGGCAAAGTCCCAGAGAACTGGAGCCTTCATAACCAGCCTGCATTGTTACCTGCCTGCCCACTGTGGCTGCCAAGAGTCTGCTTCTGGTTTCAGTGGGCCCAACTTTATCCTGTAACATCCCCCCTACCCCACCCCCCAACCCCCGCTCCCCCCACCACCACCACACACAGAGAGGAGGTGGTGAGTTGGCACTGGGTATCGTTAGTGCACACGTGGATCTGGTGGGTTGTATCTTTGGAGGCAGCCTATAGTCCAGAATTAGAAGACTAAGGACATATCTTTTGAGGACCATAGAAGTCAAGGTGCAGATGTGGAAAAGGAAGCCATTGTAACTGGTTCTTTGGCTACAATTGGATAGATAAGAGTAGAGTCCAATGAGATTACTTCTGAAGACCTATCATGAGAGATTGGTAATTAAATTGTCCTCATAAAAAAGCTGAAACAAGTCAGAGCATTGAGTGCAGGAGTTAGGACTTTAAGTTACAACTGTACAAGACATTGGTAAGGCCACATTTGGAGCAATGCGTACAATTCTGGGTCGCCCTGCTATAGGAAGGATGTTATTAAATTGGAAAGGGGGCAAAAAAGATTTAAAAGGATGTTACAAGGACTAGAAGGTTTCAATGATAAAAGGAGGCTGGCTAGGATATGACTTTTTTCCCTGGAGCGTAGGAGGATGAGGGGTGACCTTCGAAGTTTGTAAAATCATGAGGGACATTGATAAGGTGAACAGCCAAGATCTTTTCCCCAGGGTAGGGGAGTCCAAAACTAAAGAGCGTAGGTTTAAGGTGAGAGGGGAAAAATTTAAAGTGGATCTGAGGGGCAACTTTTTCACACAAAGGGTGGTGCGTATATGGAATGAGCTGCCAGGGAGTTGGTAGAGGCGGGTACCATTACAACATTTAAAATACATTTGGACAGGTACATGGATGGGAAAGGTTTAGAGGATTATGGGCCAAATGCAGACAAATGGGACTTGTTCAGTTTAGGAAATCTGGTTGGCATGGACCAAGTTAGGCCAAAGGGTTTGCTTCCGTACTGTGTAACTCTAGGACTCTAAGTGAACTAATTAAACACCCAATATTTCCATCCAAACAACTTTTTCTTCAACAGAAGACAGGAAGGAATATATATCTATGTTATCCTGGTTACTTTATGAAATTATTCTTTTTTTTTAATGGACAAATGACTGGACTGATAAAATGGCCACTTCTGACCACATGATGGTAGTTCTAGAAATTTCTGAGAAGTTTAAAAATAAACCAAGGCTGACAGATTGAACCCCTGGAAGGTAACACTCATTGCATTATATAAACATTCTAGGCAAGCCAGTATGAGGGATAATAGGCAAGACATCTGTGTGGTGGACCTCAGTTGTGCCTTTGTCCTATATGGACCACCGTTGTGTGTGCTTGTCATACCTGGACACATCCCCTTCCAGTTTGGGTCCTCCCCTCAGCACCTAGTATAAAGGTGGCTGTCTCCTCCCCCTTGTTCAGTCCAGGTCGGTTACTTGTTGGGATCTGCTCCTGATTCTGTTGTGAATAAAAGCCGACACTTATATTGGCATATCAGTAGTCTTTCGCCTTATTGATAGCGCATCAATCTGTACCAGGCAGCTATGGACAAAGGCAGAGCTAGTTGTGACTCCTCACCTCTAGTGTTGTGCTGATTGTCCTCCAGTTACCTGCTCAAAGCACAATGGGTTTTAACAAGGGGGCCTCATCAGCTGAATAGCTCAACCCAAAACCACACTGTAGCCGAGACTTGAACTGCAATTCCTTCAATTATACAGCTTTTGAATTCTATAGTCATTTGCGGTTGAACCGAGGAGACAACCACACTCCAAGCTCGCAGCCTGACTTCCATCTCTTTCCAAAGTCTGACCATAGAGTCATAAAGTTCTTACAGTGCAGAAGGGGGCCATTCTGCCCATCGAGTCTGCACCGACTCTCTGACAGAGTATCTTTCCCAGGCCCTCTTCCCCACCGTATCCCTGTAACTCCACAAATGGTTAATCCATCTAACCTACACATCTTGGGCACTAAGGGGCAATTTAGCGTGGCCAATCCACCTAACTTGCACATCTTTGGACTGTGAGAGGAAACTGGAGCACCGGGAGGAAACCGACACAAACAGTGGGAGAATGTGTAAACTCCAGACAGACTGTATATTCTCCAGAAAAACCCTATATTTTGCCGACAGAAGGAACTAATTTCCAGGATACAAAAATACATTGCTGCATCTTCAATGGACTCAACCTGCAACTGAATTTCGAGGACCAAGCCCAGGAATTCTGTCAGACAAGGCAGGAAGAATCTTCATTGACACTGACCTATTGGACTTCGAACTCATGTGAAACCATAATTCTTATTTTTATTGTGGAATTAGCGGGGTAAAGACATTGCATTACAGGGATAAGGTTTGGGTGGGATGCTCTATTTGGAGAGGCGATGCAGACTTGATGGGCCGAATGGCCTCCTTCTGTACTGTAGCAATTCTATGATTTTCATCCAGGGTGGCACGGTGGCACAGTGGCTAGCACTGCTGCCTCAGTGCCAGGGACCCGGGTTCAATTTGCGGCTTGGGTCACTGTCTGTGTGGAGTTTGCACATTCTCCCTGTGTCTGCGTGGATTTCCTCCAGGTGCTCCGGTTTCCTCCCACAGTGCAAAGGTGTGCGGGTTAGGTGCATTGACCATGCTAAATTGCTCCTTAGTGTCAGGGAGACTAGCTCGGGTAAATGCATGGGGTTGTGGGGATAGACCCTGGGTGGGATTGTGGTCGGTGTAGACGCGATGGGCTGAATGGCCTCCTTCTGCACTGTAGGATTCTATGATTTTCATCCAGAGCTATGATTCTTAGCTGAAGGCAGATGTGGCAATTAGAGCTTGTGCAGTATGTACACTTTGCCGGAATACATCCGGAGCATTTCACTGCTGAACCATTTCCCTTCAATGTCCAGCGGTAGTGGTTTGGTTGGTTTTCAAAATTGCTTCAAGAGAAATTAAGGGACTAATTTCAGGATCTTTATTGAAGCAATTTTTCTATTGAGAGTGTGTAGCAGAGCGAGCGAGAGAGAACGAGATGAAAAAAAACTAATGTGTGCAGTTTAGACGATTGCATACGTTCTAATTTGCTGCTTTTGTTTATGTACAAGTTGAAAGCATAATTTATTTTTTCAGTGGAAAAGAATCAAGTGGTGTTTTTGTCCACTTCTATATTTCACCTTGTATTGTTTTGTAAATGATCTGAATACAAATCAGACAAAGAATTCTGTGGATCTTCAAATAAATATTTGAATATATACAATTAATTTGATCCTAAAATAACACACTAGATTTTTTGCTTTCACTGCCTGGGTGGTAATCTAGCTCAGCAGAGCACTCACTCTTTATAGAACCCACCCAATTTACATTCCATTTTTGACAAACAGTGTTAACAGTGTCAGTGTGGCTCAGTGATATAGATTTCATGATCTCCATCTCAACAGCAGCAATGGGTTAAAAAATGATAACTCATGGTGTTAGAGTGCTGCTGCTTTAGAGGTGGACAATTGTGTCGAAATCCTGGATCGCCCTCTCCACCCACCAGAAAACCATAGAGCGCATCACTGCTGATTACCAGCCTGAAAGAAGCTGTGTGCCTCAGCATCTGTCAATTTCGTATCAGCTTTGCCTGGTTTACTCAAGCAGGTCCTTGCCATGGGCTAACTAAACAAGACTTGGCTTGAAAAGTAAAACAAATGCATTTGCAGAAGGATTTGAAAGCAGACCTATTTCTCCATCAGGGATCGGCCATTTCAAGAACAGCCATGCAATCGGGAGAGAGGCAGCATTCTGACACAAAGCACTCAAAACTGGGTAATATAACATTCTTCAAATTTTGTCATAAGTTGTAAGTCCAAAGACTTTTTTAATGCACATAACAAGTGATTCCTTGTTTAAGCAAGTACATTGGAACAGCCTTTTGGACCAGCACCTGGAATTTCCCAATCTCCCGCTGCAATTTTAGTGGTGGATTGGTGGATGTCTGCAGAATGTTGGATAAAGAACCATCTGTGTACTTTCTTCGGGAAAATTGTTGATATTCCACCGAAGCTATGGTGGAAAATTGGGCGAAGACATGTGGAAATTCTACCCTGTAATCTTCTATCTTTCAATTCACCTCTGTGGGCAGCACAGTGGTTAGCACTGCTGCCTCACAGCGCCAGGTTTCCCGGGTTCAATTCGGGCAAAAGATAAAAGCAAATTACTGTGGATGCTGGAATCTGAAACCAAAAGAGAAAATGCTGGAAAATCTCAGCAGGTCTGGCAGCATCTGTGAGGAGAGAAAAGAGCTGACGTTTCGAATCCAGATGACCCTTTGTCAAAGCTCAATTTGGGCCTTGGGTTAGTGTCTGTGTGGAGCCTGCACTGTTGGGATTTTATGATTCCACAAATGTCGGACAGGACACCATAGATAATTCCTTCTTCAAAGTAATGCCATATGGGAAATTCTATAGCCGCTCAAACAGTGAGATGTGGTCCTAATTTAATCTCTCATTTGAAAGATGGCACCTCCAACAATGCCACACTCCCTCAGTAATGCACTGGAGTGTCAGCCGTGATTTTTTGCTCATATCCTTACACACTTGGAGGACCATGGGAATCTGAGTTTCTGTCCTTTTGTTTTTTTTAAATTTATTTATGGGACATGGGCGTCACTCACGAGGCCAGCATTTATTGCCCATTCCTAGTTGCCTTTAAGACTGTAATGGTGAGCTGCCTTCTTGAACTGTTGCAGTCCTCCAGCAGTAGTTGAGGTTTATTTCAATGTGGATCCCTGGGAACATCCCACAGAGCATAGAGTGCTGCGTTACAGAAATGTTCAAGACTCACCTTGACAAAAGTCACTCCATCTCTTATGGACTGGCTTTGCAAATATACGTTGTGGAAGAAGGTGGGTGATAGTCCCCTCCCCACCCACCTCCTGGGGATCTTGCGGAGACTCTGGTCATGCAGGTAGGCTCTGATGGGGGAGGGCCTTTCTCATCACCAACCAAACTACATCGTGGTGCTTGTTTGAAAGGCGATGCAGCAATCTGTTAAATGATTTTGACAGTCTGCTCTGGGAACCATCTGAGAGGATCTGGGGGTCCTTGTGCATGAGACGCAAAAGCCCAGTCTGCAGGTACAACAGGTGATCAAGAAGGCAAATGGGATGTTGGCCTATATTGCGAGGGGGATAGAATATAAAACAGTAAGAAGTTTAACAACACCAGGTTAAAGTCCAACAGGTTTATTTGGTAGCAAAAGCCACACAAGCTTTCGAGGCTCTGAGCCCCTTCTTCAGGTGAGTGGGAATTCTGTTCACAAACAGAACTTATAAGACACAGACTCAATTTACATGAATAATGGTTGGAATGCGAATACTTACAACTAATCCAGTCTTTAAGAAACAAAACAATGGGAGTGGAGAGAGCATCAAGACAGGCTAAAAAGATGTGTATTGTCTCCAGACAAGACAGCCAGTGAAACTCTGCAGGTCCACGCAACTGTGGGAGTTACAAATAGTGTGACATAAATTCTGATTCTAGGATCGCATGATAAAGACTCAGGAGGAAAAAAGCAGAAATATTTATGTGAAATAGTGTGACATAAACCCAATATCCCGGTTGAGGCCGTCCTTGTGTGTGCGGAACCTGGCTATCAGTTTCTGCTCCGCGACTCTGCGCTGTCGTGTGTCGCGAAGGCCGCCTTGGAGAACGCTTACCCGAATATCAGAGGCCGAATGCCCGTGACCGCTGAAGTGCTCCCCAACAGGAAGAGAACAGTCTTGCCTGGTGATTGTCGAGCGGTGTTCATTCATCCGTTGTCGCAGCGTCTGCATAGTTTCCCCAATGTACCATGCCTCGGGACATCCTTTCTTGCAGCGTATCAGGTAGACAACGTTGGCCGAGTTGCAAGAGTATGTACCGTGTACCTGGTGGATGGTGTTCTCACGTGAGATGATGGCATCTGTGTCGATGATCCGGCATCCTAGAATCAGAATTTATGTCACACTATTTGTAACTCCCACAGTTGCGTGGACCTGCAGAGTTTCACTGGCTGTCTTGTCTGGAGACAATACACATCTTTTTAGCCTGTCTTGATGCTCTCTCCACTCCCATTGTTTTGTTTCTTAAAGACTGGATTAGTTGTAAGTATTCGCATTCCAACCATTATTCATGTAAATTGAGTCTGTGTCTTATAAGTTCTGTTTGTGAACAGAATTCCCACTCACCTGAAGAAGGGGCTCAGAGCCTCGAAAGCTTGTGTGGCTTTTGCTACCAAATAAACCTGTTGGACTTTAACCTGGTGTTGTTAAACTTCTTACTGTGTTTACCCCAGTCCAACGCCGGCATCTCCACATCATAGAATATAAAAGCAGGGATGTCTTGATGCACCTGTACAGGGCATTGGTGAGGCCGCAGCTGGAATACTGTGTGCAGTATTGGTCCCCTTATATGAGGAAGGATATATTGGCATTGGAGGGAGTGCAGAGAAGGTTCACCAGGTTGATACCGGAGATGAGGGGTTTGGATTATGAGGAGAGGCTGAGGAGATTGGGTTTGTACTCGTTGGAGTTTAGAAGGATGAGGGGGGATCTTATGGAGACTTATAAGATAATGCGGGGGCTGGATAGGGTGGAGGCGGAGAGATTCTTTCCACTTAGTAAGGAAGTTAAAACTAGAGGACACAGCCTCAAAATAAAGGGGGGTCGGTTTAAGACAGAGTTGAGGAGGAACTTCTTCTCCCAGAGGGTGGTGAATCTCTGGAATTCTCTGCCCACTGAGGTGGTGGAGGCTACCTCACTGAATATGTTTAAAGCGCGGATGGATGGATTCCTGAGCGGTAAGGGAATTAAGGGTTATGGGGATCAGGCGGGTAAGTGGTACTGATCCACGTCAGATCAGCCATGATCTTATTGAATGGCGGGGCAGGCTCGAGGGGCTAGATGGCCTACTCCTGCTCCTATTTCTTATGTTCTTATGTTCTTATGATCCACAATCTCCTTCTCCCACAGGGAATATATGTTACGTGTTCATGTCTATGATGCGCTGTACCCTCTCAGAATTATGCTGTTGATAGAGAATATGTTTGAATTTGTTTGTTCACAGCATTTGTGACAAGGTGGATGAAATAATTGCAAAATTCATAGAATCCCTACAGTGCAGAAGAGGCCATTTGGCCCATCGAGTCTGCACCGAATCTCTGGCAGAGTATCCCATCCAGGCCCTCTCCCTTGTCCTATCCCTGTAACTCCACATTTACCATTGCGAGTCCATCTAACCTAAACATCTTTGGACACTAAGGGGCAATTTAGCATGGCCAATCCATTTAACCTGCTCATCATTGGACTGTGGGAGGAAACTGGAGCACCTGGAGGAAACCCACACAGACATAGAAACTAGAATCAGGAGTAGGCCCTTCGAGCCTGTTCCACCATTCATTTTGATCATGGCTGATCATCGAAGTCACTATCCTGAACTCCCCTTCCCCCCATATCCCTTGATCCCTTTAGCCGCAAGAGCTATGTCTAATTTCTTCTTGAAATCAGACAAAATTTTGGCCTCAACTACATTCTGTGGTAGTGAATACCACACATTCACCACCCTCTGGGTGAATGCACAGTCTCCCCTGCCATGGGGAGAACATCCAAACTCCACACAGACAGTCACCCAAGGCTGGAATTGAACCCTTGTCTCTTGAGCTGTGAGGCAGCAGTGCTCAACCCTATGCCACTGTGCCATGCTGTGATAAATTAGTGTGATATGATAGCCCTTGCAGCGATAAAGTTCCAAGGCGACCAAGGCTGAGACCTGAATATTCAAGGGTGTTTGATATTTTGGAGGGACAGTAGGGGGTGGAGTAGCTCTGTTAATGGATATCAGTACAGTAGTGAGAAATGATCTTGGTTCAGTGGATCGGCCATAGAATCAGTTTGGGTGGAGATAAGAAATAACGTAGGGAGTAAATAATTAGTGGGAGTGCTTTTTAGGCCCCCTGACAGTAACTACACTTTAGGATGGAGTATAGGAGAGAAATAATTGGGGGCTTGCAAGAACTGCAACAAGTCATGGGAGATATTAATTATCATATAGGTTGGATGAATCAAACTGGCAATGGTAGAGTTCATTAAGCATATTTGGGATAGTTTCTTAGAACAATACAGTCTGGAACCAACTTTGGAGCAGACTTTATTAGACGTAGGATGGAATTTCCTCTCCTTTCACTGAGTGCTAGCTGAGGCGAGAAAACCAACAGGCTACCCAAGCGTGTCCTCTCTCCCTGGGGGCTATTTACTTAGTTCTCATTTTAAAAGACTGGTTGTAAACCTTGCTGACATGACGAGATGAGATCGCAATGTGGGGGGAGGGGGTGGGGGCGGGAGGGTGGGTAGGGTGGGTGGGATACAGCAGGGAAGCCATTTAATGACATAATTTATTTGAATGAGGTTCCTGACTTTTCTCGGTGAGAACCTTGTCATGTCACCAGTGGGGGCACGGGAAAAATTTGAAAACGAGATTTCCCCTCCGAGATTCTTGCTTTCTGGCTCTTGTGGGATTTTGCCACGATGCTGATGGTAGATGCTGAGTCCCTCCCGGGGACTCTAGAACTTGGAGGCACAGTTTAAAAATAAACGGCGGGATTTTCCACACAATCTGCTGCATGCTTGGTGGCAGCCTGCATGCATTGGCCGGTGACGGGATCTTCTGGTCCCACCATTGTCAACAGGGTTTACCATTGAACACAGCCCTCACCGCTGGGAAACACAGAGGGGGTGTGCCGTCAGCAGGACCGGAAGACCCCGCTGGAGTGAATGGCTGGAAAATTCCAGCTAACTGGTCTCCCGTTTGATTTTGTGGTGGCACAGTGGTTAGCACAGTGGTTAGCCTTACTGCGCCAGGGACCCAGGTTCGATTCCTGGCTTGGGTCACTGTGTGCGAAGTTTGCACATTCTCCCCATGTCTGCATGGGTTTTACTCCGGATGCTCAGGTTTCCTCCCACAGTCCGAAAGATGTGCTGGTTAGGTGCATTGCCCATGCTAAATTCTCCCTCAATGTACCCGAACAGGCGCCGGAGTGTGGCGACTGGGGGATTTTCACAGTAACTTCACTGCAGTGTTAATGTAAATCTACTTGTGACACGAGTAAATAAACTTAATAAACTTAATGAACTTGACACTTAAATAAATTTAAACAACCACCAGGGACGTGGGACATGGAAAACTGGTTGATCCTGCACTCGGGCAAATGATTGACCTAATGAGGTCAGTCCACTGAGCTGGCACATCTTAGCAACATCATGTGCACTCAAGCTATCCATCCATCAAAACAAGCTCTGCTACTTACAAACTTCAATGCTTTTTTTCATGCCTTTCCACTCACTACCATGGTTTAGGATGAGCTTTTGCCAGGCGCGATCGATGCTGATCATTAGGGTTAAGAAAGGTTGCACACCTTTAATTGCCCTTATAAAGGACTTAAGCTCAACACAACTTACCCACATTAATTTTCATTTCAGCCCAGAACATTGCTGAGCAACTCTCAGCAAAGGGAAAGCAAGGGCACCAGAAATGTGCTAACTCACAAGAAAAGCCATTGAGCAGTCACTCAGTTTATGTGACTTCTAAATCTTAATGCACTAAGGAAATATAAAACTCTAACATACTAAAAGTAAAACCAATTTCCAGTTGATGTGCTGATGGTGAGAAGGGACAGCATGGAATATAGATCAGCAGGAAATGTTATCTCATTTTTTGAAAGGCTTGGTTGATGCTGGTGATAATTGTGATCCCATACCCCTGTCTTCCTATCCAGGATCGGATGGGAATAGAGGGATTTTAGAGGTGGTTTTAGTTCAGTCGGGCAGCATGGTCAGTGCAGGCTTGGAGGGCTTAAGGGCTTGTTCCTATGCTGTAATTTTCGTTGTTCTTTGTGGTGGTGGCAGTGGGAGGGGGAGGGGGGTGATTGTGGGGAGGGGGGTGATTGTGGGGGGGAGGTGAATAAGTTTTGTGTTCACTTTAAAGATGGCGCCCCAATCTCAGTGTAGCCGGTCTCGCCAGCTCTAGGAGACGCACCTCATCATAGAGGCTCTAAATCTGAAGGGAAAACTGGTCAGAGGAGCTGGAGAACTTCCCGCTGGCTTTCCCTCTAGAACTGACACTTTGCCAAATTCTGGTAAGGTTCCCCCCCCACACCCCCCACAACCAACCCCCCACCCCCCCCACCACCCCCCCCCCCCCACCCCCCCCCCCACCCCCCCACCCCCCCCACACCCCCCACCCACCCCCCCACCCCCCCCACCCCCCCCCCACCCACCCCCCACCCACCCCCCACCACCCCCCCCCCACCCCCCCCACCCCCCCACCCCCCACCCCACCCCCCCCACCCACCCACCACCCCCCCACCCACCACCCCCCCCCACCCCCCCCACCCACCACCCCCCACCCACCCACCACCCCCCCCACCCACCCACCACCCCCCCACCCACCCCACCCACCCCACCCCCCCACCCCTCCACCCACCCCCCACACCCCCCCCCACCCCCCCCCCACCCCCCCCACCCCCCCCCACCCCCCCCACCCCCCCCCCACCCCCACCCCACCCACCCCACCCCCCCCCCCCCACCCCCACCCCCCCCCACCCCACCCCCCCCCCCCACCCCCACCCCCCCCCCACCCCCCCCACCCCCACCCCCCCCCCCCACCCCCCCCCACCCCCACCCCCCCCCCCACCCCACCCCCCCCCACCCCACCCCCCCCCCCCACCCCCCCCCCACCCCCACCCCCCCCCCCCCCACCCCCCCCCCCCCCCCCCCCCACCCCTCCACCCCTCCACCCCTCCACCCCTCACACTATTTTTTGGACCTTGTGTTTCTTTCACTGGCGGCCATATTCTATCCAAGATTCCCGGATACAGATAACCACCAGCAAGGTAAACGTGTACCAAACCTCTCTTGCTCAGGTCATGACAGTTCTCGTAGTGTAGCAAAGGGGTTAATCCACATTCAGGATAGTTTCCCATCTTTCACACCCGTGCTGCTTTCCTCCTGAATAAGCAACTCCCTTCACAGAAACATGAGCAGAATAGTTTGCAGCACCAAGAATTTATAAGTAACTTTCTAAGGGCAGTGGGGCTGCTGGATAAGATACATGGTCCCAAGGTTCCTTTCTTGGCTACAAACCTGTTTCACAACTAAACTACACAATTATAAACACATTACTGGCTTTTATAGTGCTATTTTTAAATTGCCCAAGGTAAGTAGGATTACAGCATTGTTTTGCTGGCTGCTTCAACACTGCTGGAAAGTCAAGCTGATACCAATTGGATTTTACAATTGGAAATGACTGGAATCAATTTGAATATAACAGTTTCCAGCCAAATGAACTAAAAATCAATGGTACACTATCCATTTGGAGTACAGAGTCAATGGACCATTAATTAATTGTATTTTGTTTTTAAATCAATAATTCCTCTAATGGAGATCGGAAAAAAAACCTTATACCCCCAGGGAGCGAATACAGGGAAGGGAACAGCAACATCTGAAAAAAAATTAACATTGGCTGGAATATTCTGCTCCCCCACCCGCTGAAAATGGGAGATTCTGCCCAGTGCCTTTTCATTAGAATGTTACATCTAATATGTTTTTCCCTTTGGCGGCATGGTGGCACAGTGGTTATCACTGCTGCTGCACAGCGCCAGGACCTGGGTTCGATTCCTGGCTTGGGTCACAGTCTGCACATTCTTTCCATGCACATTCTTCCCGTGTCTGCGTGGGTTTTCCTCCGGGTGCTCTGGTTTCCTCCCACAGTCCGAAAGACGTGCTGGTTAGGTACATTAGCCATGCTAAATTCTCCCTCAGTGTACCCAAACAGGTGTCGGAGTGTGGCAACTAGGGGGATTTTCACAGTAACTTCGTTGCAGTGTTTATGTAAGCCTACTTGTGACAATAAATAATAACCTTTTAAAAACTTAACTTTCATACACTGATCAAGCTCCTGAATATTTCTTACCATTTCTACTTTTATCTGATTTTCTGTTCACTGTTGCTGAAAATAACTAATCATCCAGGAGTCATTGTGGAAGGTTTTGTTGTCTTTTTCACACCACTCTTAACAGAAACCCCGCCGTGTGTTTGTTTTGCTAAAAATTAGTGCTGCAGCTGCTGTTATTGGAATTCCATTTACCATTTGCAGAGGGCAAAATGGAGCTTGAATCACAAAGTTCCTCTGTGGCCTCTGACACCTTGTTTTTTTTCCCTTTCTTCCCCTTCTCGATTCAAATGTCTTCTTAAAATAAATTCTATTTTTGCATCCATAGTATTTGGCTTTTATTTCTCTTTGATAACTTTCCCTCACTTCCCTTCCATTTGCTGCTGACATCGTTTTCCCTGCATTCCTCCTGTAATGAGGCCTTTTCTTGTATAAAGTGAACAGCCTACATTCATGCTTCTTCCCATCCTACCTCGTCTAACCCGGTCAGCAGAACTCTCTATTCCATTCTCCCTCACACACATGTGGCTTCCCCTTCAACAAATCCATACTATTCACTTGAACCACTCCTTTTGTAAGTGAGATTCTTTTAATTTGTTTTTATCATGTGAAGTGAGCCTCACTGACATTTGTTGCTGTCCCTGATTGTCCTTGAAATGAGGGCAAATCAAGCACATTATTGTGGATTTTAAGTCATACGTAGATCAGACCAGGTAAGGACAGTAGATTTCATAGAATCTTAAAATCCCTACAGTACTTAAGAGGCCATTCAGAGGTCTGCACCGCCTCTCTGACAGAGTATTTTACCCAGGCCCTCTCCCCAATACCTCACATATTTCCCATTGCTAATCCATCGAACCCATCCATCTTGGAACACTGAGGGGAAATTTAGCATGGCCAATCCACATAACCTACACATCTTTGGACTTGGAAGAAAACCGGAGGACCGGGAGGAAACCTACGCAGACACGGGGAGAATGTGCAAACTCCACACAGACATCCAAGGGTGGAATTGAACCTGGGTCCCTGGTGCTGTGAGGCAGCAATGCTAACCACTGTACCACCGTGTCACCCATTTCCTTCCCTAAAGGGCATTAGTGAACCTGATGGGTTTTTACAACAACCAATGATAGTTGCCATTGTCATCATTACCGAGATTATTTTAATATTTCAGTTTTACTGATTAAACTTAGATTCTACCAGCTGCCATGCTGGGATTTGAACTCATGCCCCTAGAGCATTAGACTGGGCCTCAGGTCTAGTGATATTACCATAACACCATCATCTCCCCCTATAGTTCCACATTCTTACCATAAAGAAGTTTCTTTTGAATTCCCCGTTGGATTTCTTGGTTGTTGTTGTTACCTGTTCCCACACCTAATGGTGCACAAGATGTTCCCATAGCAAGATCTTACCTGGAACAGGTCACGAGCCTATCATCAGTGGCTTATAGCATGAGGGACACCACTCCACACCAAGCATGGCTGATCAGGAGTCTCTCCCGCTCATCCAACCTTTCATTGGCGTATTGGAAGGATTTTGCAGGTTGATATATAACTTGTTGGCTGCATCCCGGATTGGGACAGAGCTTCTGGATTAGATCTAGGGACACACTGCACCACAAGATCTCCATGTTTCTTGGTGACCATCTCATCTTGATGGTCTCCAGTGTTGCTCTTTTCCACAAGTGGAAAAGTTCTCTTGATATTTGCTCTATTAAAATCTTTCATAATAGATCTGGTGTCTTTTAGATCAACCACCTGCTTTGCAAGAGAGGGAAAGATCCAACCTGTCCCAGGTATAACCTGGTAATCATCCTATTTTTTTTCCAACTTCTCCATTAACTTTAAAACCCTTTTACAATATGGCAACAAGAATTGTACACGGTATTCCAAATATCATCCAGCCAAGCTTCGATACATCTAGATTAATTTCTCTTCTGTCCCTCTGGAAATAAACCCCAGTGCTTGGTTTTATTTTATAAATGGCCTCATTAGCCAGTGTTGCTATTTTTCCGTCCGTGCGCTTTTGTGCTTCCAGGTCCCTTTGCTCCTTTAACCTGCTTGGAGTTTTATTTTCCAGTTAATTTGTGGCCTTGTTGTTCACCTCACCACAGTATAATACCTCACATTTATCTATGTTGAAATTCAGTTGCTAATTATACACCCATTCTGCAAGGTTGTTAATGTTTTCCTGTAATTTCTTGCAGATCTCCTCAGCATTGGCCATCAACCACCTCAATTTGAGTGTTCACCACAAATTTGGAAATGTTGACTGGAATCTTCTGGGTCCATTGGTGACATGCTGGCAAAATGGCATCAGGGTGTCTTCTGGCCCCCCCATGCCAAATTGGCAGTGGCTGGAAAGGTAGCAGATCAGCTGCTGGCACTATGTCAATTGAGGCGCTTAAGTGGCCAGTTAAGGGTCACTTCCTGCCGCCATGGACACTTTGCCCATGTCAGGAGGGCACATCACATGAGGCGACAGCCCAGTGAAACCTGGCGGCATCCTAGTGGACTCTGGGTGGTCACCCTGCTTATAGGTTACCACAAGTCTTGGGGGTGAATTTTCCCATCCCGCCCACCACGGGAATCTAGTGGGCGAGGGACAAACCATGGAAAGGTTCGATGACCTCGGATGGGATTTTCTTGTTTTGGGGTTAGCGCAACTGGAACATTCCACCCTTAGTCTCTGGTCTCCACCAGCACTGGACCTCCCTCTCCCTGTTACTGGAGCCCCCTTGCCTGTCTTGTCCCGCCTTCCCCCAATGATACTTACCCTCTTTGAGGATTCTCAGCCATCAAGGAATCCTCTTCCTGGATCTCAACCCTCTGCACTAGCCACCGTTAGCGGTGGCACTGCTGAACCTCCGGCCCCCTGACTGGGCAAGGCCCTGGACTTTAATTGATCAACAGCCCCAGTCTACTGGCAAAACACTGACCAGCTTCCTCTGCCTGCCAAAGTCAGGTTGCTTTCTACTTTTGGCTTCAGCGATTGGATTTCTGCCCGCTCCACAAAATTCAACCCAGTGCTTTTTGATCTCAAAGTTTTAAATCATTGATATAAATTGTGAATAGCAATTGTCCCATCACCGATCCTTGTGAGATCTCATTTTCCATCTTCCACCACACTGAGGAGTTACGCTTCAGCCCTACTTTCTGTTTTCAGTCTTGCAGCCAGCTAAACGGACTGGTTATGTGTTGTAAATTCTATGTAATCAAAACAAGGTTTGACAGTAGAGATTGTAGTAGTAGGATCTGTTACATAAAGGGTTAATATGAGACTGAGTGCAATACCACTCACACAGTGATGTAAGAAGACACATGACTCAGATCCTGGGGCAGGCTAGAGATGGACAGAGTTGACTAAAGACCTAGGATGGAATCGGCTCCATACCTGTACCCTCTACTGTAAATATCTACGTAGTTATGAGTTGTTAATGAAAACTTGCTGTTAACATACTCTGGTCTATGAAGCTTACTTCATGGTGTCCGAAGCAGGGGCGGCCCGGTGGCAGAGTGGTTAACACTGCTGTCTCACAGCGCCAGGGACCCGGGTTCAATTCCGGCCTCGGGTCACTGTCAGTGTGGAGTTTGCACATTCTCCCCGTATCTGCGTGGGTTTCCTCCGGGTGCTCTGGTTTCCTCCCACACTCCAAAGATGTGCAGATTAGGTTGATTGGCCATGCTAAATTGCTCCTTAGGATTAGGGGGACTAGCAGGGTAAATGGACGGTGTTAAGGGGATGGGGCCTGGTTGGGATTGTGGTCGGTGCAGACTTGATGGGCCAAATGGCCTCCTTCTGCACTGTAGGGATTCTATGATTCTACACAGTGGCATCATCAGGATCAAAAGAATGCTGAGAAACTGAGAGAAAGGACACCTTCAATGGATTCAGCCTTACTCCTAACTGAAGCTATAGACGCTGAAAAATTCACCAGAAAGAAATAAAGAAGAAGCTCCAGAGACAGAAGAACCTGGAAGCAAATAAGAAAGATAGAAGTTTTAACTCAAGCAGATGACTTCATTGCATCCTCTTTGGAAATACAGCCTCAGCAAGAACAGCAGGGGTGAGGCAAAGATTATTCAGTCAGAATCACTGTCTGAAAACAATACCAAACCCAATCCCTGTCTCTGAATCTCCATGTGGAGATGCCGGCGTTGGACTGGGGTAAACACAGTAAGAAGTTTAACAACACCAGGTTAAAGTCCAACAGGTTTATTTGGTAGCAAAAGCCACACAAGCTTTCGGAGCTCTTAGCCCCTTCTTCAGGTGAGTGGGAATTCTGTTCACAAACAGAGCTTATAAAGACACAGACTCAATTTACATGAATAATGGTTGGAATGCGAATACTTACAACTAATCAAGTCTTTAAGAAACGAAACAATGTGAGTGGAGAGAGCATCAAGACAGGCTAAAAAGATGTGTATTGTCTCCAGACAAGACAGCCAGTGAAACTCTGCAGGTCCACGCAACTGTGGGAGTTACAAATAGTGTGACATGAACCCAATATCCCGGTTGAGGCCGTCCTCGTGTGATAGCCAAGTTCCGCACACACGAGGACGGCCTCAACCGGGATATTGGGTTCATGTCACACTATTTGTAACTCCCACAGTTGCGTGGACCTGCAGAGTTTCACTGGCTGTCTTGTCTGGAGACAATACACATCTTTTTAGCCTGTCTTGATGCTCTCTCCACTCACATTGTTTCGTTTCTTAAAGACTTGATTAGTTGTAAGTATTCGCATTCCAACCATTATTCATGTAAATTGAGTCTGTGTCTTTATAAGCTCTGTTTGTGAACAGAATTCCCACTCACCTGAAGAAGGGGCTTAGAGCTCCGAAAGCTTGTGTGGCTTTTGCTACCAAATAAACCTGTTGGACTTTAACCTGGTGTTGTTAAACTTCTTACTCTGAATCTCCATCCATGGCTCCCGAGTCCAGCACAAAAAAAAACCCATTAATAATTAATTTTGTCTACTCCATGTACATTGTAACTGTCTACATTCCAAACAGCAAGCCCATGGTTCCCTTTCAAGAGTACCGATTCATAGCACGATAGCACTGTATGAATAAAGCCAGCAGCTAGCCGACTGATACCACCCTTGCAGTCCCTTCTTCTTCAGGCAGAAGAGCACTGCTGCCATTTTGAAAATGACTGCCAAAATCTGGCAATTGTGGGAAGATGCTTTGTTCAGCAGCAGTAGGCAATGCCATCTTGGAAGCTGGTAATCTCTTAAAGCACACTTCTTAAAATCTTCAAAGAGTGGATTACAAATCCCCATTTTCCAGCTCCACCAGGATTTGCATATGGCCCAAACCAGTCACAGAATTGGAGTCTTTGAAGGAGAAGATTTTTAAGATACAACATTGCTGCAGGAGTAAATGAAAAATCTGAGGCAGAGCAAGTTTGTACACTTCTTACTCGATTGGGTCAATAGCAGGTATCATCATTGCATGACATACTATTGATGAATCGTCTGCCAAATTTATAAGAACAGAAGAACATAAGAACTAGGAGAAGGAATAGACCATCTGGCTCCTCAAGCCTGCTCCGCCATTCAATAAGATCATGGCTGATCTTTGATTTTGATTTGATTTATTATTGTCACATGTATTAACATACAGTGAAAAGTATTGTTTCTTGTGCGCTATATAGACAAAGCATACCGTTCATAGAGAAGGAAACGAGAGAGTGCAGAATGTAGTGTTACAGTCATAGCTAGAGTGTAGAGAAAGATCAACTTAGTGCGAGGTGGGACCATTCACAAGTCTGACAGCAGCAGGGAAGAAGCTGCTCTTGAGTCGGTTGGTACGTGACCTCAGACTTTTGTATCTTTTTCCTGACAGAAGAAGGTGGAAGAGAGTATGTCCAGGGTGCGTGGGATCCTTGCCGAGGCAGCGGGAAGTGTAGACAGAGTCAATGGATGGGAGGCTGGTTTGTGTGATGGATTGGGCTACATTCACGACCTTCTGTAGTTCCTTGTGGTCTTGGGCAGAGCAGGAGCCATACCAAGCTGTGATACAGCCAGAAAGAATGGTGCATCTGTAAAAGTTGGTGAGAGTCGTAGCTGACATGCCAAATTTCCTTAGTCTTCTGAGAAAGTAGAGGCATTGAGGACCAGGAAAGGTTGTTGTTGATCTGGACACATAAAAACTTGAAGCTCTTGATCCTTTCTACTTTGTCCCCTTGATGTAGAGAGGGGCATGTTCTCCTTTATGCTTCCTGAAGTCGATGACAATCTCCTTTGTTTTGTTGACATTGAGGGAGAGATTATTGTTGCCGCACCAGTTCACCAGATTCTCTATCTCATTCCTGTACTCTGTCTTGTCATTGTTTGAGATCCGACCCACTACGGTGGTGTCATCAACAAACTTGAAAATCAAATTGGAGGGGACTTTGGCCACACAGTCATAGGTGTATAAGGAGTATAGTAGGGGTCTGAGAACACAGCCTTGGGGGGCACCGGTGTTGAAGATGATCATGGAGGAGGTGTTGTTGCCTATCCTTACTGATTGTGGCCTGTGAGGTAGAAAGTTCAGGATCCAGTTGCAGAGGGAGGTGCTGAGGCCTAGGCCACAGAGTTTGGAGATGACTTTCATGGGAATAATGGTGTTGAAGGTTGAGTTGTAGTCAATAAATAGGAGTCTGACATAGGTGTCATTGAAATCTAGGTGTTCCAGTGTTGAGTGCAGGGCCAGGGAGATGGTGTTTGCTGTGGACCTGTTGCAGCGATAGGCAAACTGTAGTGGATCCAGGTAGTCCAGGAGGCTGAAATTGATTAGTGCCATGACTAGCCTTTCGAAGCAATTCATAATGATGGATGTCAGAGCCACCAGCCGATAGTCATTAAGGCATGTGGACTCAGCTCCACTTACCTGCCTGCTCACCATAATCCTTGATTCCTTTACTGTTCAAAAATTTATCTATGCTTGCCTTAAAAACATTCAATGAGGTAGTCTCAACTGCTTCACTGGGCAGGGAATTCCACAGATTCACAACCCTTTGTGTGAAGAAGTTCCTCCTCAACCCAGTCCCAAATCTGCTCCCCCTTTTTTTGAGGCCATGCCCCCTCGTTCTAATTTCACCCACCAGTGGAAACAACCCCCCTTATCTATTCCCTTCAGAATCCTGTATGTTTCTATATCTGATGATATTCGAAATCTTTCGACGCCTATTTCAACTTGAAATCCACTAAAATATTGGAGAGAGCTAAATTTAATAAGAAAGTTCCAGTTCCCTGGGAATTTGTCAGTTCCTTCATTACTGATCTCTATGGAGTTTGTAGGAGGATGTGAATGTGGCCATTGGCAGTCTGAGCTCACCCAAGACAGAATTGTGGTGGGTGTTGCAGATGATTCACTCCCTGACCTCCTGCAAGATGAGACAATAAGGCAATCCAGCTAATTAGACCATCTGAGCCATGTGCACACCACAGTCCTCAGGGAGAGAACACTTCACTGGGCAGTAACCAAGCCTCAGTTCATCACATCAAGTGACAAAAATACAGGGACCACCCAAATCAAGGAAAGCAATCCCTGACCACCTCGTAGAGTGACCTTGCCAGTGCTGTGGTGTGAAACGCCCTGACAGGAAAGATCAGTGTCCACCGAGTACAGCTCAATGCTTCCATTGCAACAGACAAGGACACTTTGGTAAATTGTGCAAGTGCAAACCCCAGCACCACACAAAGATAACCCACGAGGCTGAGACCAAAGACCCAGAAGGCACACAGCCATTCTTCTTGGGTGACATCAAAGAATGCAATTCCTCATCCTGATAAATGGTCACCTCACAAATTTCAAATTATTCCAGGTGGCTGTCCTGTCAGGTGAGGAACCAAGATCATTGAATTTGAATGACAGACACTCCACTCTATAGAGCAAAGGATATCTGACTCCTTGAGTGGGATTTTCCGGCCACGCTCACCCCAAGACCGGAAAATCACGCCCAATTTAGCATGGCCAATCCACCTAACCCGCACATCTTTGGACTGTGAGAGGAAACCGGAGCACCCGGAGTAAAACCCATGCAGACACAAGGAGAATGTGCAGACTCCGCACAGACGGCACGGTAGCACAGTGGTTAGCACTGCTGCTTCACAGCTCCAGGGACCTGGGTTCGATTCCCGGCTTGGGTCACTGTCTGTGTGGAGTTTGCACATTCTCCTCGTGTCTGCGTGGGTTTCCTCCGGGTGCTCCGGTTTCCTCCCACAGTCCAAAGATGTGCGGGTTAGGTTGATTGGCCATGCTAAAAATTGCCCTTAGTGTCCTGAGATGCATAGGTTAGAGGGATTAGTGGGGGGATATGGGGGTAGGGCCTGGGTGGGATTGTGGTCGGTGCAGACTCGATGGGCTGAATGGCCTCTTTCTGTACTGTAGGGTTTCTATGATTTCTATGAGACAGTGACCCAATCGAACCCGGGTCCCTGGCGCTGTGAGGCAGCAGTGCTAACTACTGTGCCACCGTGTTGCCCTTTCTTTGGCAGCAGTACTAACCACTGTGCCACTGTGTTGCCCTTTCTTTGGCCTCAGAGAGCTTTCAGATGGCCTAACGGAGAAGAAACAGGGATAAACACCAACAAGAAGCTGAATATTTCATTTTTGTCCATCCTGCAAGAAACAGTGAAGAGTAAAAACAACCATGAACCGACAAGCCAGCCAGACCATCAAGCAACGAAAAAGAAACGGGTGAAAGCATACTCAAATACCAGTCAAACTTCCAAGCCAGCAACAAGAACAAACAACACCAGAGGCTACCCCTCTCCTGACAGAATGGTAAATGAGGTGTGCAAGGTGTAAAAAGTTTCCAGACTGCCTGAACTTCTAACTTCAAGGATTTGAAATGGTTAGATGGAGTTGTGAATGTTAATCCTGTAAATAACAAAAATGTTAGACTAGCATTAAGGTTGTAACAATAAGGTGAATGCACAAGACTTATAACAATGTAAGACTTGGAGGTAAACTCAAGCAACTCTACCTCTGTGGGATGATGACTTGGGGGAAGGTTTAGTCGTAGAGTCTGGTACATAAAGGGTTAATGTGGGACTGAGTGCTGTACCGCCTATATAGTGTTACAGGCAGGCACATGATCCCAGAAGCAGGCAGTTCAGAAATGGACAGAAATGGGTAAAGTCCCAGGGGGCGATCTTACCATTGCACCCCGGAGGCTGATGGATGGGCGAGCCAGTAAAATCACAAGAGAGCCGAGAAATCAGGTTTCGCGCCCGATTTCTTGCCTCTCGTGATCTTACCCACACCGGACATCTGGTGTGATCAGCCTCGTGCCCACTTCCAGCGCGAGGCTGAATAAATTATTTAAATTTAATTAGCGCCTATTTTTAATGTGCTTAGCGAGCCCGGGGCTCAATTGTCCAGGCTCACTTGCCTCAGTGGCCTCGCCACGAGATGTTCTCTCCGGTGGGAATCACAGCTGGTCGCCAGCAACGGGGACCGGTCATGATGGCCTCGCCGGTAGAACCAGAGGCCATTTGTGTATGTCTGGGTGGTCAGGGGCAAGGGGGGAAGCACTTGGATAGTGCCAGCTTGGCATCCTGGCACTGGCCATGGGGGGAGGGGTTGGGCCGGCGATCGGGGGGAAGGGAGGGAGGGGATAGGTCTGAGGGGGAAGGGGTCGCAGGGTCGATCGGTCTGGGCGGGTGGAGGGGGTCACGATAGGCTGGGGGCCCGCATGGTAGCTTGGGGGGGGGTGCAGTGCTTAGGCAGGGAGGCTGGCTGAAAGCAGCAAAGGTTGAGTGACAGGCCTCTGCTGCTGGAGACCTGCACATGCGCAATTGCACCCGTTGTTGCTCTCAGCCGGTGTTCGGGTGACTTAAGCCCTATCCCTTCCCCCTACAGGCGAGAAACCATTTTTGAGGGGTTTCTTTTACCCTAAGTGGATAAGATAGTAGATCTGAACTCACCCAAAAAACGGATCAGAAATTCTCCTGTTTTCCAGCCCAATTGGGTCTTAGAATTTTTTTGGTAAGCTCGTTCCCCCTGGACTGCAGTCAGCTCCATACTTGTACCTTCAGCTACAAATATGTACATAGTTACATGTTGTTAGTAAAGATTAAGATACTCAAGATTTCAGTGTCTACTTCATGATGTCTGAAGTAGGGTTCTTCAGAGATCTTGCCTGTTTTCACCTGCAACTATTATTCCAAGACATACGTTTCAGGTTTGCTGTGAAGAGGCCCAGCTGGTGTCTGCACTGAAACCTCCTTCAATTGATATTTTTCCAAAAACAGGTCCAAGAAGAGGGGGCTGATGGGGAGAAGAGAGAGATCAGAGGGTACTGAGGATCTGTCAGTCATTTCCTTTCTAAGTATGGAAGCTTTTAGAATAATTTTAGAATACTTTCTAAATAGTAAAGACTGACAATACTAAAAATCCTAGCAGATGGTAGGGCCACAGATTAATGATTTGTTCATTATCAATGTTATTTTAAAAAGTGCTGCAAGGTCTTCCTGCTCCATTTTGACTTGTTTTAGCGGAAGGGCACTGATTTAAGTAAAGTTTATTTATTGGTGTCACAAGTCGGCTTCCATTAACATTGCAATGAAGTTACTGTGAAAATACCCTAGTCACCACACTCTGGCGCCTGTTCGGGTAACACGGAGGGAGAATTTAGCATGGCCAATGCACCTAACCAACATGTCTTTCAGACTGTGGGAGGAAACAGGAGAACATAAGTAACATGGAAACATGGCTACACCATATTAAGATTCCAGTCCAGGACAGAATTATGGGGTTAGGAAATACTTCCAATCTCACCTCCCTTGGTAAATTGGAACAGAATTCTGCTTTAACAAACACGTCGCCATAGGAACTGTAAGAGGAAGGTAGTCCAAGATTATCGAGAGGTAAAGACAATAAGGGATGATTATAGACACTCAAAAGATTAATTGTTTCAACTGGCTGATGCAGTAAATTACATACTGCTGTTCATCATCCATATCAGCATCCTTGTAGTTATAAAATTCCAGGTACTTCTCATTTAGTCAGGTTGCTATTGCGACCTGAAGACAGATTACTTTACTTTGCACGCCAAGTACAATGACTGGATATTTCTCAATCCTATCACCCTCTTTGAAATTGAAGCATCACTCTTTTTTAATAATCGGCTTCAAATGACTTCCAGATTCTATAAAAACCTGAGAACCTTGGAATCCCTCGAGTGCAGAAGGAGGCCATTTGGCCCATTGAGACTGTACCGACTCACTGACAGAGTATTTTATCCAGGCCCTCTCCCTGTAACCCCACATATTTAATTCCTACAGTACAGAGGGATGTGTTGACTGGGAGTGTCTCGGAGGGGAGTGTTGAACCGTTGGAGAAAATCTCCATTACAAAGGAGGAAGTGTTAGGTTTGTTAGAGAATTTAAAGACTGACAAATCCCCAGGGCCTGATGGAATCTATCCAAGGCTGCTCAGGGAGACGAGAGATGAAATCGCTGGGCCTCTGACGCAAATCTTTGTCTCGTCACTGGACGCAGGTGAGGTCCCAGAGGATTGGAGGATAGCTAATGTGGTCCCGTTATTTAAGAAGGGTAGGAAGGATAACCCGGGTAATTATAGGCCGGTGAGCTTGACGTCCGTGGTGGGGAAGTTGTTGGAGAAGATTCTTAGAGATAGGATGTATGCGCATTTAGAAAGGAATAAACTCATTAACGATAGTCAGCATGGTTTTGTGAGAGTGAGGTCATGCCTCACTAACCTGGTGGAGTTTTTTGAAGAAGTGACCAGAATGGTTGACGAGGGAAGGGCCGTGGATGTCGTCTATATGGACTTTAGTAAAGCGTTTGACAAAGTCCCTCATGGTAGGCTGGTGAAAAAGGTTGGATCTCATGGGATAAAGGGGGAGGTGGCTAGATGGGTGGAGAACTGGCTTGGTCACAGAAGACAGAGGGTGGTAGTGGAAGGGTCTTTTTCCGCCTGGAGGCCTGTGACTAGTGGTGTTCCGCAGGGCTCTGTATTGGGACCTCTGCTGTTTGTGATTTATATAAATGATTTGGAAGAAGGTGTAACTGGGGTGATCAGTAAGTTTGCGGACGACACAAAATTGGCAGGACTTGCAGATAGTGAGGAGCATTGTCAGAAGCTACAGAAGGATATAGATAGGCTGGAAATTTGGGCAAAGAAATGGCAGCTGGAGTTCAATCCAGATAAATGCGAAGTGATGCATTTTGGTAGAAATAATGTAGGGAGGAGCTATATGATAAATGGCAGAACCATAAAGGGTGTAGATACGCAGAGGGACCTGGGTGTGCAAGTCCACAGATCCTTGAAAGTGACGTCACAGGTGGAGAAGGTGGTGAAGAAGGCATATGGCATGCTTGCCTTTATAGGACGGGGCATAGAGTATAAAAGTTGGGGTCTGATGTTGCAGATGTATAGAACGTTGGTTCGGCCGCATCTGGAATACTGCGTCCAGTTCTGGTCGCCACACTACCAGAAGAACGTGGAGGCTTTGGAGAGAGTACAGAGGAGGTTTACCAGGATGTTGCCTGGTATGGAGGGGCTTAGTTATGAGGAGAGATTGGGTCAACTGGGGTTGTTCTCCCTGGAAAGACGGAGGATGAGGGGAGACTTAATAGAGGTGTATAAAATTATGAAAGGCATAGAGAGGGTGAACGGTGGGAAGCTTTTCCCCAGGTCGGTGGTGACGTTCACGAGGGGTCATAGGTTCAAGGTGAAGGGGAGGGGAGGTTTAACACAGATATCAGACGGACATATTTTATACAGAGGGTGGTGGGGGCCTGGAATGCGCTGCCAGGCAAGGTGGTGGAGGCGGACACACTGGGAACGTTTAAGACTTATCTAGACAGCCATATGAACGGAGTGGGAATGGAGGGATACAAAAGAATGGTCTAGTTTGGACCAGGGAGCGGCGCGGGCTTGGAGGGCCGAAGGGCCTGTTCCTGTGCTGTATTGTTCTTTGTTCTTTGTACATAAGAGGCCATTCAGCCCATCAGGTCTGTACCACCTCTCTGACAGAGTATTTTACCCAGGTCCTCTCCTCATTTCCCATTGCTAATCCATCTAACCTACACATCTTGGGACACTAAGGGGCAATTCAGCATGGTCAATCCACCTAACCTGCACATCTTCGGCGTGTTGGAGGAAACCGGAGCACCCACAGGAAACCCACGTAGACATCGGGAGAATGTGTGAACTCCACACAGACAGTCACCCAAGGCTGGAATTGAACCTGGGTCCCTGGCGCTGTGAGGCAGCAGTGCTAACCATGGTGCTACCATGCCGCCCTGGTAGGAACATAGGAAGACAGTTAGTGAGGAAATACATAGAGCCCATTTAATATTTTGTGAGGAAATACATGTTTGTTCCTCTTTCTGAGCAGGAGAAAATTACCCTGTCATGAATTTCACACCAAGTTCTTTAATCACTTGAGGACTGATTTGACAATCTTTCCCCCTGCCCCTGAAGTAATAAAGTGAAGCTCCAGAACATGTATTCAACCTTTCAAAATGCATGATTCATTCTTGACTGCTTTGAATCTCACAGGATGACAGCTCACCAACACTTCTGTCGACTCCACCACTGTTGCTAAGTTAACAGACTGTTTATCACACATCCCGTATTGGTTAAAGGAACCATTGTGTTCCATAGCGAATTGACTGTCTTAACCTATCCTTTGCCTTGCAGCTTTCATTACTTTAAGAGGAATTTTCCCGTCCTGTCCGGCACGGGAATCGAGGTGGGTGGACCATGCAAAGTCCGTTGATCTCAGGTGGGAGTTTCCGGCCTTGTGGTGAGTGCAGCTGGAAAATCTTACCCTTTATATAGGTACATCTGAATAATATATCAACTTAATTTGCTTGGAATATATTGCACACATTCACTGTGGAGATGAACATTTCTTAATTTAGGTTTTGCTTGATCTTATTACTTCTGCACTCGTGAATCCTAAAGTTAATATTGACACGTCAAATTAATTAAACCTGTCTGGAATGACACTACCTATGCCTCCTAATAATTTCACAGAGTCACTGAGTTGTTGTGGCACAGGAGAGGCCATTTGACCCATCGTGTCTGCACTGGCTCTCCAAATGAGCATCATGGTTTAGCACCATTCCCTTGTTTTTTCCCCATTCCCCTGCACATTGTTTGTATTCAAGTAACCATCTAATGACCTCTTAAATGCCTCGATCGAACCTGCTTTAGCCACAATTCCAGCCAGTGCATTCTTGACCCAAACCACTCATTGTGTGAAAAAATGTTTTCTCACATCACATTTGCTTCTTATGTAAATCACTTTAAATCTGTGCCCTCTCGTTCTTGATTATTTTGCAAGTAGGGACAGTTTCTCCCTATCTACGCTGTTCCGTCCCCTCCTGATTTTGAACATCTTTATCAGATCTCTTTTCTTTCTCCTCTCCAAGGAGAACAGTCCCACTTCTCCAATCTATTCTCAGAACTGAAGTTTCTCATCCCTGGAACCATTCTTTTAAACCTCTTCTTCAATGCACCAGATCCTTCCCATAGTGTGATGCCCAGGACTGTACACAATATTCCAGCTAAGGTCTAACTAATGTCCTGTATAAGTTTGCTCTTATTAATAAAGCCCAGAATACTACATGCTTTATTAACTGCTATTTCCACATGTGGATCTCATGGCGCCGGAAACCCGGCACTGGGAGATGCACTCACGGCAGCAATGCATGCCCGAATCCCACGCATGCCCGGCCGCAAGATTCCCCCACTCTGCTGCGCTAAAAATGAGCCCAGCGGGGTGGGAGAACCACCAACTTTATTTGAACTGCAATAAAGTTTCAGACTTTTTCTGCTTTTATTCAGCTGAATAAATATTTTTTAAGATCTTTCCTACATGCACGATATTAGGCAATTGTCTGATTTCAACGCTGAACTTTAGTTGATGCTGAGTATAGGATAGTTTTGACCTGTTTAGGTATACCCAATTGATTCTAGGCTGCTTAAATTGTTGATGCAATCCTAATTTGAGCTATGTTTTTAGTTTGCAAGAATTGATATCTGATGGGATCCAATACTCAATGGGGACGGCACGGTGGCACAGTGGTTAGCGCTACTGCCTCACAGTGCCAGGGACACTGGTTCGATTCCCAGCTTGGGTCACTGTCTGTGCGGAGTCTGCACATTCTCCCCATGTCTCGTGGGTTTCCTTTGGGTGCTCCAGTTTCCTCCCACAGTCCGAAAGACGTGCTGGTTAGGTGTGTTGGCCATGCTAAATTCTCCCTCAGCGTACCCGAGGCACCGGAGTGTGGCAACTAGGGGATTTTCACAGAAACTTCATTGCAGTGTTAATGTAAGTGTACTTGTGGCACTAATATATGAACCTTAATATAATTGTCAAAAGGCTGACACTCCAGTGAAGTGCTGAGAGAGTGTTGCACTGTTGGAAGTGCTGTTTTTCCAAAAGGACATTAAACTCAGGTCCCTTCTGCCAGCTCGGGTGGATGTGAGAGATCCCACGGCAATATTTTGAAGAAAGGTTGGGGTGTTGTTACTGGCCAATGTTTATTCCTCAATAAAAATTGCAAGAACAGATTATCCAGTCATCATGACATTGGTGTTTGTGGGAGTTTGCGATGTGCAAATTCACTGCTGCATTTTCTGCATAACAGCAATGACTGCACTTCAGAAACACTTCATTGACTGAAGTGCTTTGAGACCTCTGGTGCGCTTGAAAATCCCAATATAATTGCAAGCCTTTCCTTTCATAAGCCTAGTTTTTTGTTGTCCTCATGAGCTTTGTGATGATGAACCTAGAACAAAAGAGATAAACAGTTACAACTTAACAAGGATAGGACAGGTTGGAATTTAAAGGCTAAAAGAGACAGTTGTACAACATGCCACTTACCTCGACAGCTAATTAACTAGGAGATAAACTGGCGAGTTGACCTTGCACTGACTCCATCTGTTTCCCTTCCCTTCTGAATATTATTACTTCATTTCTTCCCTTCACAATCCGAAGAAAATCACCAAATTTTTTTTGTTTTTCAGCAGATGTGTTTTCTGCACATTTTACTACATTCGAAAACCTAAACGACAGCAGAATAGCAAACTATCAAAAAGAGGAAGTTTGTTAACGATTGATGGAGCAGCACAAGAGGAAACAGGATCCTAGCTGCTTCGTGGCCATCAACAGTTAGCTTCCTGTGCAGGGTTGTAGCATTAGCAGCTATCCTTCAATAGTACATGGCCAGATTAACTTGCGTGATTTCATGTATTATCAATGTGTTCTTGGGCAATGTGACCGTTTCAAAATTATGTAGAACTAAGGCTGGAATCTTATCACCATTCACACCGATGGGATTTTCCCATCCCGCTGCAGTGAACGGAGATTTGGCTGGCCGCCAAATTCTCTGACCTTATTGTAGCAGGAACGTGACATGAATGGAAGGTAAGATCGCACCCTTAGGGTGGGATTTTCCGGCTGCGCTCGCCCCAAAACCGGAAATTACTGCTCGAGGTCAACAGACCTTTGCATGGTCCACCCCCCACTCCCCCCTCGCCCGCTACAATTCCCATGGTGGGCAAAACAAGAAAATTCCTCCTTAAGCTTTGACAAAGGGTCATCTGGACTTGGAAAATGTCAGCTCTTTTCTCTCCTTACAGATTCTGCCAGACCAGCTGAGATTTTCCAGTATTTTCTCTTTTGGTTTCAGATTCCAGCATCCGCAGTAATTTGCTTTTATCACCCTTAAGTGTTTTATTTAACGTATCCCACATGACTTCCCACTTCAGGCAAATTTATGTTGCAATTTAAAACTATTCAACAAGGTACGAAATTAACAATATTCATTATTGTTACAACTGTGAGATTTCATAAGATTTTTATGTTTATCTGTTTTAATATAGGGTAAAATGGAGGAACGATGGGGGTCACATGACTTGTTCTGAGTTCTCCTGGCAACAAGCCTGGATAGCATGAATGTTAAGAATGAAAATGAGGCCATTTTACTTGGAAGGAAATGCAAGGTGTTCACACTTGTCACCAATGATATAAGCTTCAGTGCAAACAATGGATGGATTGTTAACCTTCAAAGTCCCAGTGAGGTGTTGAGAATGTCAAGTTGTTAGTCATTCTACCTTAAACTGCCTATTTAATTCCAAGAAAGTATAGAGTTAAGGGCTCAAGGCTTGTTAATCTGCATTCCTACCTGGATATAAGGCCCACATGATTCACATTGCCTTAGAGATGGGTTTTGAGAGGGGAAGGTGCATAAGAAACAATTGTAGGAATGGTTACATAATTCTCCTGAAATATATCTCTGAATTTCACTGACAGGCAGTCTACTAGGAACTAAGAGAGATAAAGGGAGCAGACTGAATTGGCAAGTCTCTATGGTTCATCATGCTGGAATGCAGGTGAGGGCTCATGCTCAGATTATAAAGGCTAAATTTGTGATGCTTTAAAAATGAGAATGGGAAATTTACATAGTTTGTACTAGAGGGAGAATCTCCAGGAAAACCCTCACTATGAAAGACAGTTATGGAGTTAAAAGTTACCAGGCTAGGAAAGTAAAATGGTGGAAGTAAAACCTCAGGAGCTAAGAATCACTCTTTCCGGGAGAACTGAATTTCTACTTAAGAGACAGTGTAACGTATAACTATGGAGCGTGACATTTTTGGTCATTTTAATGTTAGAAGGGAAATTTTCTGCTCCGTAGTTTAAAGTATAAGTTTCCTAAAAAGATGTGTTTAGTCAATGTTGCTTTTAGTCTGTTTGTTACAGTAAAAGTTGTAAAACAGGAAATCTTTTCTGCTCATCTTTTACTGGGAATGTGAAATTATTTTGAAGGTTATCAGTCTCTGGGGAGTTTGTAACATTAGATATTTCAATTCATATAAGAAAGTATGGCATCGAGTCTCACATTATTTTTTCTAGATGAAAATATTTGACCCAATATCAATGTTTAATATTCTTTGCTTCTACAATGCTGTAATGACTTCAATCAGGCCATTGAGGTTGGCCTACTGGAGTATGAACTCCCTGATTAAGGATCCATTGGATGGGCCAATCAGGGAATCTTTGCCTTGTACTTAACTGGGAGTGTCAGGTCCTCTGACACTCCCCCCACCCTGAGGTAAACTGCTAACTGCTAGCACTCTGTGTACGGCTGTTACATAAAGGGCTTTTGGTGGAGGGACTTCAGCTTCCAAAGACTTGTTAAATGCATAGATGAGTGATTTTTAATAAGAAATCAAAAGTACTGGCCCTATGTTGCATATATCCATTAACAAAATCAAAACGGGTACATGATTTTCTCAATGGGAGAAAGAGAGATAGCCGCAAATTGGATGATTTTGCTTTTTAACTTTGATATATTATATGTGTTCCAGACTGCCCTTATAGGTATGTCCTTGCAAGCATTCACATTTATCTTTCAAGGCTCAGAGAGATGGATTTTTGCTCGGTAAGGTTTTCAGGGGATAGGGAGCAGAGGGAGGTCAATGGAGTTGAGATACAGATTAATCATGATCTAATTGAACAGTCTTGGGAGGCTGAATTGCTTAAATCTGTTCCTACGTTAAACCGAGGGAAACTTGATAGCACGCCCATGACTGTGAACAGAAATGTTTCTTTAGACTGTGGATCGCCCCTGGTTCAATCCCATGCCTTCACAAGATTTTCCTCAACTTTGAGAAGTGGCAAACACCAGACATAAGCTTGAACACTTCATCAAATGTAATTCAGAATGATCAGGCAAATAAATAACTGAAGTTTGGCATGTAATTTTGCAGCAAAATTGACGAAAGATTTTAACCCGTTGGTCATGATTTTTGTCACCTTTCCATCACATTTTTCTGCATGATTGGGATGACAGTGAGGTATGAGTAGCAAAAGAGGCCAACATTGCCACTGATGTGATATTGAGAGAGGCTTCAATATAGATAGTGGGAACTCCCACTGGAGGCAGGCAGGACAGACTGATGCAAATATTCATTGCAGGGTCCTATCACATATTTCGGACTCTGGCACCAGTTTGGTGTCAGTCAACAACACCATCATTGATCTTTAAAGCCGTCCGCTATCCATGTGCCAAGTTCTTCCTTCTTGTCACTGATATAGTTGTAGAGCAGCAGTTATAATTTTACATTCAGGTAATTAAGCCAGATCATTGCACCAAGAGCGGAGTTTATCACCATTGGGGCCTCCTTCGTAATTGTGAGTATCCATATCTGCCATGGCTTGTGTGAAATGTGGTTTCGGGTGGCCAATGAGCTTCACAGAACTATTTTTCTTATTAGTTCATGGGATATGTACATTGCTGGCCGATCAGCATTTATTGCCCATCCCTAATTGCCCTTGAGCTGAGTGGTTTGCTATTTCAGAGGATATTTAAGAGTCACTTGAGTTGCTGTGGACCCGGAGCCACATGTAGGCCAGACTAGGGAAGAATGGCAGATTTCCATCCCTAAAGGACATTGGTGAACCAGTTAGGTGTTTACAACAATTGACAATGACTTTATGGTTAGAGTTTTAATTCCAGATTGTTATTGAATTCAAATTTCAAGTATGGTCAAATATTACTTATTAATAGCCTATACAAACATCATCAACCAAATTATGGCTGGGGCGTTGGAACAAATTACTCCTGTTAAATGGTTTCTTCTCTACCACTGCTTTGAGCTGCTCCTCCAACGTCTTCAGTATGGGAGTGGAGCCTGTTTAACACCTATGACTGAAAATATTGAAACATAGAAAGTAGGTGCAGGTGTAGGCCATTCAGCCCTTCAAGCCTGCACCACCATTCAATATGATCATGAAGTATTTTAATATGACATGGTCTTGGTTATTGGTACACATTGGCCAGAACTCTACCACCTTGCCCGCCACAGAATCAGCATGGGTGAGGGTCCGCCAATTGAAATCTCCATTAACCTCAGACAGCAATTTCCGGTCTCGTCTGCGCGAGGCCATAAAATCCCACCCACAGTCTCTGAGTTCAAGCAATAATGCAGCTTAATAATTTGAGGGGGTGCGGGTACTGGATCATTGGAGTGGGGGGGGGGGGGGGGGCGTGGTCTGTGCTTCACGCAAGATGTCAAACTGTACTCTGTATAGTGACCCAATGAATGTTAAAGATCAGGGAGCTGGGATTGCTTTTCAACCACTGAGCACGTGTTTCTACCTCAGAAACTGGCGGGCAGCAATTCAAAATGGTAGGTGCTGCCTCACTAATCCTCTTGATTATGTCAGTAGTCCAATGGTTTGAGCTTCATCCCAATGGGAATGGCTTCATTGATTGTGAGTCAAAGGTATCTGTTTCTCCATACCTTCCAGCATGTCACACGTTGATGAAAAGCAGGGATTGGTCCTGGTCAGCATTCTTCTCATAATCAACACAAGCAAAAATAGTTTGTGATTCATCTTATTATTGTTTGTGGCACGTTTCTTGTTCCAAATGGCTGTTGTGTTGACCCATATGACAACATGACAGCGTGATGGCATTCATTCTATGTGAAGTGCTTTGGCATATTTTTGAGAGATGTGATAAGGTGCTATGTCAATGCAAGTTGTTACTTTTTATAGAAACATTATACAACATAGTTCAGTCAAATGCTCAGCTTGCATTCTACTCTTTCTATGACCTGCCATCTTTTTCCTCTCGGGGTCTGCATTCAATGATTAAAGATAACAGCTTACAAAGCATAACTTTGACATGACACAGAAGATACATGAATACTAAAAGAGTGATACACAGATTTGATCCAAATTCTGGGTAGTGTTCAGAAGTCTCATTCGAGATTGTATTAGGTTCTCTCGGCATGGAACAGAAATCTAACCCTGTATGTATTTTGAAAACATTATCCTTAAAAGTTTATTTATTAGTGTCACAAGTAGGCTTACATTAACACTGCAATGAAGTTACTGTGAAAATCCCTGAGTCGCCACACTCCGGCGCCTGTTCGGGTACACTGAGGGAAAATGTAGCATGGCCAATGAACCTAATCAGCACGCCTTTTGGACTGTGAGAGGAAACTAGAGTACCCGGAGGAAACCCATGCAGACACGGGGAGAACGTGCAGACTCCACACAGACAATGACCCAAGCTGGGAATCGAACCCGGGTCCCTGACACTATTTTTAAACTGCACTTTTCTACTGAACAAAGAAGATCGAGCTGGTGACCAACGAGAGCCGGCTCTGATGGTAGGAAAATACTCCGCGACTGTCCTGGAAAATCCACCATAGAGTTGGAAGCAGAGAAACAATAGGAAGGAAGGTTCAAAATTATACAAAATTTATTTTTCCAATCATGGATTGGTATCATCCTGTTCTGGGGTCATACTTAATTGTCACTTTCTTTTTCTTTTTCAAGACAATAAAAGTGACACACCCAGAGGTATATATCAAAGTAATAATGAAGCTTGGTCATCATTTTGAGATATATAACTAAAATACCTATTGATCACCATAAAAATATCCTCAGAGTATTAATTTTGTAAAACATACAAATTTGCATTTAGACTGTTCCATTCTTTTCCCTGATATGCATTTTCCAAATGGACCATTTCATTAATCACTTATGTAACAGGAACAATCGGAGAAACCAGGGGGAATTTGCAAACCTTGTATCTTATTAATCAAACCACAGCCAGCTTTGGACTGTCTGCTTTGAAAATAGTTTCAGCTTTGTGGAAAAGCTGCATATAATGAGGCTTCATATTTATGGCCATCTGAAAATAGGTAATCTAAGTTCTTGTTAAAAAGAAAAGGTGGCAACTTGTAAAAACTCATTTGAGATCCAATATTCCATCAAAAGGGCAATTGGGTACAAAAGCAAAACAGTAATGCCAGACCTGTATAAATCATGGTTTCGGCAAATGGTAGAATATTGGCCCAGAAACTGAACTTTGTTTTTCAGGCTAAGAGGAGGTCTTATTGAGGTGTTCAAAAGTTTGAACTGTTTTGAAAAGATAAATAGGGAAAAACATCAATTCCACCAGCCCATGAATTAGTAATTAAAGGGCGTGAAGATGAGATTGTCACCAAAAAAGGAGGGAAAATATAGGAGAATTGTTTCTGCAGAGACTTAGTTGAATACTTGGCAGATTTGGTGGTATAAGCAAGATACGTAAGAGCTTTAAAAGGAAACTGAACAAGTATTTGCAAAAGAAAATCTTTAAGTTGCATGAGGAAAGAGTAAGGGAATGGGAATTTCAGAGACCAAACACAGGGATGATGGACCGAATGGTATACTTATATGTAATAGAGTTCAAAGCTTCTGTCAATGAAAGGGAATAGAAATGACCCTGGTAATTATAGACCGGTTAGTCTTACTTCGGTGGTTGGTAAATTGATGGAAAAGGTCCTAAGGGATGGGATTTACGACCATTTAGAAAGATGCGGATTAATCCGGGATAGTCAGCACGGATTCGTGAAGGGCAAGTCGTGCCTCACAAATTTGATTGAATTTTTTGAGGAGGTAACTAAGTGTGTTGATGAAGGTAGGGCAGTTGATGTCGTATACATGGATTTTAGTAAGGCGTTTGATAAGGCGGCTTATGATGAAAGTAAGGAGGTGTGGGATAGAGGGAAAGTTGGCCGATTGGATAGGTAACTGGCTGTCTGATCGAAGACAGAGGGTGGTGGTGGATGGAAAATTTTTGGATTGGAGGCAGGTTTCTAGCGGAGTGCCACAGGGATCAGTGCTTGGTCCTCTGCTATTTGTGATTTTTATGAATGACTTAGAGGAGGGGGCTGAAGGGTGGATCAGTAAATTTGCTGATGACACCAAGATTGGTGGAGTAGTGGATGAGGTGGAGGGCTGTTGTAGGCTGCAAAGAGACATGGATAGGATGCAAAGCTGGGCTGAAAAATGGCAAATGGAGTTTAACCCTGATAAATGTGAGGTGATTCATTTTGGTAGGACTAATTTAAATGTGGATTACAGGGTCAAAGGTAGGGTTCTGAAGACTGTGGAGGAACAGAGAGATCTTGGGGTCCATATCCACAGATCTCTAAAGGTTGCCACTCAAGTGGATAGAGCTGTGAAGAAGGCCTATAGTGTGTTAGCTTTTATTAACAGGGGGTTGGAGTTTAAGAGCCGTGGGGTTATGCCGCAACTGTACAGGACCTTGGTGAGACCACATTTGGAATATTGTGTGCAGTTCTGGTCACCTCACTATAAGAAGGATGTGGAAGCGCTGGAAAGAGTGCAGAGGAGATTTACCAGGATGCTGCCTGGTTTGGAGGGTAGGTCTTATGAGGAAAAGTTGAGGGAGCTAGGGCTGTTCTCTCTGGAGCGGAGGAGGCTGAGGGGAGACTTAATAGAGGTTTATAAAATGATGGAGGGGATAGATAGAGTGAACGTTCAAAGACTATTTCCTCGGGTGGATGGACCTATTACAAGGGGGCATAACTATAGGGTTCATGGTGGGAGATATAGGAAGGATATCAGAGGTAAGTTCTTTACGCAGAGAGTGGTTGGGGTGTGGAATGGACTGCCTGCAGTGATAGTGGAGCCAGACACTTTAGGAACATTTAAGCGGTTATTGGATAGGCACATGGAGCACACCAGGATGATAGGGAGTGGGATAGCTTGATCTTGGTTTCAGATAAAGCTCGGCACAACATCGTGGGCCGAAGAGCCTGTTCTGTGCTGTACTGTTCTATGTTCTATGTTCTAATGCATTTGCAATTTTATTTGAGACTGTGTATAACACTCTTTTTTATTTGTCAAACCATGAATGTTTATAAACGCTGATGAGGGAGCAGCGCTCTGAAAGCTCGTGATACCAAATAAACCTTTTGGACTTTAACCTGGTGTTGTGAGACTACTTACTGTGCCTATCCCAGTCCAACGCCGGCATCTCCACATCAAGTCTTTAAGATTACACTGTACAGGCTAAACATAGCATCGGGGTTATTTGGGGAGTATACCATGGCATCTGTGGCACAGAGTGGGGCTTTAGAAGGTGGGTGTGGGGCATGAGTGGCCATTGGATGTGGGTGGGGAGCATGAGGTGACATGGGTTAGCATGGATGGGGCATGCGCATGGTTGACAGGAGGTGAGAGGAATGTTTGGCATTTTATTCTTTACTGTTAAACTTTGGACACAGTGTTGGATCCCCGAGGCACATCGATTGACTGTCGGAGAAAACCAGAACACTCGGATGAAACTCATGCAGACTCAGCACAGACAGACTCAAGCCGGCAATTGAGCATAAGAACATAAGAACTAGGAGCAGGAGTAGGCCATCTGGCCCCTTAAGCCTGCTCCGCCATTCAATAAGATCATGGCTGATCTTTTTGTGGACTCAATTCCACTTACCCGCCCGCTCACCCTAACCCTTAATTCCTTTACTGTTCAAAAATGTATCTACTCTTGCCTTGAAAACATTCAATGAGGTAGTCTCAACTGCTTCACTGGGCAGGGAATTCCACAGATTCACAACCCTTTGTGTGAAGAAGTTCCTCCTCAACTCAGTCCTAAATCTACTCCCCCATATTTTGAGGCCATGTCCTCTCATTCTACTTTCACCCACCAGTAGAAACAACTTCCCTGCTTCTATCTTATCTATTTCCTTCATAATCTTATATGTTTCTATAAGATCTCCCCTCATTCTTCTGAATTCCAAAGAGTATAGCCCCAGTCTACTCAGTCTCTCCTCATAAGCCAACCCTCTCAACTCCGAAATCAACCTAGTGAATCTCCTCTGCACCTCCTCCAGTGTCAGTACATCCTTTCTCAAGTAAGGAGACCAAATCTGTACACAGTACTCCAGGTGTGGCCTCACCAGCACTTATACAGCTGCAACATAACCTCGCTGTTTTTAAACTCCATCCCTCTAGCAATGAAGGACAAAATTCCATTTGCCTTCTTAATTACCTGCTGCACCTGCAAACCAACTTTTTGTGATTCATGCACAAGGACACCCAGGTCCCTCTGCACAGCAGCATGCTGCAAATTTTTACGACTTAAATAATGGTCCATTTTGCTGTTATTCCTACCAAAATGGATGACCTCACATTTACCAACATTGTACTCCATCTGCCAGACCCTCGCCCACTCACTTAGATTATCTATATCCCTTTGCAGACTTTCAGCGACCTCTGCACACTTTGCTCTGCCACTCATTTTAGTCATGATGTGTTCTGTCTGGAGACAATACACATCTCTTTAACCTGTGTTTAATGCTCCCTCCACCCACATTGTCTGTACCTTTAAGACCTGGCTGGCTTTAGGGATTCGCATTCTAATCAGTATTCTGTAACTTGATTTTGTGTCTCTGTGCCCTGTTTGAGAGCAGATTTCCACTCCATCTGACGAAGGAGCAGCGCTCCGAAAGCTTATGGTATTTGCTACCAAATAAACCTGTTGGACTTTAACCTGGTGTTGTGAGACTTCTGACTCATTTTAGTATCATCTGCGAATTTCGACACACACTTGCTCCCCCAACTCCAAATCATCTATGTAAATCGTAAACAATTGTGGTTCCAAAACTGATCCCTGAGGCGCACCACTAATCACTGATTGCCAACCGGAAAAAACACCCATTTACCCCACACTCTTTGCTTTCTGTTAGTCAACCAATCCTCTATCCATGCTGATACATTACCCGTAACACCGTGCCCCTTTATCTTATGCAGAACCCAGAGGTCCCCTGGAGGTCCCCTGGTGCTGTGGGGCAGCAGTGCTAACCACTGTGCCACCAGTGTGAATGCAAGCCTACTTGTGACACTAATAAATAAAGTTAAACTGGTAATGTGATCTCAGTGACAGTCTTCTTGAAAGGTTTGCAAACTGAAATGTAAGCTGTGTCTATTCATTAAACAGAGGCTGGTTAATCTGATGTCTTTATTTCCACACCCTCTGCCTCTTTTTTTATATATTTCAGTGCTGGGGGTGGCTGGGAGTTTGATGGGTGGTGCTGACAGGGGCGGAACCTTTCTTCTCCGCCCACCCACTCAGCCTGCCTCCCACGAGCGAGAGGGGGGGCGCTTTTTGAGGCGGGACGCGCGCCGTCACTTCCTGTCTGCTTCGGCCGCGGCTGCAGCCCCATGGAGTGACCGAGTGGCCCGGCCGCTTTAATGCCCGCCCGCGGATAGCTGGCGCTCCGCGTAAGTAGCCGCGCGCCTGTTCCCGCCCGGTTTCGTCTCTTCCGCTGACGCCGCCGTTTTAGTCCTCGCTTCCATCAGTTAATTCACAAATTTTTACTTTGAAGAGGGGGGAAAAAAGGGAGGAATAAAAAACCGTGACCGCTCAACCTAGCGTGATAATTCGAGGCGTGATTGACAGCTGTGCTGACCAATCGGGATTTGCCATTGGCCGCCAATCGGCCAATGGGCCCTCCGGGAGGGCGGGGCTAGGGCTGGCACAGCAGGATTGGTTGCACTGTTCCCTTTCAAAGGTTCCTGCCCAAGCTCAGTCTCTTATCTCTGGGGCTGCTCGCAGGCAACTGGGTTTTTTTTAAACCATGCTTTTTGCAACTTAATAGTCGTGTACATATTTTTAAGTTCTAATTATGTCACGATAACCAGTATGTAAAACGAGCTAAATAAATTGGGAAGTTTTATCTTGATTCCTAATCACATCACTCATTTCCAATCCAGTAGAAGCCCCACTCATTTTTCTTGTGCTTTTATTTTGGATTATTTATTTTATTCATTTAGTGTCACAAGTAAGTCGGCTTACATTAACGTTGAAATGAAGTTACTGTGAAAATCCCCAAGTTGCCACATTTCTGGCACCAGTTCGGGTACACCGAGGGAGAATTTAGCATGGACAATGCACCTAGCCACACCTTTTTAGACTGTGGGAGGAAGCTGGAGCACCCGGAGGAAACCCCACGCAGACCACGGAGAAAGTGCAGACTCCACACAGACAGTGACCCAAGCCGGGAACACAACCCGCGTCCCTGGTGCGGTGAGACAGCACTGCTAACCACTGTGTTGCCCCTTTTTCAGCCCTGGTGAAGGGTATGCTGTTGAGGATTGAACTCGGGGCCAGTGCAGCTACTAAGATGACAAAATTCTCACTGAGGGAGTGTTTTAGCATGGTCAGTGCACCTAACCACATCTTTTGGACTGTGGGAGAAAACCAGAGTGCCCGGAGGAAACCCTCATAGCCATGGGGAGAACGTACAGACTCCGCACAGACAGTGACCTAAGCTGGGAATTGAACCTGGTTCCCCTGGTGCTGTGAGGCAGCACTGCTAACCACTGTGCCACCGTGCTGATAAAAGCACCTTTATTATTCATGTCAATTGGTCAACATCACTTACAGCCCTAAAAGGGTTTTTTTTGAAACGAGTCCAACACTCATTTGGGGTTCCCTATCAGTGATGAATATTTGCAGGCTGTGGAAGTGTCATTTTGCTTAAATGTCTTGGTATTGACACAATAATCTTTCAAAATAAGAAAACACTTCTGAGCAATAGGTGCCGCTGGAAAGGCAGGAGTTTAATGTCTATCCCTCAGTTGTGTGAGGTGGTCGTGAGCCTCCGCCTTGAATTGCTGCAGTCTGCTATGAAGAGAGCTTGAGAAATTGGACTCTATTATGGCAATGTATGTCCAATTCAGGATGGTGTGACCTGGAGATGGTGGTGTTCTTGCGTGTTAGTTGACCTTCTCCTTAATGTTGCATGTTGGTTTGATAGGTACTGTCAGAGAAACCTTAGAGAGTTGCTGCAGTGTACCCTGTAGCTAAAACACATTACAGCTACAGTGTGCTAGTGGTGGAGGGTGTGAATGTTTAATGCGATGGATGGCTTCTGATTGAGTGAGCTACTTTATCCTGAATAATATTGAACCTCTTGGTATTGCTGCAGTTAATACTCCTGTCAATTATCTTTGTTATATTTTTGAGTTTCTGGCTGAGGTACATAGTATATGGTGAAATGTTAAGGATTATTTGGTTGAATGTGGACCTCTAACAACCATTTTGAATGTATATTTTACACGACTTAACATTTGGGTTGAGATGACTTTCATCAGAACTGTTCTGTTGAAAGGTCACCTCAACCTGAAAGGATAACTCTTATCTTTCCGCAGGTGCTGCCTGACCTGCTGAGTATTTCCAGTATTTTATTACTTCAAATATGTAAGCAATTGGAAAGTGGTCTGTTAAATGTGCTCGGAGGTTGTCAAACTTCACACATCCTGTGAAAAATTTGCAGGATCAAATGCCTGAATTTAGCTGCCACTGGTATATTCTTGGGCCATCTTAGCTCACCGCAAGTGTGGAACGAGTCATATTTTTTAATGCTGCAGAGTAATCTTAAGCCAAACAATCCGAAGATGGATATCTGTTTAATGTCATCTGTAAACTGATGTGAAATGCATCCGATCCAGTGATTGCTATCTGTCTGCAATATCACTTACTGGTCCTTGAGCTATTCTTATCCTTTGTATTAATTTTAAAATCTGTTTGCTGCTGTGGGAGTTAGTGAAATGTTAGCTATTGATTAAAGTAGTGGTACAGGAGCTAGACTGGTGTCTCTGTTCGTGGACTGTGTGGGGTAAATCAGACATGGCTCCTGCTCTTGATTTCTTAATTTGGGAACTGCATGCAGGCAGATGAGGAGAGAATTATGCTTGGATATGATACTCATTAGTTTGTAAATAGTCACTGAATAGTAACTCTTCAGAAGATGCTAAGTAAAACTACAACTGCACTTCAGCAAAAGGTTAACACTGTCAGGAGGTAAAACATTTCCTGCAGGGATTTTTTTTTAAAAGGTGAAATTGTAAGGGGATTGGGAATGTTGTTTGACTGATTGCTCATGTTCAGATTGGTTAAAACCAAATAGAAGATGCTGGCTTACAAAATGCAGCAGAATTATGAATTTGAAGAGAGGGGGGCTGGTAACACTCGGCATCTGTAGAGAAAGGAGGGTAAAAGTCAATGTTTCAGGTCTTTGTTTGAACTGGATGCTGGATTATATTAAATCATTTGACTTCAAATCCCTACTAGTCCTGTCAGTTTTATAGTGCTTGGGCCTGGTTGCATAAACATTTAATCCCTCCACCACTGGTGAGCAGGGGCAGCAGTGTGCACCATCTACAAGAGGCACTGCAAGAATTCACTGAGGTAGCCCTTCCAAACCTACAATTGGTACCATCTAGAAGGACAAGAGCAGAAGATACTTGGGAACATCACCATCTGGCAATTCTCCCTCCATGTCACTCACTGTCCTTATTTAGAAATGTATCGCTGTTCCTTCACTGTCGTTGAGTCAAAATCCTGGAATTTCCCCCTAACTGTGGGTACACTTGCATCTCGGGGACTGCAGTGTTTCAAGAAGGCAGCTCACCACCACCTTCTGAAGGACAACTTAAGATGACAATAAATGCTGGCCTTGCCCATATCTTGCAAAATGAATTTTAAAAAAGAGCTTTTCACACTGTAGGACAGTGGTGGACAACGTGCGGCCCAAGAGACATCTTGTTGACTGTTGCTCATGCACAGGTTTGCCAGATTCTGTTGGTTTCCATCCAGGGAGCTTTTTTTCCTCCTGGCATGACTTTAGTGAAGTGAGGTGCATGCCCATTGACTGAGAGCCGTGCGCTCCCTCTAGGTCCAAAGGGTTAAAGTTTATTTTGTTTTGCCAATTGAAGTTGATAGTTCTATTGATATATAATCATTTTCTATCACTTATTACAACATATGTGGTGTGTATTAAATGTGTTTAATCTTATTCACTGGGTCATAGTTAGTGAACAAGCCCGATTTGCAATCTTGCGGCTCTCTACGATGGGGGAGTGCAGCCCACTCATTAGCCTACGTTGCCCATCACTGCTTTAGGAGGACAGAGCAGAGTAATGCAACTAAAGTTGTAGTTATAGAAGCAGCGAGGTTTCTGCAACCATAAATTGATCTGAAATGAGTCTGTAGCTGGCCTGCAGCATGGTGCACACACCTTTAGCAGTGTTGGTAAATGGCAGTCAGGATCAGGAACTGTTCTCTTTCTGATTACAGTTGCCCTGGTGATCTTGAGACCAATTTATAAGATCTCCGTGCCATTCCAGCTGAAGCCAACTAACTGTGCACAGATGAAGAATCAAAATTAGACCTTCCTGGCTGCAAGACTCTGATTTTGCTCAGTTTGTCAGCTGGCTTTAACCAATCTTTCTTCAGGCTATTATTTTTTGAGCAAATTTATTACACTATTTAAGTTTCCAACGTATGCACAACTTCTGGGTTTCTGTCAGCATGTAGAAGATGCTGCCTTGGAATATGCCTTAAATATTACATAGAAATAGGAGTAGGTCCTTTCAGCGTGCTCCACCACTCAGGATCAGCCATGATCATACTATCTCAACACCAAACTCCCACACTCTCCCAATACCCTTTGACACTATTATTGTCCAGGGAATGCTCTAAGAAAATGGAGGGTAGTATTTATTTTGAAGATCTTCCTTTGGTGCAAAAGCTTTTTATACCGAAACATGTCCATTGTATTGGTGTAATTTCTTAGAAAAGCTTTTCATATTTCTCAATTTCCTATTTATTTTCTAATGGCAAATATTCATAGAATCCCTACAGTGCAGAGGGAAGTCATTGGACCCATCAAGCCTGCATTGACCACAATTCCACCCAGGCTCTTTCCCCATAACCCCATGCATTTACCCTGCTAATCCCCTTGACATTAAGGGGCAATTTAACAATCAACCTAACCTGCGCATCTTAGAGATAAACATAATTAATATTAGAAATGCAAAGAATGGAAATGGTTCTGTTATACATTATCAAGAGAAATGTTGCTGTTGGTGCTGAAGTGCTTGTGTAGCCCACTGAGGTATGTTCCTTCTGATTCAAGTGATTATTCTTTGCAATTCCTCAGGACTTGGCTGAGGGAAGAGGCCTGTCCTGTCACTAACAACATTGTTCCTAGGATAGTTGTAATCTATTACCACACTTCTGGGAATTAATTGAAGATTGATTTATTTGACACACTGTGAAGTTTGGCAATGGCATGCTGATTTTGCTATCAGCACACACTTAATGGGGCACGTTGTCATAGTGGTTATATTGCTGGATTAGAAATCCAGACAAGTGGATGAATGATCCAGATGCAGCTTCAACTTCCATCGCAGCATCTGAGGATTTGAATTCAAATAAAGTAATGATTACCATGAAACTTTCTGATCTGGTTCACGACTGTCCTTGAGGGAAGGAAATCTGTTGACCTGTGGGTGGCACAGTGGTTAGCACTGCTGCCTCTCAGTCCCAAGGACCTGGGTTCGATTCCCGGCTTGGGTCACTGTCTCTGTGGAGTTTGCACATTCTCCCCATGTCTGCATGGGTTTCCTCCGGGTGCTCCGGTTTCCGCTCACAGTCCAAAGATGTGCAGGTTAGGTTGATTGGCCATGCTAAATTGCCCCATAGTGTCCAGGGGTGTGTGTTAGAGGGATTAGCAGGGTAAGTATGTGGGGGTTTCGGGGATAGGGCCTGGGTGGGATTGTTGTTGGTGTAGACTCAATAGGCTGAATGGCCTCCTTCTGCACTGTAGGGTTTCTATGACCTTCCCCTTTATTGGACATCAGACCCATGACATTATGGTTAACTCCTATCTATCCTCTGACATATCATGACAAGAAAATAGCTCGCCACAATCTGCTAAAGGATGGGTAATAAATACTGGCGTTGCTAGTGACATCCCCACCCAGTGAACAATTTATTTTTGTGACACAAATGACTGTGAGCTGCTTTCTTTAAATGTTAAAGTCAAGGAGGATATGGCTCCTGTGAGCCAAATATTCTTCACACTTAGCAGCATAAACTGTAGGGTGGGCATGGATTGGGTTAAATTCAGAACAAAGTACTGTGCTGTAGCGAGCATTTAATCTCAACTTTTGAGCACCCTTATTGCGCCATGTTGACCGTTGTTACTTGCAATAACACACCCTCCTCTTTTGAGTGACAGAGTCTTCAGTCCCAACCTATAGGAAGTTTGTTTGTAAACGCGTACCTGAAAGGAGTTGAATTAAATGCTGTTTTATTTGTTTTCTTACTACATTTTATCACATCAGCCTAGGCTAGATTAAGTCTGAAGTTGAATGACTAACCAGCTGCACCGTCCCTTTGGGAGCTGAATTGACAAACTATTGTGGTTTGCACTTGTTACACACCGAATTGCTGGTTCTTTAGGACAGTCAGTCTCTGAATTCTGGTTCAGCATTATTGCTTTGTTTTGTACTGTTCATGTGTGAACAGCTGTGTAATAAAAAAAAAAAGCTGTCATGCAAATCTATACTTGGTATGCATAGAGATTTGGCCAAGAAGACAATTAGTGTGAGCACAGTATAATATGAAAACTTCTGAATGCATCTAGTTTAAATGGAATTGTATGTGATAGACGTTCCTTGTACTTGTATGCGATTCGTGGACCAAGAGTTTATTCATTATTCTGATTTTTCTTTTGTGGAGGCTGGCTTTTAAATTTTTTAATGGTGAGCATTTTGCCCAAAAATCTTTTCAGATACTTTACCCAGTGACTGTAGGAATTTTAACCATTCATGTTTCTCATTTAGTGAGATTGTAATTTGGCCTGACTTGTTCCCTTATCACATCCGCCTCTCTGACTATTGCAGTGAAGCTAACCTAGGAATTAGAGTCATAGAGGTGTACAGCGTGGAAACAGGCCCTTTGGCCCAACTTGTCCATGCTGCCCTTTTTTTTAAAACCCCGAAGCTAATCCCAATTGCCTGCATTTGGCCCATATCCCTCTTACCCACGCCACTGTCTAAATGCTTTTTAAAAGACAAAATTGCACCTAACTCTACTACTACCTCTGGCAGCTGGTTCCAGACACTCACCATCCTCTGAAAAAATTGCCCCTCTGGACAGTTTTGTATCTCTCCCCTCTCAAATCTCTATGCCCTCTAGTTTTAAACTCCCCTACCTCTGGGAAAAGATATTGACTATCTAGCTGATTTGTGCCCCTCATTATCTCTTAGACCTCTATAAGATCACCCCTCAGCCTTCTATGCTCCAGAGGAAAAAGTCCCAATCTCTCCAGCCTCTCTTTATAACTCAAACCATCGAGTCCCGGTAGCATCCTCGTAAATCTTTTCTGCACTCTTTCTAATTTAATAATATCCTTTCTATAATAGGGTGACCAGAACTGTACACAGTATTCCAAGTGTGGCCTTACCAATGTCTTGTACAACTTCAACAAGACGTCTCAACTCCTGTATTCAATGTTCTGACCGATGAAACCAAGCATGCTGAATGCCTTCTTCACCACTCTGTCCATCTGTGACTCCACTTTCAAGGAGCTATGAACATGTACCCCTAGATCTCTTTGTTCTGTAACTCTCCCCATTAACCTACCATTAACTGAGTAAGTCCTGCCCTGGTTCAGTCTACCAAAATGCATCACCTCCCATTTACCTAAATTAAACTCCATCTGCCATTCGTCAGCCCACTGTCCCAATTGATCAAGATCCTGTTGCAATCCGAGATAACCTTCTTCACTGTCAACTATGCCACCAATCCTGGTGTCATCTGCAAACTTATTAACTATGCCCCCTATATTCTCACCCAAATCATTAACATAAATGACAAATAACAGTGGGCCCAGCACTGACCCCTGAGGCACACCGCTGGTCACAGGCCTCCAGTTTGAAAAACAACCCTCTTCAACCACCCTCTGTATCCATTTAGATATCTCACCCTGGATCCTGTGAGATTTAACTTTGTGCAACAACCTACCATGCGGCAACGTTCCATCAGTTGTGAATTTTGTGTCCTTTCAAAGTTTGTCTGCTTTTGCTGTCAAATATCATGCTGACTACACAACAGTGGAATGGATCAAGCATTAATTTTTCTGGGAGTTGTTTTTTGAAAATCTGTTTGTAGGTTGACTTTTGTACCTAAGCCAAGACTTTTGGTTAAACCACTATTGAAACTGCCTGAGTGGCAGAAGCGCAAACCCTAAATTTGGATTTAAAAAAAAAGAAAATACTCGGAAGCATTATAAGGCTCCAAGCCAAGAACTGGGTCATGGCATTAGACTGGGTAACTTTTTTTTGGCTGGCACAGCCATGATGGCTTCTGATCTGTTGCCTTTCTTGGATCCTATTGTTCCTATCAAGATGTGCTGCATACCAAGTGTTTGACATTTTTCCATGTTGCCATCTTCCATTATTTTCCTTCTTCCCACCCCTCCCAATTGCTAGTGCATTTTATTAAGATACCCAGTGAGAACACTGTTAAAATCCAGGAAACTCCCTCTGAGTGAGCTTTATTGTTTAACTATTAGATATCTCGGCCACAAATGGAGCTAATCAAATTTTCTACTTCCCGACAATGAAACCAGAGAGATACCATTGTGACCAAATTCTTTTGGGTGCTCTGCGACTTGGTTTGCTTTCTCTCTTTCTCCTCTCCTGCCTGCTGCTTTTTCTCGATTTATGTCATCTCATGCCTCAGTTGTGACTGGAAGCTTTCGATGCTGAGCATTTCAGGTCATGTCTGCAGTGCAGCTTCTGCATCTTGTCGCATGTTGTAGCATTTAATTCAATTAGTTTAGTGCCTTTTAATTTTACTGGTGGTTTTTTTTTTAATATCACTAATGCCAGCTGCTTAATTTTTCAGTTGTTGAGTGATGACCTAGTGAATGATTATAGCCAGGGATAATCTAAAAGAGAGAATGCTGGAAATACTCAGGTCAGGCAGCATTCTGAATGACAGTTTTACAGGGGCCAGAAGAAATGCTGATGGGGCAGAAAAAAAACACACAGGATGATGTGCTTGGAGCAGGTGTGCTGCTGACTGGAGGCAAAAATAAGAGGAACAACCAAAATGTGCAAAGAAAAGAAACAAAATGGGGGGACTGGCAGCAGACTCATCATTTTCTTTATCCCTGGAGGACTGACTCCCAGTCCTCCAGGGATAAAGAAAATGATGAGTCTCCCGTCATTCGATCTCTCCTATTTTTCACCTGTTGCAAGTCTTCCCTTTTGTCCTTGTCCCACCCACCCCTTGAGCAAAATCTATTTACATCTCTAACTTTTCCCAGTTCTGATAAAAGGATATCGACCCAAAATATTATTTGTTTCTCCATCTACGATGCTGCCTGGCCTCATGAGTATTTCCAGCGTTTTCTGTTTCTATTTGCGATTTCCAGTGTTCAGAGTATTCTGCTTTCAGACAGGACCAATGTTGGACCTGAAATTCTATAGTGCAATATGACTACTGCAGTATTGTCTAATTGTTTTGTTAAAATACACCAACTATCTTTCATGGTCCATTTCAGTAATCCCTGTTTGTTTTTACTATACTGGCACATTATCATATATTGTTGCAGTTCGTTCTTGTGGCGCCAGCTCAAGATATTTCTGCAGAGTAAGGCAAAAAGAGGCAGTCCCCAAGAACTGATGTGGGGATTGAACCTATGCTGATGGTGATATTCTGCACTGCACTCTAGCCATTTGGCCAACTGAATTAACCAACTCCTTGGGTTTGCTGTATATAGATCTATTTTCAATTTAACACTACTATGGGAACCAAAAATTAGGCTATTCAAAATCTGCTTATGATCCTGAAGTGCAATGTGGCGTTAATATTTCTAAGCCTGTGTCTATAATGCATCCATTGGGGGCCACTATCCTCCGTTGAAACAATTTGCAATATACGATTCTTACAAAATTCACTTAAATTAAGACCATTGCCACTAAAGTTGTGAAGACGAGTCCTATGAAGCAGATTGACGAGATTGCTAGACCCAAGTTCCACTTGAGGGCCTTTCCTATCTTGTGCATTTTAACGATCTTTGAGACAAGCCTGATGTCATCCTCCAACAAAAGCAACACGAGTATTTTCATTTGAGCATCTCCCCCGGCGACCACCACTTCCAAGAAAATTGTGTACTCTTAGTCATATTTGCATCATAGCAAGTCAGAAATTAAACCATATTTGCATCATAGCAAGTCAGAAATTAAACCAGTCTTTCGTGTCACATCTGATTCTGAGGTGAGCCTCTGACCTAACACGCATGTCGTGGTTAACTTGTGTCTGATTTCCCTGGACCAACAATAAATGAAGGGTGGGACTTTCTCTTTGCACATTTTTGGTCTCCTTGCTTGAGGAAGGATGTAAATGCATTAGAAGCGGTTCAGAGAGGTTTCACTAGATTGATTTCAGGGCTGAAGGATTTGTCTTATGAAGAGAGGTTGAACAGTTGAGGCCGATATCGCTAGAGTTTAGAAGAATCAGAGGAGATCTAATTGAGCTATAGAAGATACTTAAGGAGATTGGCAGTGTACATGTAGAGCGGATGTTTCCCCTTGTTGGACATTCTAGAACAAGAGGCCATAGTTTTTGGCTAAGGGGTGGCACATTTAAAACAGAAATGAGGAGGAATTACTTTTCTCAAGGGTTGTGAATCTGTGGAATTCTTTGCCCCAGAGTGCAGTGGATGCCAGGACACTAAAATTTGAGGAGATAGTTAAGTTTTTAATTGGTAGCAGGATGAAGAGTTATGGCTGTGGCTAGGAAGTTGGAGATGAGGCCAAGATGAGATCAGCCAAGATTGTATTGAATAGTGGAGCAGGCTCGATGCCTACTCCTAATTCTTATGTTCTTTTGTTTTGATGGGACTTGAACAAATAAGTGTTTGTTTAATTTTTGCCCTGGGATGGCAAACTTCGCTATTACACCAGTGCCAAAGCCCAGCAAGTCACTGCAAGGTTCCAGGTTTTGAGGGAGGAGCAGCAAGCTGTAGCACATGGATTCAGAACTGATTCCCCACAGCATTGAGCCATGGGTCCTGGCCACGTCACAGAAGAGAAATGCCAGGCAAAAACCTGAGGTATTTGAAGGAGGGTAGAGAAATGGGAGGATGTCCCATGTGAGGCTGATTTGGAGGTAGTTGGACATGTATCTCCAGCCACATTTTGTATGTATCCTATGTTTGTTCAGGGAAATAGAAAAGCACTTGAGGTGAAAATAGCTTCCTGCACTCTTTTTTTAATCTTCCCTATTAATTGCAACTTTAAAACCCCTGAGTTGAACCAAATGCTCTGCTATATTAAATACTTTTATTTCCTACTTTAAGTCTGTTGTCCAGAGTGCAAGTGAAGATTGGAAATGTCCTATTTCTGCATGAGATATTGAGTCTCATGAGATCAATAATGCAATTCTAGATGGTAACTCAGACTTTCCCAGTAATTCCGTAGTAGAAATGAAGAATAATTCTATGGTCAGAGGTAGGGTTGAAACTTCCTCTAAATCAACCTCACTGATGATTTTCCTCTCATTTCTTTCTCTTGAGCAAGAAGGGGAGAGTGGGTGGGGGAGGGTTCTGCCTGAAAGGTCAACCTGCTTTTCTTTTAAACTTGCAATGCTAACTAACTCCTAGTGTACATAATCCTGGCAATATACAGTTGTACAAGCCACCTCATGGCATGTGTGTGAATTGAGAATTTTTCAAAAACTAAATTGTGCATTATGGTCTTGTATTTAATGAACTAATTGTTATTAGTCACGTAGTCCCATTCACAATGCTATTTTAAATCGCCCACATCCTGTGAGCAGTATTTTTGTCCCATAGCATCTGGAATATAACTTGGAAATTTTTAAGCAGGAAAGTTGAGTTGGTGAATATGTCAGTAAATATTAAGTTATGGGAATTAAATCTCAACAAACTATTTTGCTTTGGGACAACAAAAGTGTTGAGAGGGAAGTAAGTTTCAAAATAAAAATCTGCCAATGTAAACCTCTAAGAAGTTGAGATTAGCCAAGGATGTCAAAGTGGAATGTTACAAGATACTGTCATTGACTACAGTGTCCCAGTTATCAGGCAAAATCATGGTCGCATGGTGGTGTGGATCTGAACTTTAGGTGTGTAGGTTATAAAAATGTACAGAGGTCCAGTGTACACTGAATTTTATGATGTGTGCCAGGATTTTATTTTCCATCCTTGTAGTTACGGATATGATTTCATTGTGTCAACAGATGGTAGCCGCCTATTTTATTTTGCAGCATTTCCACAAATTTAAAAAGAAGATTAATCGTTCCCTTTTGTTCTGCCCCAATGATTTGAAATTCTCATCAGCAGTTACTAGAGATTAGTGATAAAAAGCTTCACATCTAATTGTTAGTTTTTCATTCATTTTTAAGTGAGTAGATAATTATAATGCAGTAAGTCAGTGCTTGATTTGTAGAATGTTAGCTTGTGAATGTTAAATTCCATGTGCAGATACATATGATATTTCAATTTAAGCTGAAACTCTTATGAAAAATTATTCATAATTACTGATGTCTTGTCATTTGTTTTTGGAAAGCAAAATGCTGCAGATGCTGGAAAACCAAACTGCCAGTCTCTTCTGCCTTCCACCCATCCAATCCCGGCCTCTGTATTTGCTTAAAATTCATTTAATCTCTAACTCCTTTCAGTTCTGGCAACAGGCCATAAAGGCCTGAAATATTAACTCTGTGTCCACAGACACTGCCTGACCCGATGAGTATTTGCAGCATTTTCTGTTCTTTAATTTACTGCGGTTTGAAAACAGATGGAATGCTGCAGGAAACCCTTTTGATAGCAAGATTAATAGCCAGAGACACAAGATTGTGATAACTGATTTAAGAACTGGGAGCGGGTGATAGGAGGGGTGGGGGGGAGGGGAGCAAATTTTAATACAGAAAGTTATGATCGGGAATGGACTGCATAAAATGGTGGCAGAAGGAGATTCAGTGGTAATTTTAATAATAGGCACAGATGGGATGTGCTGAATGGCCTCCATCTGCACTACACGTTATGACTCTAGAGGTCGTGTTTAGTGATGCTAACCCTGTAAATTGTCGGGGGGGGAGGTGACAAGTGTGACGATTTTGAAATTCTAGGCCAAAAAAGAAAGCTGCATTGTTTTTCCAACAACATGGCCATGCAGAGGTGGCAGAAAATCATGTACCTATGATGACTACATTTAGTGTTTGTTTTCCAGAGGCTGTATCTGTAATGCATTTTTATGTTTCATTGTCAATGCCAACAGGTAAATTATGGCAAATATACAAAATTATGTTCACACATCTATTAACTGTAGAGTATTAGGTTGACACCACCCAGATTTGTAAACAGCAGCTCTGCCACAAAGATTTAAATTCTAAGATACCGTGTAGCTCAATTTCAGTTCTCCCCCCCCCCCCCCCCCCCCCCCACCAACCAACCCGTTTAATTTCTGTTGAATAACCATAAGAACATCTGACCACCCCCCCCTCACAATCCCATCCCTCAGTAAGACCACCTATTTCCATTTCCATAATATCACCCTTCTCTCTTCCACCTCTGTTCATCCGAAATGCTCATCATGCCTCTTATATGTAGACTTGACTGTTCCCGTGCCGTGTGACTTCCTTAAATCTTGCACCTTTTATAAACTTGAGCTCATCTGTATCCTTCGCACCAAGTTCTGTTGAAGTGTATAATTGACCTGAAATGTTAACTCTATTTCACTTCACTGCCTGACCTGCTGAATATTTCCAAGATTTTCTGTTTTGATTTCAGATTTCCTGGCATCTGCAGTGCTTTGCTTTTGTCACACCAAGTCCGATTCATCCATCATCTCGGTGCTTGCTGACCTTCATTGGCTCGGTTTTCATCCTTGTTTTCAAAGCTCTTTATGCCCTCGCCCTTCCTTATCCGTGTAATCTTTACCAGCTCTGCAGCCCCTCAGTTTGTGCTTCTCCAAAACTGTGTTCGTATGCAGCCCTGAATTTCTTCATTAGACCATTCTCTGCCTTAACCCTGGAATTTCTTCTCTCTCTCTCTGTCTCTCTCTCTCTCTCCTCCTCCTCCTCCTCTCCCCCCCCCCCCCTCCCCCGTACCCCCCTCCTCCTCAATGACATTTCTTAAAACTTAATTCTTTGACCCAAAATGGCTTGGTTTCGAGTTTTGTTTATTTGCTTCTGTGACTTGGAACTTCTTACTGTGTTAAAAACAGTAAAATAAATGTAAGTTGCTGCACAAATCTCTAATATTTACTTAAAAATTAAAGAAGAAATCAAAGTAATTAAACAAAATGTGCAGATGTACTTGGTTTATGGTTAGGGCATGTGTCATTCCAATTCGCAGTGTTGGATAGCTGCTAAATTGCCAATTATTAGTAAGCCAGCTTGAAATTTGAGAGATTGATTTTTTTTTTTGTTTTAGTAGATTGCAGGGTTTTGTTTACGCCAAAGAGATTTCACACCCCATACTTCACCATGGCTGTTTACTTTCACTCTTTATTACTTATCTGCTCGACTTGCCCCACTTCAGGCAGGACCTTAGTCACACTTTCATTTACTTAAGAGTGAATGAATTTATATTGTCTAATTGCATTTTCAGGACATCCTAAACACACTAAACTATTCAATTACTTTTTTGAATTAAGGTCATGCACTTTTTTTATTAGGCAAGTGTGGCAACTAATTTAAACAGCAAAATTCTCTTTTTTTTAAACAAAGGCAAGAGTGGGAATGAGGAAAATATCGGCCTTTTTTGGTAGTAGATGAAGGAATATTCACCAGGACATAGATAGATGGAATTGTTTGTATCCACCTGAGCAGGCAGCCAAGAGCCTGGTTTTAAAACCTCATCTGAAATATGGTATCTGACAATTGAGTGCTTCCTCAGTAATGCACTAAAGTGACAGATCAGTAACGAGGGTATAACTGCTGACCAGGCCCCACATTCTGAAACTCGCTGTTTAAATCAGTCTGTTTGTTTCATCCCTTAAAACCGCCTCTCTGGCAAAGCGTATGTTTGCCGATGACCACCTTTCAAATGATCTCGTGACACTATTTTATGCAAGAGGAGGGGAGTTCTCTCTCTCCTCTGGAAGCAAGCATACAGGTACAACAAACAGTTAGGAAGGCAAATGGCATGTTGGCCTTCATGGCAAAAGGACTTGAGTACAAAAGCAAGGATGTCTTACTGCAGCTGTACTGCACCTTAGTGAGACCGCACCTGGAGCATTATGTGCAGTTTTAGAATCACGGGGGAATTTTTTTTGTCCCACCTGCCACTGGAATCGTAGCAGGAGGGGGGTAGTCCGTTGACCTTGGGCAGGATTTTCTGGTTTTAGGGTGAGCGTGGCCGGAAATTCCCCCCCCATAGCTTTATGGCACAGAGAGAGGCCCTTCAGCCTATCGTGTCAGTACCGACGATCAAATACCTATATATTCTAATCCCATTTTCCAGCACTTTGTCCGTAGCCTTGTATGCTATGATGTTTCGAATGCTCTTCTGAATGCTTCTTGAATGTTGAGGGTTCCTGCCTCTACCACCTTTTCAGGCAGAGAGCTCCACCCTCTGGGTGTTTCCTCCAGTCTCTTCTAAATCTCCTGCTCTTTACCTTCAATCTATGCCCCCTGATTATTAACCCCTCTACCAAAGGGAACAGTTTCTACCCTTCTATGTTCCTCATAATTTTGTATGTCTTGATGAGCCACCGCCCCAGCCTTCTCCGCTCTAAAAACAACCCCAGCCTTTCCTCATTGCTGAAATGCTGTTGCCCAGGCAACATCCTGGTGAATCTCCTCTGCACCCTTTCTAGTGTTATCCCATCTTTCCGATAGTGTGACCATCAGCACTGAGCACAATATTCTAGCTGAGACCCAACAAGTATTTTATAAAGCTCCATCGTAACCTCCCTGTTCTTGTATTCCATGCCTCAGCTAATAAAGGCAAGTAACCCATAGGCCTCTTAACCATCCTTATCTACCTGTCCTGCTGCCTTCAACAATGTTTGAACATGCACCCCAAGGGCCCTCTGGTCCTCTGTACTTCCTAGTGTTTTACCATTCATTGTATACTCCCTTGCCTTGTTAGTCCTCCCAAAATGCATCACCTCACACTTTTCAGGGTTAAATTCCATTTGCTACTGTTTTGCCCATCTGACCAGCCGGTCTGTATCATTCTGTAATCTGAGGCTTTCCTCCTTGTTGTTTACCACACCACCAATTTTTGTCATCTGCAAACTTGCTGATCATATCCTTCACGTTCACATCTTGATCATTAGCGCAGTACAAGCAACAAGAGACCCAGCACCCATTCATGAGGTACACTACTGGGCATAGGCTTCCAGTCATAAAAACTATCTTCGACCATTACCCTCTGTCTCTTCCGCTAAGCCTGTTTTGGATCCAAATTGCTCTGGATCCATGGGCGCTTCCCCTCTTGACCAGTCTCTCAAAGAACAAAGAAAATTACAGCACAGGAACAGGCCCTTCAGCCCTCCAAGCCTGCACCGACCATGCTGCCTGACTTAACTAAAACCCCCTATGCTTCTGGGGACCATATCCCTCTATTCCCATCTCATTCATGTACTTGTCAAGACGCCCCTTAAAAGTCACTACTGTATCCACTTCCACTACCTCCCCTGGCAATGAGTTCCAGGCACCCACCACTCTGTGTAGAAAATCTGCCTCGTACATCTCTTTTAAAACTTGCCCCTCGCACCTTAAACCTATGCCCTCTAGTAATTGACTCTTCCACCCTGGGAAAAAGCTTCTGACTATCCATTCTGTCCATGCCTCTCATAATCTTGTAGACTTCTATCAGGTCTCCCCTCAACCTCCGCCATTCCAGTGAGAACAAACCAAGTTTCTCCAACCTCTCCTCATTGCTAATGCCCTCCATACCAGGCAACATCCTGGTAAATCTTTTCTGTACCCTCTCCAAAGCCTCCACATCCTTCTGGTAGTGTGGCAACCAGAATTGAACACTATATTCCAAATGCGGCCGAACTAAGGTTCTATAAAGCTGCAACATGACTTGCCAATTTTTAAACTCAATACCCCGGCCGATGAAGGCAAGCATGCTGTATGCCTTCTTGACTACCTTCTCCACCTGCGTTGCCACTTTCAGCGACCTGTGTACCTGCACACCCAGATCCCTTTGCCTATCAATACTCTTAAGGGTTCTGCCATTTACTGTATATTTCCTATCTGTATTAGACCTCCCAAAATGCATTACTTCACATTTGTCCGGATTAAACTCCATCTGCCATCTCTCCGCCCAAGTCTCCAACTGATCTATATCCTGCTGTATCCTCTGATGGTCCTCATCGCTATCCGCAAATCCACCTTTGTGTTGTCTACAAACTTACTAATCAATCCAGTTACATTTTCCTCCAAATCATTTATATATATTACAAACAGATATATTCTCATGCAGGACCTTGTCAAAAGCCTTACTGAAGTCCATGTAGATACATCAGCAGTTCGTTCATTTATTAATGTCACAAGCAGGCTTACATTAACACTGCAATGAAGTTACTGTGAAAATCCCTTAGTTGCCACACTCTGGTGCACTGGTGGGTATACTGAGGGAGAATTTACCATGGCCAATGCAACTAACCAGCACGTATTTTGGACTGCACTACCCTCATCTGCGCACTTGCTCATGTCCTTGAAAAATTGAATCAAATCTGTTAGAATCTCCCCCTGACAGCCATTCTGACTATCCTTGATTAATCTTTTCCTCTCCAAGTGGAGATAAATTCTATTCCTCAAAGAATTTTCCAATAATTTCCACACCATTGATGTTGGACTCACTGGTCTGTAATTACCTGGTTTTTCCCACTTCCCTTTTTGAATAATGGTACCATATTAGCTGTCGTCCAGTCCTCTGGCACTTCTCCTATGCAGTAAGAGTTTTAACAACACCAGGTTAAAGTTCAACAGGTTTATTTGGTAGCAAATACCAATAGCTTTCGGAGCGCTGCTCCTTCGTTAGATGGAGTGGAAATCTGCTCTACGCTGGAGAAGGCATACAGGAGAGGAGAGCAGATTTCCACTCCATCTGACGAAGGAGCGGCGCTCCGAAAGCTAATGGCTTTTGCTACCAAATAAACCTGTTGGACTTTAACCTGGTGTTGTTAAAACTCTTACTGTGTTTACCCCAGTCCAACGCCGGCATCTCCACATCATGACTTCTCCTGTGGCCAGAGAGGAGTTGCATCAGAGCCTCTGCAGTCTCCTCCTGTGTCTTGCACAGTAGCTGAGGATACATCTCATCTGGGCCTGGAGATGTATCCAATTTCAAGCGCATGAGAACTGCAAACCTTCTCTCTTTTTCCCCACCCACCCCAACCATGCTAATCTGTTCAATTATATCACAGTCCCCACTCCCTGCTTTTTATACATACTTTGTCCTCCATAGTGAACAGAAAAGCAAAATGCTCATTGAATCTCTCGCCTACATCTGTTGACTCTTTGGTTCCTAATGGGCCCTACTCTTTCTCAGGTTATCCTCTTGCCCTTAATATACTTATAAAATACCGTGAGATTTTCCTTTGTTTTGCCCATCAATGTTTTTTCATGCCACTTTTTTGCTCACCTAATTTATTTAACCACCCTTGCATTTTCTATACTCATCTAGGGCTCGCACTGTTTTGAGCCCCTGAAATTCCCATAAGCCTCCCTTTTTTTCCTTAGCCAATCCTGAATAATCCTTTGACATCCAGGGTTCTCTGGACTTGTTGGTCCCACTCTTTACCTTTGCAGGAGCATGTTGGCATTGTACACTCTCTCTATTTCCTTTTTGAATGAGTCTGATGTGGATCTTCCTGCAAGTAGCTGCTCCTAGTCCACTTTGGCCAGATCCTGTCTTATCCTGTTAATATCAGCCTTCCCCCAGTTCAGAACTTTATTTTCGGTACATCTGTCCTTTCCCATGGTCACTATCATTGAAATGGTTCCCCCACTAACAACTCTACCACCTGCCCAGCTTCGTTCTCTAAGATTAGGTCAACCACCACCCCCCACGCTTGTAGGACTTTCTACGTGCTTGATTAAAAAGCTCTCCTGGGCACACTTTTAAGAATTCTGACTCCTCTAAGTCTTTCACACTTTGCCTACCCCAATTAACATTGGGGAAGTTGAAATCCCCTACTATTATTCTTACACTTCTGAGATTTGCCTTCATATCTGCTTTTCTTAACTGTTTGGTCTCCTTATCTAAGAAAGGATATACTTGCCATGGAGTGAGTACAGCGAAGGTTAGATTCCTCATTGTAGTATGAGGAAAGATTGGAGTGACTGGAACTTAGAAACATGTGAGGAGACCTGATTGACGCAATTCTGACCGGACTGGACAGACTGGATGCAGAGATGTTGTTTCCTCTGGCTGAGGGATCTAGCAGGGGTCATGGTCTCCACATGTTGGGTAGGCCATTTAGACAGATGAGGAGAAACTTCTTCACACACAGGATGGTGAACCTGTGGAATTCTCTGCCAAAGAATGCTGTGGAGGCCAAATCACTGAATATATTTAAGAAGGAAGTAGATTTCTAGGCTCGAAAGGTGTCTGGGGGTATGGGAGGAGTGCTGGAGTATGGTGTTGAGAGAGATTGTCAGCCATGGGCATGTTGAATGACTGGGTAGGCTTGAAGGGCCAAATGGCCGCCTGATTTTTTTTTCAGTGTCTCCTGACCAACATTGAGGGATAAATCAACATCACTAAACAAAACAACCTGGTTGTTACCATTGGTGTTTATGGGACCTTGCTGTGAACAAATGGGGTGGCACAGTGGTTAACATTGCTGCCTCACAGCGCTAGGGACCCGGGTTCGATTCCTGGCTTGGGTCACTGTCTGCGTGGGTTTTCTCTGGGTGCTCCGGTTTCCTTCCACATTCCAAAGATGTGCAGGTTGGGTAGATTGGCCATGCTAAATTACTCCTTAGTGTCAGGGGGACTAACTAGGGTAAATGCATGGGGATAGGGCCTTGGTGGGACTTTGGTCGGAGCAGACTCGATGGGCCGAATGGCCTCTTCTGCACTGTAGGATTCTATGATTCTATAAATTGGGTTGCTGTGTTTTCTACATTACATGACTGCAATTGGGAAGTGTATAAGTGGTTGTAAAACTCTCCCTGCGCAGTTTCTTTACATTGAAAGTATTATAAGTAGGAGTGCTGTATCATTTTGAATCTGCTGTGGCCAAGGTGGTGGAAACAGCTGTTCACAAAATTACACAGTAAATGATCGGGTTTTTGTTGTACTTGGCAAATTTCCATCAGTTGCCCCATATAGTGCAGCATACAAAGGATTTTTCATATTTAGATTAAACCTGGACTTCCGTTCTGATAAAGTTTTTAGTTTAGCGGGTGCGGCTGAAACTGCACGTATATCAGGAACAGAGGATCTTGTGACTATTTGATCTAAAGATGGGGTAAGTTTAAGGTTTGTTGCAGGAAATTAATATTCTTTGCCCGAAATTCACTGCAGTACTAATTAGTGCATTTTCAATGTTACAGCATCCATAGCTGACAAGCTATTTGTTCACATTTACACTAAAGTAAATTTACATTATAAATTCTAAGGAAAATATTTATAATGCTGCAATAGAACTGTCATTCTAATAGGTTTCACTCGGTAAATTTGCTCCTGCGGATCCCTGGTATGCCGCAGTTAACTCTAAGTAAGAATTGATTGCAAATGAAGACGCTTTAACAGCAGCTTTTGTGGCAAGTCGGTACTATATGACTTGTGTATCCTGCAAGGTATGTTCCGAGGCCAATTTGTAGTGTAAATATTTGACGTTTTTTGAATATTTGCTTTACTTAAGAGCCTGTTTGTCTAGTATTTTTGTGTCAATTGGAGCCCCTCAGCTGCATTGAGCTCACTTTTATACCCAAATATGTTGGCACCAAGTATTTATCTTCAAAGTCTTTGAGTGAAATTGTGCTATAAATTGTGTTAGATTGAGGGTCAGCAATAGTTGACTGGGTGCCATTCTTGTTTGATTCAGAGAATTGAGAATTCAAGTCCCATTTTGGAGATTTGAGCACAAAGTTTAGGCTGTTACAGTGCAGTTGTGTCTGAGATGCGATATTTTGGTTGAGATGTCCACAGGAGAGAGCAGGTTAACATAAGATTCCATGGCACTACGCAGTAGAGCAGGGGATGTCGCCTTGGTGTCTTGGCCAATGTTTATCCCCCATCAACATCTCAAAAAAATGCAGAATATCTGATTATTATTATATTGCTGTTTGTGAGAGCTTGCTGTGCACAAATTGCTGTCATGTTTCCTACATTACTACAATGACTATACTTCATTACTACAATGACTATACTTTCGGACATCTTGACCTTCCTATATGTACCTTTTGAGGTCCATTCTTCAATCATCGCTAACCTCTTTTCCAAGGTTTCATTGCATCCAAGCTCTCAGGCGATGCACTTCTTACCCCTTTTACTTCCTCTGTACCTGTCACCCAAGGCCCCAAACAGTGCTCTTGGGTAAAACTGCAATCTATTTATTTCAATTTATTATATTGATTTGATTTATTATTGTCACATGTATTAGTATACAGTGAAAATTGTTTCTTGCGTGCTATACAGACAAAGCATACTGTACATAATGAAGGAAAGGAGAGTGCAGAATGTAGTGTTACAGTCATAATAAGGATGTAGAAAAAGATCAACTTAGAGAGAGGTAGGTACATTCAAAAGTCTGATGGCAGCAGGGTAGAAACTGTTCTTGAGTCGGTTGGTGTGTGACCTCAGACTTTTATCTTTTTCCCGACGGAACAAGGTGGAAGTATATGTCTGGTGTATGTTGGGTCCTTGATTATGCTGGCTGCTTTTTCGAGGCAGCAGGAAGTATAGACAGAGTCGATGGATGGGAGATTGGTTTGCATTGTTCACGACCCTTTCTTGTTTCTTGCGGTCTTGGACAGAGCAGGAGCCTGACCAAGCTGTGAAACAACCAGAACAAATGCTTTCTATGGTGCATCTGTAAAGGTTGGTGTGAGCTGTATTGGCCATGCCAAATTTCCTTAGGCACCTGAGAAAGTAGAGGAGTTGATGGACTTTCTTAACTATAGCGTCAGCATGGAGAGGCAAGGACAAGTTGTTGATGATCTGGACATCTAGAAGCTTTCGACCATTTCTACTTCGTCCCCATTGATGTAGACAGAGGCATGTCCACCTCCTTCGTTTTGTTGACAGAGGGAGAGGTTATTGTTGCACCATTTCACCAGATTCTCTATCTCTCTTTCCTGTACTCTGTCTCATCATTGTTTGAGATCTGATCCACTACGGTGGTGTCATCAAACTTGAAAATAGAGTTGGGTGGAATTTGGCCATAGGTGTATTAGGAGTATAGTAAGGGGCTGAGGACAGGGGTGTTGAGGATGATCGTGGAGGTGGTGTTGTTGCCTATCCATGTTGATTGCGGTCTGTGGGTTAGGAAATCTAGGATCCAGTTGCAGAAGGAGCCGAGCCCCAGGCCATGGAGTTTGGAGATGTGTTTTCTAGGAACAATGGTGAATAATACTGTATACACTGCTAACAATTTGGTGCCCCATGCAATGGACAATTAACTCTGAGTGATAACTTTGTAGGACAAGCCTGACTGCGCTTCTGGTTGACTGTCAGAGGTTTACAGCATGGAAACAGGCTGTTCGGCCCAACTTGGCCAGGCTGCCCCTTTTGTTTTAAAACCCTGAAGCTAGTCCCAATGCCTGCATTTGGCTCATATCCCTCTATACCCATCTTACCCATGTAATTGTCTAAATGCTTTTTAAAAGACAAAATTGTACGCGCCTCTACTACTACCTCTGGCGGCTTGTTCCAGACACTCACCACCCTCTGTGGAAAAAATTGCCCTCTGGACCCTTTTGTATCTCTCCCCTCTCACCGTAAACCTATGCCCTCTAGGTTTGGACTCCCCTACCTTTGGGAAAAGATTTGACTAACTGATCTATGCCCCTCATTATTTTATAAACCTCTAGCCTCTTACACTCCAGAGAGAAAAATGCCAGTCTATCCAGCCTCCCCTTATAACTCAAACCATCAAGTCCTGGTAGCATCCTAGTAAATCTTTTCTGCATACTTTCTAGTTTAATAATATCCTTTCTACAATAGGGTGACCAGAATTGCACACAGTATTCCAAGTGTGGGCTTACCAATGTCTTGGACAACTTCAACAAGACGTCCCAACTCCTCTATTCAATGTTCTGACCAATGAAACCAAGCACTCTGTCCACCTGTGCCTCCACTTTCAAGGAGCCATGAACCTGTATCCCTAGATCTCTTTTTCTGTAACTCTCCCCAGTGCGCTACCGTTAACTGAGTAAGCCCTACTCTGGTTCGATCTACCAAAATGCATCACCTCTCATTTATCTAAATTAAACTCCATCTGCCATTCGTCAGCCCACTGGCCCAATTGATCAAGATCCCATTGCAATCCGAGATAACCACCTTCACTGTCCACTATGTCACCAATCTTGGTGTCATCTGCAAACTTACTAACCATGCTTCCTATATTCTCATCCAAATCATTAATATAAATGACAAATAACAGTGGACCCAGCACCGATCCCTGAGGCACACCGCTGGTCACAGGCCTCCAGTTTGAAAAACAACCCTCTACAACCATCCTCTGACTTCTGTCATCGGGTATTCATTTAGCTACCTCACTCTGGATCTCGTGAGATTTAACCTTGTGCAACAACCTACCATGCGGTACCTTGTCAAAGGCCTTGCTAAAGTCAATGTAGACAACATCAACTGCACTGTCCTCATTTACCTCCTTGGTTACCTCTTCAAAAAACACACTCAAATTTATGAGACCCTCACAAAGCCATGCTGACTGTCCCTAATTAGTCCTTGGGTCTCTAAATGCCTGTAGATCCTGTGTCTCAAAAACCTTCCAACAACTTGCCCACCACAGATGTGAGGCTAACTGGCCTGTAGGCTTTTCCCTGCAGCCCGTTTTAAACAAAGGCACAACATTTGCCGCCCTCCAATCTTCAGGCACCTCACCTGTGACTATCGATGATACAAACATCTCTGCTAGGGGACCTGAAATTTCCTCCCTAACCTCCCACAATGTCCTGGGATACATTTCATCAGGTCCCAGAGATTTATTTACCTTGATGTGCTTTAAGACTTCCAGCACCACCACTTCTGTAATATGTACGTTCCTCAAGACATCACTATTTATTTCCCCAAGTTCCCTAACATCCATGCTATTCTCAATAGTAAATACTGATGAGAAATATTCATTTAGGATCATGGAGGAGCTGTGGTTTTGATTTCTTGCTGCACGCCCACACTGGCCTCCTCCTCTTCCAATGAAGCTTAAGAGAAACTCAAAGAATTGCACCTCATTTTTAATTTGGCACTTTGCAACCTTTCAGCTTTGACAGAGTTCAGCAATTTCAGTTAACAACCATTGCTCCCATTTATTTTAACACCGCAGCTGTTGATAGTGAATGTCATTGCCAGTTACACTTCCTCTAGATCCATCTTTTGTCCCTTTTGACTTGTCTCATTACCATCTCCTTTGCCTTGTCATTTAATTTCTTCTGCTTTTCGCCTTTTCACAGATCCTTCCTTTACTCTCCTGCCTCTGCAGTTGCTTAAAACCTGTTTCGTTTCGTACACTTTCTGTTTCTGATCGAAGCATTCTACCACTTTCTGCTCATGCTTTGTCTTATTTCAAATCCCTTAGGCTGCTATAAATAGTTTAATTTAAAATGTTGCTTTTATGTTGAAGGCGAAGCCCACAGATCCTGAAGAGTAAGCCATAGAATCCCTACAGTGCAGAAGGAGATCAATTAGCCCATCGAATCTGCTATGACTCTACGAAAGAGTATCTTACCCAGCATGCCCCCCCCTGCCCAATCCCTGTAACCCGCGTATTTACCATGGCAAATCCACCTAACCTCCATGTTTGTACTGTGGGTGAACATGCAAACCCCACACAATCATCAAAGGCCGCAATCAAACCTGGGTCCCTGGAGCTTAGAGGCAGCAGTGCTAACCACTGTGCCAGCCCTGCGAATCTGCTGCATTGAAAAATCAGGTCAGAATATTCCATACTGATAGAGCGAGAGAGAGATGGATGTCTAATCTCTGGGCCACTTCCAGTTTTAGCAATTACTTGAACTGATTAGATAAGCTCAAAGAATAGCACCTAGATTTTAATTTGGCACTATTCTTTGAGTTTATCTAACCAGTTCAAGTAATTGCTAAAGCTGGTAGTGGCCCAGAGATTAGTCATCCGTGTCTTTCTCTCTAACAGTATGGGATATTCTGACCTGATTCCTCAATGCAACTCGTTGGAAACGCCAAGCCATAGTCTCGTGACAGTAGCATGACAAACCTCTGAATCCGATAGTTCTTTTGCTGCATTAACTCTGTAATACAAAAACTCAATTACAGGAATGTGACATACCATAATAGCAGATCTGGTAGGAGCAGAAAGGGAGACAGATGGAATATTTGCATCCCATATTGCTAAGTACAACTATTCAAATTCTGACACCATCTAGGACAAGTGGCTTGCTTGATCTATCATTTAATTTATAACCCCTCTGCCAACAAGACACTATGGTTCAGGGTTGTGCCAACCACAGGAAGTATTATAATAATTCACCATGATTGGTTAGACATGAACTCATTCCTACAACAAACCCTGCCATGAGAATGATGGACAGTAATGTTGTAAATGCTTATCACATTAAAGTCTCACACCAGCTTGAAATGGGTATATGTTGTCATTTCATTATTAAATATTCTGGGATTTGTTACAAATACAAGTTTTTGTTAGGTATTGAATCTTTAACGTAGTAGTATGTCTGAAAGTGTTTCACAGGAACATTATCAAACAACATTTAAAACTGAGCTCCATCTGAGGAGGTATTGGGGACGAAGATCGAAAACTTGGTAAGAGGTAGGATTTAAGCATATAAAGGGAGGAAAGAAAGGTATGGAAACAACTTCAGGGCATTGGCTGCTGAAGGCATGGTTGCCTGTGGCAGAGCAATTAAAATCAAGGTTGTTCAAGCAGTCAGAATTGGGGGCGTGCTGATATGTTGGAGGGCTGGAGGAGGTTGCTACATTGTGTAAGCAGCATCACCAAAGCCGCAGTGGTTCAAGGTGAGAACTCACTGCCCAGCTTCTCGGGTCAGGCAATAAATGTGGCTTTACCCATATCCTGGAAATGCAAAACCCCAGAAGATTTAGTAACTTATCTTGCTCAGCTTCGCTGTTGCATTTGCCTGTATTACAGTGATTACACTTCAGAAGTAATTCATTGGAGACGAAGCACTTCAGTACACCTGAGGATATGAAAGGCACTCTATAAATAGAATGTCATTACGTTTTTAAAAAACTGCCAATAGGCACAGGGAAATTCCAGTCTCCTTGAACAGGTCATTAAATTTTTGGCTCACACTAATGTTGAAACATTTGGTATGAAGTGATTAAAGTTTCAGTAGTATCTCTTTGTGATGAGGTTATGGAACTAAAATACGTGTTTATGCACGACTTGAAATTTCCCTTGCATTATCTTCATTCCTATGGCCTTTCAGTACTGACATTTTAAAACCTGCATTATGCCTATTTTCTAAATGGAGATTAAAACTGGCCTTACTTTTCCATAACTCATCCCACCCACCCCGACTTTACTGAGACCTACCGGGGAGATGGAAACTATGTTGGCAGTTATTCTGTGATTGAGAACTGATTTACAATTTTTCTCAACTAATTGGGTGTCAGGAACTTTGCTGTGAGATGGATTAGTACTTTTATGTATTTTGATTAATTTGCCTCTTGCAATGTGTGCATGTCCAAATTTCATTGCTGTTGTTAGATCTTGCTGTGCATTAATTAGTTGCCGTGTTCTTGCACTAAAAACAGCGGACTGCACTTTGAAGGTAATTGCCAGCACAGGTGCAATAGGTCAGATGATTGTATCATGTTTTGATTTTGAATAGGGAGGAGATGGCCTCGTGCTATTATCGCGAGACTATTAATCCAGAAACTCAGCTAATGTTCTGGGGCCTGGGTTCAAATCCCACCACGGCAGATGGTAGAATTTGAATTCAAATAAAAACCTGGAATTAAGAATCTACTGATGACCATAAAACCATTGTCGATTGTCGGTAAAACCCATTTGGTTCAGTGATGTCCTTTAGGGAAGGAAATCTGCCATCCTTACCTGGTCTGACCTACATGTGATTCCAAAGCCACAGAAACGTGGCTGCCTCTGAATTGCTCTCTAAGGGCAACGAAGGATTGGCAATAAATGCTGGCCAGTGACGCCCATATCCCATGAATGAATTAAAAAAAATATTGCCAGTTCACAAATCTTTCCCAGTGATGAGTTGAAGGGGGAGGACCATAAGGCCACAGTCAGAGGGGGCTTGAATAGGAGATTCTAGAAAAGTTTGGGTGGGGTTGTGCGTGTATGAAGCTGTGTGTGGCTATGAGAAGACTAAAGCAGAGAATTGTAACTTTGAGGTGTTGTAGAACTGGAAGCCAATTCAATAAACTGGAATGTTGGGTGAGCAGAAGTTGGAGGGATACAATATGGAGAGCTGAGGTTTGGATATTTCGGAGAAAGGGAGGCTGCTCAGGAGAGTATTTGAAAAGTCAACACCAGAGGTGACAACTTTTCATTAAAACAAATTTTTCACATCTTCAGGATGTCACTACAAATCAATTTACCATTTAATTTTTTGTACACCAGACGTTGCAAGACGTTTTGTGTTGAAGTGGAACCTTCTACTTCAGAAGTGAAAGAGATGCCAACTGAGCTACACCTGACATCTAGTCAATTTAAAAGATGCCTGTGTCATAATTGCTTAATTTTAAGAACCTCCTTCAAAGACCTGCCAATGGGCATAATAGCAGAAACATGCACCAGTAATTAATTTGATCTGGAAGCGTGTTCAGTTTTTAAAGAGTGGAGGAGGTGGACCTGCTTCTGGTGCAATGCTTTTTAAGCAAACATTAAGATTGTTGAAATTCTGTATGCTGAATATAATCTGCACTTGAAATTCCATGATCTTTGGCGCTGATTTGATTTTATTTTTGCTGCATTGCACTGGAAGTACCAGCTTTACTTTCGCTCTGAGGTGTTTTTACATTATAAAAGTTAAAGCCAGAGGCAAACGTGCAATTCCCACATCTTGTATGTTCTAGGATCGCTTTGCTCTGGCAGTAAGAACATAAGAACATAAGAAATAGGAGCAGGAGTAGGCCATCTAGCCCCTCGAGCCTGCCCCGCCATTCAATAAGATCATGGCTGATCTGACGTGGATCAGTACCACTTACCCGCCTGATCCCCATAACCCTTAATTCCCTTACCGATCAGGAATCCATCCATCCGCGCTTTAAACATATTCAGCGAGGCAGCCTCCACCACCTCAGTGGGCAGAGAATTCCAGAGATTCACCACCCTCTGGGAGAAGAAGTTCCTCCTCAACTCTGTCCCAAACCGACCCCCCTTTATTTTGAGGCTGTGTCCTCTAGTTTTAACTTCCTTACTAAGTGGAAAGAATCTCTCCGCCTCCACCCTATCCAGCCCCCGCATTATCTTATAAGTCTCCATAAGATCCCCCCTCATCCTTCTAAACTCCAACGAGTACAAACCCAATCTCCTCAGCCTCTCCTCATAATCCAAACCCCTCATCTCCGGTATCAACCTGGTGAACCTTCTCTGCACTCCTCCAATGCCAATATATCCTTCCTCATATAAGGGGACCAATACTGCACACAGTATTCCAGCTGCGGCCTCACCAATGCCCTGTACAGGTGCATCAAGACATCCCTGCTTTTATATTCTATCCCCCTCGCAATATAGGCCAACATCCCATTTGCCGCCTTGATCACCTGTTGTACCTGCAGACTGGGCTTTTGCGTCTCATGCACAAGGACCCCCAGGTCCCTTTGCACGGTAGCATGTTTTAATTTGTTTCCATTGAGATAGTAATCCCATTTGTTATTATTTCCTCAAGTGTATAACCTCACATTTCTCAACGTTATACTCCATTTGCCATATCCTCGCCCACTCACTCAGCCTGTCCAAATCTCTCTGCAGATCTTCTCCGTCCTCCACACGATTCACTTTTCCACTTATCTTTGTGTCGTCGGCAAACTTCGTTACCCTACACTCCGTCCCCTCCTCCAGATCATCTATATAAATGGTAAACAGTTGCGGCCCGAGTACCGATCCCTGCGGCACGCCACTAGTTACCTTCCTCCAACCGGAAAAGCACCCATTTATTCCGACTCTTTGCTTCCTGTCAGATAGCCAGTCCCCAATCCACTTTAACACACTACCCCCAACTCCGTGTGCCCTAATCTTCTTCAGCAGCCTTTTATGGGGCACCTTATCAAACGCCTTTTGGAAATCCAAAAACACCGGTTCTCCTCCATCAACCGCCCTTGTCACATCTTCATAAAAATCCAACATGTTCGTCAAGCACGACTTTCCCCTCATGAATCCATGCTACGTCTGATTGATCGAACCATTTCTATCCAGATGCCCTGCTATCTCCTCTTTAATAATGGATTCCAGCATTTTCCCTACTACAGACGTTAAGCTGACCGGCCTATAGTTACCCGCCTTTTGTCTCCTTCCTTTTTTAAACAGCGGCGTAACATTAGCCGTTTTCCAATCAACTGGCACTACCCCAGAATGCAACGAGTTTTGATAAATAATCACTAACGCATCCACTATTACCTCTGACATTTCTTTCAATACCCTGGGATGCATTCCATCCGGACCCGGGGACTTGTCCACCTTCAGTCCCATTAGTCTACCCAGCACTGCCTCTCTGGTAACATTAATTGTATTAAGTATTTCTCCTGCTGCCAACCCTCTATCGTTAATATTTGGCAAACTATTTGTGTCCTCCACCGTGAAGACCGACACAAAAAACTTATTTAAAGACTCAGCCATATCCTCATTTCCCACTATTAACTCCCCCATCTCGTCCTCCAAGGGTCCAACATTCACTCTAGCCACTCTATTCCTTTTTATATATTTATAAAAACTTTTACTATCATTTTTTATATTAATTGCTAGCCTAGCTTCATAGTCTATCCTTCCTTTCTTTATCGCTTTCTTAGTCTCTCTTTGTTGTTTCTTAAATTTTTCCCAATCACTTGTTTCTCCACTATTTTTGGCCACTCTGTACGCAGCTGTTTTTATTTTAATACTCTCCTTTATTTCCTTCGTTATCCACGGCTGGTTCTCCCTTTTCTTACAATCCTTGTTTTTTGCTGGAATATATTGCTGAGAACTGAAAAGGATCTCCTTAAAAATCCTCCACTGTTCCTCAGCTATCCTACCTGCCAGCCTGCTCTCCCAGTCTACCTTAGCCAATTCATCCCTCATCCTATCATATTTCCCTCTGTTCAAACAGAGGACACTGGTTTGGGACCAAACTTTCTCCTCTTCCATCTGAATCAGAAATTCGACCATATTGTGGTCACTAGACTCAAGAGGGTCCTTCACAATAAGATCCTTAATTCTACCTACCTCGTTACACAATACCAGATCCAAAATAGCTCGTTCCCTCGTCGGTTCCGTAACATGCTGTTCAAGGAAACTATCCCGACAGCATTCTAAGAACTCTTCCTCCATTCCACCCTTACCGACTTGAGTCTGCCAGTCAATGTGCATGTTGAAGTCCCCCATGATTATTGCCGTTCCGTTTTTACACGCATCCCTTATCTGCTTGTTTACAGCCCTCCCTACCTCAACATTATTATTTGGGGGCCTATATACCACACCTACTAGTGTCTTTCTCCCTCTACTATTCCTCATCTCTACCCATAATGATTCCACGTTTTGTTCCTCAGAGCCTATGTCATCCCTCAGTACTACCCTGATATTATCTCTTATTAATAGCGCGACCCCACCACCTTTTCCTTCCTGTCTATTCTTCCTAAACGCCTGATACCCCTGGATATTCATATCCCAGTCCTGGTCACCTTTCAGCCACGTTTCTGTAATGGCCACTAGATCGTACCCACTTGTGCTGATTTGCACCATCAACTCATTTACCTTGTTCCGAATGCTTCGTGCATTCAGGCAAAGTGTCCTTATTCCAGCTTTTATCTGGACCCGCTTTGATGAGTCGCGAACACCCTCTCCCTCTACTCCCTTATCTAAATTACCGCCTTCATTCACTTGCACCCTCTCCTCTACCATTAATTTTGTAATTCCCCTTACCCCTGCATCCTCCCCCCCCCATCAATTAGTTCCTTGATCCTAGTCAACTCTTCTAGCTCCCCTCCCCCCAACCTATCTAGTTTAAATTCTCCCCAGTAGCCTTAGCCAACCTACCGGCCAGGATATTGGTCCCCGTGTGATTCAAGTTCCACCCGTTTTTTGTATACAGATCACCCCTGCCCCTAAAGAGGTCCCAATGGTCCAGGAACCTGAATCCCTGCCCCCTGCACCAGTCCCTCAGCCACACATTCATCCTCCACCTCACTCCATTCCTGCCCTCACCTTCCCGTGGCACAGGCAGTAATCCTGAGATTACTACCTTTGCTTTCCTCTTTCTCAGCTGTCTCCCTAATTCCCTGTACTCCCTTTTCATGACCCCTTCTCCCTTCCTACCCACATCAGTGGTACCAATATGTACCGCTACCTCAGGCTCCTCTCCCTCCCACCTCAGGATTTCCGGGACGCGACTAGCGACATCCTGGATCCCGGCCCCAGGGAGGCAGACCACCATGCGAGAATCCCGCCTACCTCCGCAGAAACGCCTGTCTGTCCCCTTCACCATCGAGTCCCCGATTAATACCGCCTTCCTCCTCTTTTCCTTAGCCCTCTGAGTTACAGGGCCGGACTCCACTGCGGAGACACGGCCACTGCTGCTTCCCCCAGGCGGGCTGTCCCCCCCAGCAGTACTCAAGCAGGAGTACTTGTTGTGCAGGGGCAAATCCACCGGGGTGCTCTCAACCACCCTAGCCTTACCCTTCCTGGCCGTCACCCACTTGGTCTCCTCCCGTGGCCCAGGTGTGACCACCTGATAGCTCTTGTCTATCACCTCCTCATTCTCCCTCATCAGCCTAAGATCCTCGAGCTGTAGTTCCAGCTCCCTAACACGGTCCCTCAGGAACCGCAGCTCGACACACCCCTCACAGATGTGGATGTCCGGGAGGCCAGATGCCTCCAGGACCTCCCACATCCTACACTGGGAACAACACACTGGATTCACACTCATACTGGACACTTTATGTCAAGCTAGACAGTGAAAAGTTAATAAGAATGTAAGGAAACAAAAACTCACCCCTGCTCGTCCAAGCCCTGTGAGCCAAAGCCCTGACAGCTCACTCAACTTCCCACTCACTCTGCTGCCCGCTACGATGCTGCCCGCTGTATACTTTGGTGCACTTTTAAACCCTCCAAAAACTTCCCCAGGCCACTCCTGGCCCGACTTCCGGTTTTGAAAAAAACCTCCGATTTTAAACCCAAAATTAACTGAAAAAATAAATAATTAATTACAGTCAGAAAACCCACTCTCTTACCCTCAGCCTGCTCCTAGGAACAATGAAGCTGAACCTCCAAGGTAAGCCCTTTTTAAACCCTCCAAAAACTTCCCCAGGCCACTCCTGGCCCGACTCCCGGTTTTGAAAAAAACCTCCGATTTTAAACCCAAAATTAACTGAAAAAATAAATAATTAATTACAGTCAGAAAACCCACTCTCTTACCCTCAGCCTGCTCCTGGGAACAGTAGTGGCTTTTGACTTTAGATTCTAAAATTTCATCTTCTCTGCCTCCCCAACACCATTCCTTGTTACACCATCCTCCTTTGGACTTCTGGTCACCCCTCCTAATACCTCCCTTTGCTCATTGTCAATCTTAACCTGATGCTTCTGTGAGGCTCATGAGATTTTAAAAGTGTTATTTAAGTGCAAGTTGTCACTTTTTTTGTATTATTTTAAAGTGAATCTATAAGATGCCACATCCTTACCAGAAAAGGTGAATTGAGGTTTTCCTAACTTGTATTCATCTCCACCAATACAGATTAACTGACCAGGCCATCTGATTTGCTGCTTGTGAGGCCTTGTGTCTGCAGAAACTGAGGTATTGGGAGGGAATTCTCCTGTCCGCCCACCATGGGAATCGTAGTGGGCGGTGGGGCGGCCCACGCAAAGGCCCATTGACCTAGGGTGGGATTCTCTGGTTTTGGAGCGAGCGTTGCTGGAGAATCCCGCTCATTGTATTTGCCTGCAGCCCAATAGGGATTATACTTCAGAAGTAATTTATCTGTAAAGTGCTTCAGGCATCATGAAATTTCAAGTACTACATAAATGCAAGTTCTTTTTTTCTCTATTCAATGGATGTAGGCCTTGCTGACAAGACCAGCGTTTTGTTGCTCATGATAAGCTGCTGCCTTGAACTGCTGCAGTCCATCTGGTGCAAGTACACCCACAGTGAGGCTGGGAAGGGTTACAGGACTTTGACCCCCATGACAGTAAAGGAATGGTGATATAGTTCCAAGTCAGTGTGATATGTGGCTTGGATCTGTTGTCCTTGTTCTTCTAGGTGGTCTCAGGTTTAGAACAAATGCTGTTGAAGGAGCTTTGGTGAGTTGCAGCAGTGCCTCTTGTAGATAGTACACTGCAAATCTGAAGGAGGGAGTAAATGGTTAAGGTAGTGGATATGATTACGATCAAGTGGGCTGTTTTGTGCTGGATGATGTTGAGCTTCCTGAGTGTTATTGAAGTTGCGTTCATTCAGACAAATGGAGTGTGTTCCATTATACTCCTGAGTTAAGCTTTGTAGATGGTGGTGGATAGGCTTTGGGGGATCTGGAGGTGTGTTACTTGCAGGATTCACAAACTCTGAGCCAGCTGTTGTAGCCACAGTATTTATATCACTGGTGTTCAGTTTCTGGTCAGTGGTGAGCCCCAGGATATTGATCCCCTTGTTCTCCAGTGCCTCTTTTTAATATGTCTAATCCTAGAGTTCAATGCCATTGCATGTCAAGGGATGATTAATTAGATTCTCTCTTGTTAAAGACAGTCATTGCCTGGCACTTGTGTGGGGGGAATATTACTTGCCATTCGCCAGGCTAAGCCTGAATATTGTCCAGGTCTTGATGCATATTCTGTGTGAGCAGTTGCAAATTGTATTGAATGTCGTACAGTCATCAGGAAACTTCTGACCTTACGATGAAGAGAGACTCATTGAACCAGCTGGTTATTAATAAAATAATTGAAAATGGCTGAACCTAAGCCTGTCCTGTGTAGCTTCTACAGCATTATCCTGGGAGAGTAATTTATGGCTGTGAAATGCATATCGTGACTGCTGTATCAAAACTTGTAAACTCTAATATTGAGCACAGCACACTTTAGACTTATTTGATTGTCTGGCGATAGAATATTTTAACTGTCGGAGCTTCATGTGCTCTTCATTCCCAGTCACAACCCCCAAGTGCCCTACCTAGGGATGGGTTGAAGCGATAGCAAACTGAACCTGCTACTTCAGATATAATGCTATAGAATTACTCCGTTTCCCCGGGGATCAGTGCTGAGACCTTTGCTATTTGTAATATATATAAATGATTTGGAGGAAAATGTAACTGGTTTGATTAGTTAGTTTGCAGACGACACAAACATTGGTGGAATTGCAGATAGCGATGAAAACCATCCGAGGATACAGCAGGATATAGATCGGTTGGAGTTTAATTTGGACAAATGTGAGGTAATGCATTTTGGAAGGTCTAATACAGATGGGAAATATAAAATCCTTAAGAGTATTAGTAGGCAGAGAGATCTGGGTGTACAGGTACACAGGTCACTGAAAATGGCAACGCAGGTGAAGAAGGTAGGTAGTCAAGGAGGCATACGGCATGCTTACCTTCATTGGCTGGGGCATTGAATTTAAAAATTGGCAAGTCATGTTGCAACTTTATAGAACCTTAGTTAGGCCGCACTTGGAAGGTAGTGTTTAATTCTGGTCGCCTCACTATCAGAAGGATGTGGAGGCTTTGGAGAGAGTACTGAAAAGATTTACCAGGATGTTGCCTGGTATGGAGGGCATTAGCTATGAGGAGAGGTTGGAGAAACTTGGTTCGTTCTCACTGGAACTGCTGCGGAGGTTCTGGGACGACCCGATAGAAGTCTACAAGATTACGAGGGGCATGGACAGAGTGGATAGTCAGAAGCTTATTCCCAGGGTGGAGGAGTCAATTATTAGGGGGCATAGGTTTAAGGTGCGAGGGGCAAGGTTTAAAGGAGATGTGTGAGGCAAATATTTTTACACAGAGGGAGTTGGGTGCCTGGAATTCGCTGCCAGGGGAGGTAGTGGAAGCAGATACGATAGTGATTTTAAAGGGCGTCTTGACACATACATGAATAGGATGGAAATGGAGGGATACGGTCCCCGAAGGATAGGGGGTTTTAGTTCAGTCAGGCAGCATGGTGCAGGCTTTCGAAGGGCCTGTTCCTGTGCTGTAATTTTCTATGTTCTTTACTGCATGGAAGTTCTGTACCCTGTTAATTATAGAACATAGAACAGTACAGCACAGAACAGGCCCTTCGCCCCACGATGTTGTGCCGAGCTTTATCTGAAACCAAGATCAAGCTATCCCACTCCCTATCATCCTGGTGTGCTCCATGTGCCTATCCAATAACCGCTTAAATGTTCCTAAAGTGTCTGACTCCACTATCGCTGCAGGCAGTCCATTCCACACCCCAACCACTCTCTGCGTAAAGAACCTACCTCTGATATCCGTCCTGTATCTCCCACCACGAACCCTATAGTTATGCCCCCTTGTAATAGCTCCATCCACCCGAGGAAATAGTCTTTGAACGTTCACTCTATCTATCCCCTTCATCATTTTATAAACCTGTATTAAGTCTCCCCTCAGCCTCCTCCGCTCCAGAGAGAACAGCCCTAGCTCCCTCAACCTTTCTTCATAAGACCTACCCTCCAAACCAGGCAGCATCCTGGTAAATCTTCTCTGCACTCTTTCCAGCGCTTCCACATCCTTCTTATAGTGAGGTGACCAGAACTGCACACAATATTCCAAATGTGGTCTCACCAAGGTCCTGTACAGTTGCACCCCACGGCTCTTAAACTCCAACCCCCTGTTAATAAAAGCTAACACACTATAGGCCTTCTTCACAGCTCTATCCACTTGAGTGGCAACCTTTAGAGATCTGTGGATATGGACCCCAAGATCTCTGTTCCTCCACAGTCTTCAGAACCCTACCTTTGACCCTGTAATCCACATTTAAATTAGTCCTACCAAAATGAATCACCTCACATTTATCAGGGTTAAACTCCATTTGCCATTTTTCAGCCCAGCTTTGCATCCTATCTATGTCTCTTTGCAGCCTACAACAGCCCTCCATCTCATCCACTACTCCACCAATCTTGGTGTCATCAGCAAATTTACTGATCCACCCTTCAGCCCCCTCCTCTAAGTCATTAATAAAAATCACAAGGAGCAGAGGACCAAGCACTGATCCCTGCGGCACTTATGAAAGTGTCAATATAATATGCTTATCATTAAAATTACTTTCCTAATTTAAGAATCACTCAAATTTAAATTCAAGGCCAATGAAGCGATAAAATTTGTGCTGTATTATTTGGTTATAATTTGAAACTTCTGTCACCGAGGGTTGAAAAATGTTTAGGCATTCAGTAAAGTTGCCACTTTAGCTGACATGCTAATTTCAGTGAGCCTGAAGAACAGCCTCTTCATGTCACTTCTACTTTGACAATGAACCTTCTGATCATCTTGGGACCCAGTTGAGTGGTGGTATACTTTTAAAAGGCATTTAGACAGTTACATGGGTAAGCTGGGTATAGAGGGATATGGGCCAAATGTGGGCAATTGGGACTAGCTTAGGTGTTTAAAAAAAATCAAGGGCAGCATGGACAAGTTGGACCGAAGGGCCTGTTTCCATGCTGTAAACCTCTATGACTCTGCTGGAAATTGTTCAGATCTTATTTAGAGTTCCTCAGTTTTTTTTCAATATACAAAATAGGTTTTGCTCAGACTTTGGCAGTTGACCGTTGTGGAAAAGTATTTTTTAAAATCCAAAACCCTTTTTCATTCAGTTCCTTTGCATTGTCCTGACGCCCCCTGCCCCAATACTGTGGATTTTTGTCAGTAAATGAATCTGGCAATTAATTTTCACTTGGAACTATCCTATTACAAAATCTTCTAGTTATATGTTAAAACTAGACAAAACGTTAGTTCAGCCCCACATGCACTTTTTGTGTCCAATTCTGGGCACTAGACTTTTGAAAGGTTGTGATAGCTTTGGAAAGGGTGCAGAGGAGATGCTTCCAATGGGCCTACAGTGAAAGGCAACCTAGGCTAGTGAGTGAGCCATGTGAGTGGCCCTCCTTTATCTCCGTGGGCTGCAAGATTGAAAATGGGCATGTTCACTAACTATGGCCCTTGAATAGATTTAATACATGCTGAATACTTAAGTTATAGAAAATGCTTAATCATTAATGTATTAATAAAACTGCTATCAACTTCAAATGGTTAAAAACAAGAAGTATTTAAACTTGATTAGATGCAGGAGGAGCGCACAGGTCTTGGTCAATGTTATGTGCGGTCAACATGCACTTCTCTTGCCCTCGCATTGCATGTATATCACTTCAGTTATACCAGTGGGGGAGAAAGCTACATTAGAATGCTAAAGCTAGAATGTGGCAACTCTTTAGGAGAAACAGTGAACAAAACATCTCTTGGGCTGTGCTCGGAACCCTGATGGGCTGCATGTGGGTCGCAGGTTGCCCACCACTGACCTACAGTATGTGGGTAAACTGGAAAAGTTGAGTAAGTGGAGGAGATTTGATAAAGATGTTTAAAATCGTGAGTTCTGACTGAGTAAGGAGAAACTTGCCAATGGGTGAAATTGAAGGGATTGATTTTAGCTCAGTTGGTTGGACAGCTGGTTTGTGATGCAGAGTAACAGTAAAAGTGTGGGTTCAGTAAAAGTGAAGGCCCTGCCTTCTCAATCTTGCCCCTCACCAGAGGGGTGATGATCTTCAGGTTAAATCACCATTAGCCTATGGTCATCTGGGACCATGACAACTTTACCTTTTTTTTTAACCTGGTAACCAGAATATTTGCGATTGGCTGAAGAATCAGAGGAAGAAAAGCTCTTTATGAAGCAGGTGGTTAGAATTTAGAATGTGCTGTCGAATAGGGTGGTAAATGTAGATTCATGGGTATCCTTCAAAAGGGAAATGGAACAATACTTGTTTGGAGAAACAAAATATAAGGATGTGGGGTTGAGTGGGATGAGCCAGATTGCTCTTCTGAAGAGCAGTGTAGACTCCTTTGCTGTTTAAATCTATGGTCCAGCATTTCTCGCATGTGAAAGACATCACAACACCGTTTTACAATGCAGTGGGGGGAAAAACTGAATTTCAAAGGTGCATTTAACTTGTCATTTCTTCCAGTATGTACTTACCATTTCTTGACACTTCAACATCAGACTCTTTATGGCTAGGTGATCCGTGATATTTTTACCCGCAGAAATGATCTTGATTTAAGCCCTGCCTCCCTGTTTACTTCCCAGCAATTTTGTGTACGTTGACACTAAGGTACAATATTGACTTCACTTTCGCAGTAAGAATTTTAATTATATTGTGATTAATATAAGCATTTCAATTAATTATTCTAAATAACTTGACATTTCTGTATTTTGTGCTATATGTCACTGTACCTAATTTGTGTTGATTAATTGTAGAACAAAAGACGCAAATGTCATATTGTATAATAAGCTGTAGTTCAAAGTTTGCTTGCATAGAAGTGTTTTTAGTGTCTGTTTGATAAACGAACAGAACACGCACAACCTTAAAGTCAATCTTTAGATTGTTTCCATTGTAATTCCAAGAGTGCGTTGAATCGTAAGAAAAACCATAGTTTTTTACACAGCAGGTGGTGGGTGCCTGGAACTTGCTGCCGGGGAGGTAGTGGAAGCAGATATGATGATGACTTATAAGGGGCATCTTGACAAATACATGAATAGGATGGGAATAGAGAGATATGGTCCGCGGAAGGGTAGGGGGTTTTAGTTCAGTTGGGCAGCATGGTCGGTGCAGGCTGTAATTTTCTTCTTTATTCTTTGTACTTTCACAGCTGAATCAAATGGGAAATTCTATATCCGTTCTCTGGTACATATTGGAAGAAGTTGAATTTGCTGCCCCGATTCAACTTTCTTAATTTATGTTGAAAACTTCATATTTTTCTGAATTATAACTCATCTGATTTTTTTTTTCTATACTTGCATGATCAAGTAAGCATGGCTACCAGGATAAGCTGATTCCTTCTGTTTCCTGAACTGCATCATTTGGATGGTTAATCCCAAGTTAACTGGAACGAATAACATGCCAGCATGTTTCTATTCTATAACAAAATATTTGACTACATAAAATTGTCCTGAGGAAATGAGGGAGTGAGTTTCATTTTGTGACAGAGAATCTAATCTGTGCTGCTTCTTAACTTGAATATTCACATACCTGAAATGTTGCTGCCCCTTCCTGTTTCGTCGTTTGAGGGGGGAAAAAAGTGACCTAATGTAGCTGGAGTTCTCATGTTTTAAAAACTGATCAAAATGTTTGTTTCGTACACAGCCAAACCTGTCAATCAAGTACTGCTTATCCATTTGACAATCTGGTCTAAACATGGCAGCTAACAAGAACAAGAATCAGAGCTCGTTGGCACTGCACAAAGTGATTATGGTGGGCAGTGGAGGTGTAGGCAAGTCGGCACTAACATTGCAGTTCATGTATGATGAGGTAAGAGAATATCTTCGAGTTAATATTTTTTTTCAAAAGGCAGTCTATTTGTTGGGGATGGCAAATGCAGAGGGTTTAACGTGCAGCAATTTGGCAGTTATCTCGGGTAGAAGTGTCAAGTACTGTGTAGACCAAATCTTTACATATTAAACCCTTTTTATAAAGGGACGTGTTCTTTTTATCCATGCAATATGTACAATCCTATAGTGCAGGAGGCAGCTATTCAGCCCATCAAGCCTGCAGTGATGGACAATTCCACCCAGGCCCTATCCCCACGTATTTACACTGTGAATCCCCGTGACACTAAGGGCAATTTAACATGGCCAATCAACCTAACCTGCACATCTTTGGACTGTGGGAGGAAACCCAGGCAAACACAGAACATGCCAACTCCACACAGACAGTCATCCAAGGCTGGAATTGAACTGAGGTCCCTGGCGCTGTGAGGTAGCAGTGCTAAATACTGTGCCACCATGCTACCTGGGTAGGAGCATAGAAAGACATTTTATTTTAAATTTACAAATTCGGAAACAGAGGGAAGCAAGGAAACAAAATCTTCAGTGTGTGTATATATTTAGTCCTTCAATCTGTTGTGAATGATTTTACATTTTAGGTTATAATGGGAGCTAGAAGCATAAATTAGTGATTCTTTGTCCTTTTTGAGTTTGCGTACAAGTCCTGCCTTGTGTCTTCAGCATAGCTAAACACTGACATGTATGTGAAATGCTGTTGTACAGTGGATATAATTGTTACTGAAATTTTCCTGCATACCATCACCCATACATCATGCTTTGGAGGCGAAGACTGCTCCTGTAAATTGCATCCTGCCACAAACCTCAAGGAACACATCAGATTTAATATGTTTGCAATACTGTTCAGATGTGTTGTTTCTTCCACAAACTAATGATTGTTGTTTCCTTGAAATCAGCAAATTTGGAGCAGAACGACCGTCCTTTTTTTTAAGAGAAGTTATTCCCTTGAATAACTTAGAATCTTAGAAACCCTACAGCCCAGAAAGAGGCCATTCGGCCCATCGAGCCTGCACCAACCACAATCCCACCCAGGCACTACCCCCATATCCCTACATATTTACTCACTAATCTCTCTAACCTACGCATCCCAGGACACTAAGGGCAATTTTAGCATGGCCAATCAACCTAACCCACACATCTTTGGACTGTGGGAGGAAACCGGAGCACCGGAGGAAACCCACGCAGACACGAGGAGAATGTGCAAACTCCACACAGACAGTGATCCAAGCTGGGAATCGAACCCAGGTCCCTGGAGCTGTGAAGCAGCAGTGCTAACCACTGTGCTACCGTGCCGCCCCTCATGCATAACAGGGGTAACAGAAGGCCTTCTCAACCTTGCCTGAGTTGTGGTGAACCTCTGGTTGAATCACCCCCAGTTAGCTCTTCCCCTTAAAGGGTAACTTTATCTTTAACCCTGTCCTCTACATGGTTTTGGAACTGCCTACAGTGTTCCCCCTGCTATCTCATTTGATAGCTGCTGTTTCCATCAGTGTCTAAATGTTGTCAGCTCTGTCTTAAATTATGATTTACTTTTTAATATTTCTACTTGGTAATAAACACAGCCTGACATTTTTCTTTACATTTTCTAATCTGAATATAGCAAGTATATATACACCATGGGCCTGATTTTACCATTTTCATTCGAAGTGCGGAATCTGGGCTTAATTCGGATCCGACTTAGAAATCTGCTCTCAGGTGCCCCCATACGCACTAAGCCTGAAAAAAAAATTGTGGGTCCCATTCGTGCTGTGGGTGGGGCATAACACAGCCGAAACGATTGGAGCTCTGAACTGCGCATGCGCAGTTGGAAAAAAATTTTGAAAAAGAGCGTCTGTGTCAGATCACTCCTGGGCCGTAGAAAGTGGCCTGGAAGCGTTGGTGCAGACACATCACTGCCTCCCTTATCCATCCCCACACCGATCGCCCGCAGAGTGGCAGCGGACCCCCCCCCCCCCGGGCAGAGGAACATCTGACCCACCTTCTCCCTCCACACCAGACAACGATCAGCCCTCCCCTCCCCACCACCAGACAACGATCGGACCTCCCTCTCCTCCCCACCCCCCTTCCCACCAGAGATACATCTGACCCGCCTCACCCCCCCTCCCCCCTCCAATCAGAGAATGATCTGACCTTCCTCCTCTTTTCCCCCCCCCCCCCCCCTCCCCATCACTGATCTGAGTCAGAGAGCCGTTGGAAGCTCTGAACTCGCTCTTCAGCAGCTGGAGTACCTGATTCAGACTTTTATTCAGCAGGTTCCGGATCGGCGAACGTGACGGTTAAGGGAGAAATGCTGATAAAGTTGGGTGGGCAGTTCATTAATTCAATTGAAATACATGCAAATGCATTTAAATCGCCGTTGCGCCCGTTTCGGGTTTTGGTAAAGTGGCCATCTGCGCGGACATGGGCGTGGATCATGTTAATGGCCTCACACCCGACTTTACCACGTTGGCGCAATGGTAAAATAGGGCCACATGTCTCGTACACACTTGCAGCAAAATCTATATTGGGATATAACTTTATACTGTCACAATTAAACAGTTAATGGCTTATGAGAGGGATATTCATTTTTTGTGAATTTTCTGCATATGGAGGGCACTAGTGTTTGCACACACAACAGTTCGCCCAGTGTCCGCATTGGGCAGTAGCAGATAAATGTAGAATAAAGCTGGCTTGGCTTTGATTTGCTTCAGCTTCAGAAGAGCACCCTCTGCTGTTACTGACATAAAAAAATTTATGTACCATTTCCTAAGTTATGGTCTGCCTGATGACTCGTGTGAAATTAAGGAGACAACTTTGTATGCGCCCACAAACAACTGGATTTAAATGGCCCAATCTCATATTTATATAGGATCCTTTAGGATTTGAGAATATATATCTTTGCATAAAAATTATGTTCATTCACAATGCATAACATTATGATAGCATGGCAGTGTATACAATTGATAGTTTTTCAGCAGATGTTTCTCTGAGAGCAACTCTACAAGTGTCAATTTAGTGTTTTTCATTTTTAAAGTCCAGAACTTTTCAATTGAAGGTGAGGAATGGCCATACTTTCTATTTAAAATCATCCTGTTGGTGCCTTTAATACTTCCACAATAGTGTCTAAAAATTTCTTTAGTACCGTACCCTCTTTTTTTTTTTTCTTCCCCATTCAGCTGATTATTCCAATATTTGTCATTTTCCAAGTCCTACCTAATATGTTTGAAGTTTCTTTCCTTATCTTAAACACATTGGTTAGTCCCATCTTAACCTCCAGTATCACTGACTCTAACTCTACTTGGCACCCACTACAAAGCCTCCATATCCACACTTTGATGCTAAGAACTGAACACACTCTCGATGGGCTCGGTCCAATGCTCCATTAACCTCTGCTAAAATGGATTTTAATTTGTGTTATGGATAAGGGATTATCTTCTCATCCAAAAGGAATAGAACAGATAATAAATCAGTGTTTTTTTAGCCACCCAAAAGAATGTCAAACTCTTGCCATCCTTCTGGCATCTACCTTCCATAATCTCCAAACTGAAGCTGCCTGCATCCTGTGTCTCAGGTTCCTGCTTGTCCATCATTTCTATGCTCACTGACCTAAATTGACTTCCTGTCCTAAAGCAGATAAAGTTTTGTACATCACCTCTTCAAATCCCACAGATTCTTTGCTCTTTTCCTTTGTGCCCTCTGGTCCGAATTGGGTGCAGGTGTAAACCTTTCAGCAACCCCCCCCCCCCCCCCCCCCAACCCCCAAAGCCTTCTCCACTATTCAGTAAAATAATAGCTGATCTGAATTTGCTTGCCTGTCCCCAATGACACTTGACTTCTTTGTGGGTCAAAAATCTAATGACCCAGCCTGCACTACTCTCTTGTGGAATAGAACTCAAAACTTTTGCCTGCTCACTTAACTTGTATCCCTTGCTATTCTAACTTTTGTTGGTAGACCCTCTGAGTAAATATTCCCTCTAATCTCTGTCAATTCCCCTTATTTATAAATGAAATGTTCTCTCAGCATCTACCCTGCCAAGCCCCCCTCAGAATCGTCTCGATTGTTATTGCGCCTCAATGAAATCATCTCTCATTCCTTTAAACTCCGATGAATTTGGGCCCAACCTGCTAGCTTTCAATAGAAGACAACCCCTTTGTCCCAAGAATCAGCTTAGTGTATGCTCTCTGAACTGGTTCCGATGCAAATGCATCTTTCCTTCTGTAAAGAGACTAAAACTGTACACAGTACAGTGTAGGAACGGCATGGTGGCACAGTGATTCGTACTACTGCCCCACAGTGCCAGGGACACGGGTTCAATTCCAGGCTTGGGTCACTGTCTGTGTGGAGTTTGCATGTTCTCCCCGTGTCTGCGTGGGTTTCCTCCCAGGTGCTCCAGCTTCATCCCACAGTCCAAAAATGTGCAGGGTTAGGTGGACATGCTAAATTGCTCCTTAGTGTCAAGGGGACGAGCTAAGGTCAATGCATGGGGGTAGGGCGTAGGTTGGATTGTGGTTGGTGCAGACTTGATGGGCCGAATGGCCGCCTCCTGCACTGTAGGATTCTATTATTCTACTCTAGATGCAGTCTTGCCCTGTTCAGCTGTAGCAAGACTTTCCTACTTTTATACTCGATCCCCCTTGAAATAAAGACTAACATTCCATTTGTGTTCCTAATTGCCTGTTGTACAGGCATGATGACTTTACATGATGCACGTACCTAGACAGCTAGATCCCTGTGTACCTCGCATATTCTCATTTAAATAATCTGCTTTTCTATTCTTCCTGCCAAAGTGGCAAATCTCTCGTGTCCCACATTGTACTCTGTTTACCAAACTTTTGCCTACTCACTTAACTTGTATCCCTTCCTATTCTACCTTTTTTGTTGGTAAAGCCTTCTGGCTGCCACATCTTGTACTGCTTTGTTGATCCACCCCAAATTGTATCTGCCTTTTCTTCACCATTTTTAACCTTGTGAAAACACATCTTCAAAGCTGTTACCTAGTTTTCCCCTGTTCTCCTGCAAAGCATTGGCACTTGGGACAATTTTCTACATGAAAGGCGCTATATAAATCCAAGTTGTTAAATAAAGCTTTATTTTTGAAGTAGCACCACTGTCTTCAAGTATCAAAGTATTTTCAACCCTATTATTAACATGCTGGTCGGTATGTATTGCAACATGCTTTGCCAAATCGAACATGAAAACATGCAATTAAACTGGATTGAATACTGTCCTCCCCATTTATGGTTAAATTAAGGCAGCAATTAATGAAGGTACACAGTCTAGGAAGGTGCTAGGATTATTATTTTCTCTCTTTCTCCCCCCCTCTTCTTGCCCCCCCGCCCTCCCCAAAATAAACAGGTTGTTCTAAGGGAGCAGTATGGAAGCTATAACAAACTTCATGCCTCTGATAAAGCAATTCAGAAATACCGCTCTTGCTACGAAAGATCTGAGCGGCATGTGCATGGGTGAAAACAAATTTGGCCTACTGCTGGTGCGCTCGTGTAACTATCCACTGCAGTGAAGTGCTGAAAGGTACCCATGAAACTGTACTCCAGCAAACAACCTAACTCCTTCACCTAAAAAGGAATGAAAATGTTGTTAAAATGGAGACGGGTAAAATCTTTCAAATGCGTCCAATTTACTATTTTTATGCTCTTTTAATCTTTCCTTGCAGTTTGTTGAAGACTACGAGCCTACTAAAGCCGACAGTTATAGGAAAAAAGTTGTTCTGGATGGTGAGGAGGTCCAGATAGACATCTTGGATACTGCTGGACAGGAAGACTATGCAGCTATACGGGACAATTACTTCCGCAGTGGGGAGGGCTTTCTCTGTGTCTTTTCAATAACTGAGCAGGAATCATTTACAGCTACTGTAGAATTTAGGTAAGTTGTTGGTGACTGACTTTGTATTTGATTTTGGGCAGCACTTTTATCTTTCTTGCCACTTTTGAAACATTTTTTAGCTATGGAGTTCTGAATTTGCAAGTGTAATATGTTGTGTGCTAACATATTGCACCATGGAGCAGTGTAAAATTACTGCTTCCTTGGGTTTTTTTTGAGGGTTGAGACAAGGAGAATATTTCTATCCTTGCCCAATCTTTTGCATCATCTAATTGAAAGGACCATAGGCCCAATCATATCTAACCCATTTTTGTAGATCACATGCCACCTTCTCATCACGTCTCTTGATCATTTGTTTCTTCAGTTCAGTCAACTGTGCCTGTACTTTCTTTTCTCCATTGTCTCCTGATCATTTTTTTCCCCTAACTGTATTACACTTTCAGTTGAAAGTTAGATCCCCATTGTTTCTTAGTGTGACTTTCTCAGGTGCTGAAAGCCTTCCGAATGAATGTTTGGTCTTTTTTTTTTTAAATGTTTGACATGTTGAATCCCCATGCCACATTTCAGTCTCTGGCAGGTGTTGGTGGAAGGGATTGGTGCTTCTCTGAAATCTACATGCAGAACATGTTCGCCCTATACGAAGGGCACTGTTCCCATTCATTATCACACCTTGTTTAACCTGAATTCAGATGGCATAGGGTGTTCCAAGTTTGCACAGTGGTAAGAGTTTAACCAGTCCAAACCAAGTAGCCTACCAATACGGAACACTGCTAAACTTGCTGTTGGAAGGGAAAAGAGCTGCACGTTTTCTGATGTAGTGCTTTCAAAGACAAATAAAATGGCAATGTTTTATGTTTTTCTGCAAATTTTGCCCTCTGGAGATGATCTGAGAATTTGATACAGACAGAGAGAATAATAAATGGAGAATCCTTGATGGCTGTGGCAGAATTTTCTCAAGATTGGTGTCTGCAGAAATTGGCAATGTGCTGTGCAGTGCACTAGCGATGTTCTCTTTAAGATGTGTAGCTCTGCATCAGTGTTAAAGGGGCCGTGCAGTACAACAAGCAGCAAACGGAGGTTAAAGGGAACATTGGCTTGTGACACCCTGCTACCAACTTCATCCTTAGAATCATAGAATTCCTAACCATGCAGAAGGAGGCCATTCAGCCCATCGAGTCTGCACCGACCACAATCCCACCCAGGCGCTATCCCCATAACCCCATGCATTTACCCTAGCTAGTCCCCCGAACGCTAAGGGGCAATTTAGCATAGTCAATCCACCTAACTTGCACATCTTTGGACTGTGGGAAGAGCACCCGGAGGAAACCCACGCAGACACAGGGAGAACGTGCAAACTCCACACAGACAGTGACCCAAGCTGGGAATCGAACCCGGGTCCCTGGCGCTGTAAGGCAGCAGTGCTAACCGTTGTGCGACCGCCCCTCCTGTTTTCTCCAGATTTCTGTGAAGCACTACTTCCCTCAGGATTTCAGCTCCTTCAGCATGGCCTGTTGCCTGCCCTCGCCTCTCTAGCTATGAGCTGGTAGCATATATAATTTTATAAAAATATTGAAAATTACTGGAGCACGTTGAATACTTTCCAGTATGTAACCTTTTGTAAAGCTGAGTACATACTGCTTGTTATGGGAGTACTTTTCAGAGTGTGATTCATTTTGGGTATTTTGGAAGGGTATCCAAAGCTAGAGTGCTCTGGTTGGCTAATTATACAGAGATTAAAACGAAACAGAAAAAGGTTCATGGTAAATGTCGGGTTCAATGTTCAGTTGTAAAACAAACTGCATGCAGGGAGACTGATGCAGGAAATAAGATTGGCAAGGTGAGTGTATGAGAACTGATTCGTGGGTAACCTAAAAGGAACCCTTAAAGTCTTGATAATAAGAGAGTTGATGGAATGGTGGGGTTGATTTCGAATCAAGGAGTAGATTTTCTTTGTAGAGGCAAAGAACATCGCTGTAGCACTAAAATGAGCCCTTTGTATTTGTGTTCCCTCAAGGTGATGTCACAGTGGAGAAGGAGATGGTAGACAAATTGGATAGGATAAAAATAAAGAGGAGTGACTAAAAAGGTTTGCAATACTCAAATAGGCAGGACATGTAGGTTAGCAGAATGGGCAGAACAGTGGCCGATGCAGTTTAATACTGAGAATTGTGAAATGATGCATTTTGACAGGCAATGGTGGGTTTGCTGTGAGACGAACCATGCAGTAGCATGGGTCACAAAATTCAGGACATTGAACATAAGCATGTGCAGTATCTAATAAATGTAGAATCTATTGAACAGAGATAATTGCAAAAGAGTATCAATCTGCCACTCGAACCTGTTTCTCCTCTGGAAATAGACACTTACAGATTTTTTTTTTGAATGGTAAAGGAATTGAGGGTTATGGTGACTGGGTGGGTAAGTAGAGTCCATGAAAAGAGTAGCCATAATATTGAATGGCGGAGCAGGCTCGAGGGGGGCTACTCCTGCTCCTTGTTCTGATGTTCACTCTGTAATGCAGGCATGGTTAAGTCCAAACCTGTGCTGTTCTAACAAGCTGCTGAATGGGCCATAATGTGTTATACATGTCTGGTGGTGAGGGGTGAGATGGGGCAGGACTGTTTGATTTGCTGAAATTACTTTCCATGTAGAAGAGTGCAGTTTATATTGTGGAGCATTGGACACGGACATGAGACTGAAACAGAAGGTTTTATGTAACAGCCTGGGAATGCTAAACAATATGAACTGGGTGTGTATGATTGGTTACAAATTAATAATGTTTAGGAATATCCCATATCCCAGGAACATGGCATTGAGATAGAGGATCAGCCCTGATCATATTGAATGGCAAATCAGGCTTGATGGGCTGAATGGCCTACTCTTGAACCTGGTAGCAGAAATATAATTTGGCATACTTGGTTGTGTTTAAAATATTAATTTACATAGATATAATATCCATTGAGTATGTTCAGTGCTTGCAACGTCCAAATAAACACAGGACATTTCATGCTTGGGGCACAAGCATCTGTGCAATGATGGGTGACATAGTGGCACAGTGGTTAGCATTGCTGCCTCACAGTGCCTGGGACTCGGATTCAATTCTGGCCTTGGGTGACTGTGCAAACTCCACACGGACGTTCTCCCCATTTGCACACGGACATTTTCCCAGTGTCTTGTTTTCTCTGGGTGCTCCAGTTTCCTCCCACAGTCCAAAGATGTGCGGGTTAGGTGGATTGGCCATGTAAAATTGCCTCTTAGTGTCCAAAGATGTGCCAGTTAGTTGGACTAGATGTGGGAAATGTATGGGGTTATGGGAAAGAGATGGGAGGGGCCTGGATGGGATGATCTTATGGAAAGTCAGTGCAGACTCAAAGGGCTGAATGGCTTCTTTCCATCATTCTATGAAATTGAGTTCAATCTAAGGCCAAGTTTGAATTGATTTCTGAATTAGACCAGGACGACTTCTGGCTGCCATGTAATGTGAAAATGATTCGGTGCATTCCAAACAAACAGAATTTGAACATGGATTGGCTTAGTGAGGGTGATATTTTGCTGTCTTACGTTTTATTGATGATCACTAAGTTTTTTTGCTAAACCTATTACAGGGGCCCTATTTACAGTTTTCTGCAAAATGCGGGCAATTAGGATTAGCTAGGGGTTTTTTTAAAAAAAAGGGTGGCATGGACAAGTTGGGCCGAAGGGCCTGTTTCCATGTTGTAAACCTCTAGGACTCTGACTAATGTTCTTTAGGCATAATATTGCATCTCTCTCTGGAACTGTCTACAGACGACAATTTCTAATCCTCACAAAGGTGTTTCTTCTTACTACATATAGAGAAATGGACAGCATAAGTTGTCCACTCGCTCACATTAAAATGCAACCCTCTGGAACTAGTGTTCAATAGGCATTGTTTGGCAGTTCTTAGTAGAATCATAGAATCCTACAGTGCAGAAGGAGGCCATTTGGCCCATTGAGTCTGCACTGACCACAATCCTACCCAGGCCCTGTCCCCATAACCCTATGCATTTACCCTAGTTAGTCCCCCTGATACTGTGGGGCAATTTAGCATTGTCAATCCACCTAACCCGCGCATCTTTGCATAATGGCTTTGCACGTCTTTTTTCCTAAAGTGGTTACATTTTTTTGAAGTAGTTTTGGAATACATTCTGCCCATCTCCATTTTTTTTTTGGTTTTTGCAGTCCTTTAGTTTTCTACTTGGGCCCTTATTTGTTTCGATCTTTCCTTGACATTTTTCACTACTGTCAGGACTATGCAATTCTCTACCCCCCTCAATAGACAACATTCAGTATTTTTTTTACCTATTGGCACACATTTGCATGGTGCAATGCACGATTCCTCTGTCCAGGAAGCCAAGCTTGACAAGCTGCCTGCTGCAAACACCCTGAATGAAAAACTGAATTGATTTCAGATTTTTCAGGCGCTACAATTACTCCCTTTGATTTACTGTGTCCTCTCCATTGAAGTTCAAAAAGTTTTTTTTAAGATCAGGCCCCAGGCTAAAGATGACAGATGTTTGAAAACATTTATAGACTTCAAGATCAAATACTGTCCTTCCCACCAGTCCACTTCAAGCTTCGATACTTGTTGCTGCCTGTGTTTTCTAGCAGCTCCATTTTATAACCATCTATTTGTGTAGCAGATTGCACATTGGATGGATGTATATTTACGGCGCATTGGATCTTTATAGTGTAAAGTTATTTTTATATTGGGTTTCTACTGTAAAAATGTCACCAGCTCCTAACAAGCCAAAATGTCTCAAACTCCTAACAAGCCTAACGATTCTTGGATAGTATGCGACCATTGCAAAGTGAGGGTACTGGATTTGTATAACCTTGTTGTCTGAACTGTGAAGTTGGATGGTTAAGAGGTGGGTATTGGTTAGGGGAACCCCACTGCCCCTCTTTGAATATGGAATCTTTCACATCCATCGAAGTTAGTACTTCACAACACACTCAGTATACACCGGAGTCTCCTCTACATTATGTTCAAGTTCCTAGAGTGTGGCTTGACCCCACAGACTACTGACTCAGAAGTAAGTGTGCTACTACTAATGAGTCAAGCTGTGGTGTTGCATAACACAAAAAGGATTATTCATCCTGTTAAATTCCAGAACCAAGTCGTGAGTGCACAAGGAAAATACTTAATGTCTAGGTATATGTTCCATAACCAGATAATGGCACATGAGTGTCTTCATTTATTAAAAAGAAGCATTGTAATCAAGATATTCAAGCTATAAATTTGAAGTTTTAATTACTCCATGTGAAAAATTTAAAATTGAAAAGACAGGACCTGTTCCACTTAAAACTTTGGCTGTTTTAATAGCTGAAGCAGCATCCTTGGAATTGATCCAAATCAGAAATGTGTTCAAAGCATGTAGGTGAGAGAATTATTACAAATGTATTTGCATGTAATCACATTACTCATAGACATACAGGATGTGATGTCTCCAAATATACTTGTTTTCAGCTGAATTTGGTTATGAAGTGGGCAGCAAAGGAGTCTGGGAAGGGTTTTTATTTTAACTTTAAAAGTCAGTTACCTGGGTGGTTCCCCCTCAGTAGTAGTTTTTTTTTCTCTCGGGCCCCTAGCCCTATAAATTGGTGCAGAGGAGATACCCGATCCTCTACACTGGTAGAGGATCCCACCCTTCCATCCTCCTCTAACCTAATTATAAGTGTGGGGAAGTTTTTTTGTTTTCTTTTTTTCTTGCTGGTAATGGCATCAGGGATGGCAGTTCAGGCAGTATGCTGCATCTCCTGTGGGATGTATGTGGTGAGGAAATCCAGTAGTGTTTCAGGAGATTTTAGTTGTAAGAAGTGCATTAGATTGCAGCTTCTGGAGGAGCGTGTAAAGGAGCTGGAGGGGGAGGTAGAGGAACTCCGCATAATTCGGGAGGCGGAGGTGGAAGTTGATAGGAGTTATAGAGAAATAGTAACTCCTAGAAATGAGGCTTGGGTCAATGCCAGGAGGAGGGGTAAGAAGCAATCGGGAAGACAATCCCCTGGGGCGGTTCCCCTCCATAATAGGTTTTCGGTGCTGGAGGCTACAGTTGAGGAGGAATCAACTGAGCATAGAGAGCAGATCTCTGGGGGTGAGCCGAGTGAGAAAGCTCAGGTGGTTAGGGGCTGTAAAAGACTGGGCCTTGTGATTGGGGACTCCACAATTAAGGGGACAGATAGGAGGGTCGGAACTAAAGGTAGGGACTCAGGGTTGGTGTGTTGCCTACCAGGGGCTGGGGTCCGGGATGTGTCTGACAGGGTATTCAGGACTCTTAGGGGGGAGGGAGATAAACCACAAGTTATTGTACATGTGGGGACACACGACATAGGGAGGATAGGGGAAGGGGATATTAGGCAGGGATTTATGGAGTTGGGGTGGAAACTAAAGGCCAAGACTGACAGAGTGGTTATCTCTGGACTCTTGCCTGTACCACGGGATAGTTTAGAGAGGAATAGGGAGAGGGAAGGTTTGAATTCATGGCTGAGGGGATGGTGCAGGAGGGAGGGGTTCAGGTACTTAAGCAATTGGGGCTCGTACTGGGGAAGGTGTGACCTCTATGAGAAGGATGGTCTACACCTTAATCAGAAGGGGACCAATATCCTGGGGGGTAAATTTGCTAAGGCCATGCAGGGAGGTTTAAACTGATTCGGGGGGGGGGAGGGATCCTGAGTAGTGGGGCTGAAAGTGAGGGATGCATGGATGGGGACTGCAATGCACGGCATTGCAGAGGTGGGGTGGAGCAGGGTTTGAAATGTGTATACTTCAATGCCAGGAGTATTCGCAATAAAGTGGGTGAACTTGCAGCGTGGATCAGTACCTGGGACTTCGATGTTGTGGCTATTTCAGAGACATGGATAGAGCAGGGGCAGGAATGGATGCTGCAGGTCCCGGGGTTCAAATGTTTTAGTCGAAGTAGGGAAGGAGGTAGAAGAGGGGGAGGGGTAGCATTATTGGTCAGAGATTGTATCACAGTGTCAGAGAGGAGGTTTGATGAGGACTTATCTGTTGAGGTAGTATGGGCGGAGATTAGAAATAGGAGAGGAGAGGTCACCCTGTTGGGAGTCTTTTATAGACCTCCTAAAAGTTCTAGAGAGGTTGAGGAAAGGATTGCGGAGTCAATCCTGCTTAGGAGTGAAAGTAATAGGGCAATTGTTATGGGGGATTTTAACTTGACTAATATTGACTGGAATTGTTATAGCTCTAGCTCGTTAGAGGGGTCAGTTTTTGTTCAAAGCGTGCAGGAAGGTTTTTTGACTCAGTATGTAGACAGGCCAACTAGAGGTGAGGCTATATTGGATCTGGTGCTGGGAAATGAGCCAGACCAGGTGCTAGACTTGGAAGTTGGTGTGCATTTTGGTGATAGTGACCACAATTCGGTTACGTTCACCTTAGTGATGGAAAGGGATAGGCATGAACCTCGGGCCAGTGGTTTTAGCTGGGGGAAGGGTAATTATGAGGCTATTAGGAGAGAATTAGGAAACATAGGTTGGACTAGGAGATTACAGGGACTGGGAACGTCCGACATGTGGAGTTTTTTCAAGGAGCAGCTACTGCGAGTCTGTGATAGGTATGTCCCTGTCAGGCAAGGAGGAATTGGTAGGGCTAGGGAACCGTGGTGCACCAAAAAAGTTTCTTTGTTGGTTAAAAAGAAAAAGGAGGCTTATGTTCGGATGAGACGTGAGCACTCGGGTAGTGCACTAGAAAGCTTTAGATTGGCTAAGAGGGAGTTGAAGAGCGAGCTTAGAAGGGCTAAAAGGGGACATGAGAAGACTTTGGCGGATAGGGTTAAAGAGAATCCTAAGGCGTTCTATAGGTATGTCAAGAACAGAAGGTTGGTTAGGGCAAGTTTAGGGCCAGTTATAGATGGCAGAGGGAAGTTATGTGTGGAACCGGAGGAGATTGGTGAAGCATTGAACCAATATTTCTCTTCGGTGTTCACGCAAGGGGACATGAATATAGCTGAGGAGGACACTGGGTTGCAAGGGAGTAGAATAGACAGTATTACAGTTGATAAGGAGGATGTGCAGGATATTCTGGAGGGTCTGAAAATAGATAAATCCCCTGGTCCGGATGGGATTTATCCAAGGATTCTCTGGGAGGCAAGAGAAGTGATTGCAGAGCCTCTGGCTCTGATCTTCAGGTCGTCGTTGGCCTCTGGTATAGTACCAGAAGATTGGAGGTTAGCGAATGTTGTCCCATTGTTTAAGAAGGGGAACAGAGACTTCCCCGGGAATTATAGACCGGTGAGTCTCACTTCTGTTGTCGGCAAGATGTTGGAAAAAATTATAAGGGATAGGATTTATAGTTATTTGGAGAGTAATGAATTGATAGGTGATAGTCAGCATGGTTTTGTGGCAGGTAGGTCGTGCCTTACTAACCTTATTGAGTTTTTTGAGAAAGTGACCAAGGAGGTGGATGGGGGCAAGGCAGTGGACGTGGTATATATGGATTTTAGTAAGGCGTTTGATAAGGTTCACCATGGTAGGCTTCTGCAGAAAATGCAGATGTATGGGATTGGGGGTGATCTAGGAAATTGGATCAGGAATTGGCTAGCGGATAGGAAACAGAGGGTGGTGGTTGATAGTAAATATTCATCATGGAGTGCGGTTACAAGTGGTGTACCTCAGGGATCTGTTTTGGGGCCACTGCTGTTTGTAATATTTATTAATGATCTGGATGAGGGTATAGTTGGGTGGATTAGCAAATTTGCTGATGACACCAAAGTCGGTGGTGTGGTAGACAGTGAGGAAGGGTGTCGTAGTTTGCAGGAAGACTTAGACAGGTTGCAAAGTTGGGCCGAGAGGTGGCGGATGGAGTTTAATGCGGAGAAGTGTGAGGTAATTCACTTTGGTAGGAATAACAGATGTGTTGAGTATAGGGCTAACGGGAGGACTTTGAATAGTGTGGAGGAGCAGAGGGATCTAGGTGTATGTGTGCATAGATCCCTGAAAGTTGGGAATCAAGTAGATAAGGTTGTTAAGAAGGCATATGGTGTCTTGGCGTTTATTGGTAGGGGGATTGAATTTAGGAGTCGTAGCGTTATGTTGCAACTGTACACAACTCTGGTGCGGCCGCACTTGGAGTACTGTGTGCAGTTCTGGTCCCCACATTACAGGAAGGATGTGGAGGCTTTGGAGAGGGTGCAGAGGAGGTTTACCAGGATGTTGCCTGGTATGGAGGGGAGATCCTATGAGGAGAGGCTGAGGGATTTGGGATTGTTTTCGCTGGAAAGGCGGCGGCTAAGAGGGGATCTTATTGAAACATATAAGATGATTAGAGGTTTAGATAGGGTGGATAGTGATAGCCTTTTTCCTCTGATGGAGAAATCCAGCACGAGGGGGCATGGCTTTAAATTGAGGGGGGGTAGTTATAGAACCGATGTCAGGGGTAGGTTCTTTACCCAGAGGGTGGTGAGGGATTGGAATGCCCTGCCAGCATCAGTAGTAAATGCGCCTAGTTTGGGGGCGTTTAAGAGATCCGTAGATAGGTTCATGGACGAAAAGAAATTGGTTTAGGTTGGAGGGTCACAGTTTTTTTTTTTAACTGGTCGGTGCAACATCGTGGGCCGAAGGGCCTGTTCTGCGCTGTAATGTTCTATGTTCTATGTTCTATGTTCTATGAACCGATGGCCTTTGGGTGTGATATTGGCTCCAATTTTGATCTTTGCTCCAACTATCTGTTCTAAATAAATAGGTATAAAACAAATTTTGATTTGAGATTCATTTGTTGACTCCATATCATTGCTACTGATTTCATTCCCCTCCCTGATCATATTTCAGGCTGAACCAGACTTCTGGGCATCAGTTGAGCTTTTGGCCCCATATCCTGTACGCCATAAAGACAGCTTGCTCCTACCTTTATGGCATTGCCTGTTTCTTCTCCCATCTTGGTTCATCTGCTACTGAACCTTCATCTGTTGTGTGATTTCAAGTTAGTTTATTTATTAGTCACAAGTAAGGCTTACATTAACATTGCAATGAAGTTACTGTGAAATTCCCCTCGTCGCCACAGTCTGGCGCCTGTTCGGGTTAATGCACCTAACCAACATGTCTTTCAGAGTGTGGGAGAAAACCGAAGCACCCGGAGGAAACCCACTCAGACATTGTGTAGACTCCGCACAGACAGTGACCCAAGCTGGGAATCGAACCCTGGTCCCTGGCGCTGTGAAGCAGCAGTGCTAACCACTGTGCTACCGTGCCGCAAGAAGAAATTAGAAGTAGCTCTTGGAGCTCAAGGGATATGGGGGGGAAGGCAGGACCAAGATATTGAATTTTATGATCAGCCATGATCAAAATGAATGGCGAAACAGGCACAAAGGGCTGAATGGCCTACCCCTGCTATTTTCTATGTTGTCACCTGCACACTGTTCTCCTGCCCAGCCTCTCGCCCTGCATGCTCTGAACTTAGCTGATCCAAAACTGTGATGCCATATCCTGGCCTGCACCAAGTCCTGCTCAACTGCTACGCTGTCTATCGTGACCTACATTGGTTCCTGACCCCATAATGTTTCCAATTTTTTTTATCCGTGTGTTTAAATCCCCATTACTAACATTTTCCAAATCCCACAGTATCCTTGAGAAGATGCTTCTGAAAACAGATGGGCTTTGCTATTGGCAAAGGATGTGTATTTGAGCTGTGTGTCTTTATCATAACTTATTCAATTTTTCCCTTTTGCAATATCAATGTGGTAGTTTCCCATGAAAACTCGATACGAGCCAGCTTTATAACATTGCCACATAATCTTCTGCTGTTCGTGCCACACAATCTTCCTTTTACTCTGTCCCCGTCAAAACGGAAACACATTTGGATTATTTTCCTAGATGATAATTGTGCTTTGTTGCATTGAAGTTCAACTTCATACTCATTGATTTTGTTATGAGTAAATATTTGTCATCTATCCTGCATTTTCTGTAAGTTACACCCTTAGGAAATGAGTGCTTTTTAAATGTATTTTTAATATCTTTTTTATAATCTTGTGTGCATTATCTTTTTTGTGTTTGGAGCACTGCCTTAATGAATGAATGGCTCAGTGATTTCATTCCCCTCCCTGATCGGACTCACTGCAGGTTCTACTTATGAATTGGTTCTTTTGTGATTTTCCTTCCTTCTGTTTTCCCTCGCATCCCCAAAATATATGGGTACAAATTTAGTCAATTGAAACTGCTCTGAGCTTTTGAACATATGTTGTGTCCATCGGATTGATACTAGAAGGCCACGGAGGCTCAACAAAGTAAGGAACTTTATTAAGGGGATGTGTTCAGTAAGGTTGCAACTCTACTCTGCACAGTTACCCAGGTGAATGCTCAGTCATGCAAAGAGCTCAATTCAGTTTCAACGCTGCTGATAAATCACTACATTTACAACATTTCCTCCCCCCTTGAAATCAAACATCCCCAATAGATTTAAACAAATATAACATGAACAATCAACAATGACCGATAAGTCAGGCGATTTGGAGGTTGTCGTTCTCTGGTTGTCAACAAATCTCAGGCGTCTGCTTCTTGTGGGCCTTTGCTTCTTGGCCCTAGTTGTAACCTCAGCTTTGTATGAATGTCAGTGGTTTTGAGCGGTATCAATGTTGTGACTAAAAGTTGACTGCAATTGAGATGTTTTCCCCAATCACTTTCATCGTGGTTCAGGTTTTCAGAAAGGTTCAGGTCAGAACTCGGCTCAGTTGGATTTGGACTTGCTGCAGGTTCTACTTATGAATCAGTTCTCCCCACCAGCAGTTGGTCCGTATGCCTCCTCCAGATGACGTTGTCTCGGGTTTGGATGGTCTATGAGACAGGTCCAGTTTGTGCTATGATCTTGGCAGGAACCAATTTTTCTCCTATAGCATAGTCACTTGTCCTTGGCGGCAGACAATGTTTCGCTTTGTTTTCCCGCCTTTCGATCTGACCTTGTTGCTTAAGGATTTATTTCGGTTTGATAAGTCAAATGCCTTCTTCAGCAGTAATACTGGAGAAATTTTTGTTGTTGAGTGAGCAATATTCCTGTACCAGTAGGAATTGGTTCAGATGTTTGGTCAATGAACTTTGTTTCCTGGTTGCCTATCCTGTGCTTCATCATTTGCATGAAACATTCTGCTAGTCTGTTCGTAGCAGGATGGTATGGTGTAGACCTAATATGTTGTATTATGTTCTCCTTAAAAAACTTTAAAATTCTTGAGAGGTGAATTATGGTCCATTATCACTCTCCAATTGCTCAGGGAAACTGATTCTACTAAAGGTTTCTTCTAATCTCTCAATTGTCTTTACTGATGATGGCGACTTCTGGCCACTTTGAGCATCGACTGTGATTAGGAACATGTGTCCTTCAGAAGGTCTTGCGTTATTGAGATGCCCCCATTGCCAAGCCTCTTCAGATATTCCCAAAAGTGCAGCGGTGCTAACGGTGACAGTTTTTGCAACTTTATGCAAGAAGAACACGTTCCAGCCTTCTCTATTTCTGCATCCAATCCAAGCCACCAGAAGTAGCTCCTCGCTATCTCTTTCATTCTCTCAATTCTACAGTTGCCCTCGTGTAATTTGTTCAACATTCATCTCAATGGAGGCAGAATGATTACTCTCAGCTCTCAAAGGAGACATTGTGCCTGTACAGAGAACTCCACCCTTTGCTTGTGGAACGGTTTCACATCAGGATTTATTCCTAAGGTCTTGCCTTGGAGCGCCACGTCCATTACCTTGGAGAGTATTGGAGCATTCTTCGTGTACTTCACTTGTTCTGAAGTGACAGTTCAAAGCAGAAAATGCCTTGCTCGAACTGTTGATGAGCTATTGGTCGTGATAGTCGGGAAAGCCCATCTGCATTACGTTGAAGGCAGTGATTGACAATACTTAATGATAGACATGTATGCTGACAACAGCAATGTCCGTCGTTGCATTCTGCTCACTGTCACTGATGGAATTCCTGCACGTGGTCCAAAAATTGTTATTAATCAGTTAATAGTGAGTTTCCTTCCTGTATAAAAATTGCTGGCAACTTTTTATCCCAAAGATAATCCCTAAGGTTTCCTTTTCAATGTCTACATGGTTACTTTCAGCTTTGTTCAATGTTCTGGACACAAACGCAATGGATTTCTTTTCCCCTGACAGCATAATGAGACGCCAACACTTCAATACCATAGAGAGATGCATCAGAAGCAAACTGTAGGGGCAGGTATGGATCAAAATGTGTCAGGGTTATTGATTTGAGCAGCTCCTCCTTGGCTTGCACAGACATGTTATTGATCCAACCATTTCCATTTTTTATTTTGATACAGCAGGTTATGCAACAGTTTTAAAAGTCACAAATTTGGAACAAATATTGTGTAGTAATTCAATAATCCTAGGATGGATCGCAGCTGGTTAACATTGAGGTACAGGTCCCTCTGTGATAACATCGACCTTCAAAGAGATTTGTGAACACCTGTGGCATATCTCATCTGACCCAAATACTCTGCTGAAGACAGGAAAAACGGACGTTTGTCCTTATGGACTCAGTCCATAGTCCTCCAATCTTTGAAGGGTGGTATCCAAATTCTGAAGGTGTTCTTTGTCTTTACCAGTTACCAGAATGTCATCCGGATAACACTGGACTCGACTTAACCTGCTCAAGATTTGGTCCATTGCTCATTGGAACAATGCCGGAATTGATGTGATGCCAGATGGTAATCTTTGGTATTAAAACAACCCTTTAAGTGTCACAATCATCAGAAGCTTTTGCACATTCATTTGTAGGTATGCCTGGTTTAGGTTGATCTTGCTAAAATGTTGGCCACCTGTGAACAGGTCATCAATGAGGCAGAAGCTATTGTTCTACACACACAATACTGAATTTAGTGACTTTGAAGTATCTACGGATCCATCCTTTTTAAGAAACGGTATGAATAATGTAGCCCATTTGCTGATATTGACAAGTTCCAAAACGCCCATCTTCACCAGTCGTTCCAAATCCACCTCTACTTTGGTCGATAACAAAGGGACTCGCCTTGCCTTCAAGCGTTTTGCTTGAATCCCTTCTTTGATCATCAACTTCACCGAGATGTCTTTCATACTTCCCAGTTCACTGTCAAAAATAACTGTTTCTTTAGGATTTTGGTACGGCCTGATTCTGCATTAGTCATATGATTGACTTCGGCCCAATTTAGTCCCATCTTTTACAACCATGTTTGACCCATTATTGCCGGATAATTGCCTTTTGCTATGTGTAAGGACAAATCTGCCATCTGTCTGTTTAGTTGTACAGCTACATCAATGTGGCCCTCCAATGGAACCACTTCACTCGAGTACATCTTCAACACTCTTTCTTAAGGTTTCAGGGGAACGTGTCTTTGTAGGTGATCTCTGGCACCAATGAGACTGCTGCCACAGTGTACACTTCCGTCTTTACTGGCTGTCCATCAGGTAGTGGAGTGACCCAGTATCTGTCCATCACGCCAGCAATGGCTAGCATGTTTAGTGACAATTCATCTTCAGAGTGCGATTGGAATAGTTTCTCTTGCCCTTTTTGCAGAGCATGGACACTTTGTTCGGTTGACATGTTGTTTTATTCTGCTCTTGCCTTTTGCTTGAAGCTTGCATTTTCTTCCAGCATGTGTACTCGATGTGACTGTTCTTTTTTTCACAACTTCCGCATACAATATCCTCGCACCAGTATTCCACTGCTGAATGTCATGCCACAGATGTGTGAAGACAGATGAAGTCTGTGTTTTGAGTTTGAATTTCAAAACTTGAGATGTCGCTTCAGCTGACATTTTGTGAATCCTCATATTCGAACTTGCTAAGCTGCTTTTGCTGCCAGCTTTATTGATGCAGCAAAAAAGTCAGGTTACTTTTGGTTAGCAACCATTTCTGTATTGCCTCGCTTCTCAGACCACAGACCGGTCTGTCCTGGATTGTATCATTTAATACATCAAACTCATACGCTGCAGCCTTTTCAATATAGCCACAAATTGTGCAATTGATTTCCCCCTCTTGATGACATTTGTGAAATCTGAAATTACGCTTTGACAAATCATGGAAATTTTGCAAGCCCACTATTTCAGCCTACGTCTTGGTGTCTGGTTTTGCTGGCTGCACTGCACTCATGACGAGATTAAATGTTTCCAACCCCCTCGCCATTATGCTCATGAACGTGGGAACCCTTGTGTCTTCTGCTACTTCGTTTGCTTGTTTTTAAAAACAAAATGGTGAAACCATCCTGTATAGGAGTCCAATTGCTTCGCGTTTGTCAAAGAATCCCATGGCGCCAAAGCTCCCACTATTTTCTTCCTGTGGAACTGTGTGCGACGTGTTTTCAGCAGCTACCTTGCTTTTCCCTTTTAAAACTAGGCACAGCCCGAGCTTCTGCCTGTTTTCTTGAACACCCCTAGTTCTATAATTGCTTTGGCAGAGCAATTATTCCTGGCACCCACCGAGCCCATTCTGTCTGGAAGACCCAGAGAGCTCTTTTTTTTTTCGAAGTCCCTTTTTCTTGACCTTGTGACGATTTATGTTTCCTCCCAGGCGGCTAGCAAGCATTGTTTGACATCCTCGTCGCCAGTTTTTGTTATGTCCACAGGATTGATGCTTGGAGGCCACGGAGGTTCAACAAACTAAGGAGCTTTATTAAGATGTGTTCAGTACTGGCTGCAAACCTACTCTGCGCAGTTATCTGCCTGAACGATCAACAGTGTCACTTCTGGTGATGTCGTCATTATCTTAAAGTGCTTAATTCAGCTTCCATGCTGCTGATAAGAAATTACTAAGTACTCAACAATATGTGCATTGTTATTCACTTTGAGCACTTCTGGGGACTGGTAATACTTGCTATTACTTTGATCTCATGAGCAAATTGATTTGTGTTGATACTCCTTTTGTATCGAGAGGCGAAAATAAGATAACCATTGAAGGATCACCAATGTTGCAGCTACAAATCGATTAAGAATGCAAATTTCTGTCTGTCGATGTCCACTCTGTACAGATGTTGCCTACTAAACATGTTACAGCTAGTATTTACATATGAGCCTCTTTTTTAAACAAATTATCCCAGTCTTGTAATCCTGACTGGTTATGACATGTCCATGATTAGATCTTAGTTATTTCAAGGTGTCAGCTGCAGAAATGGAAAAGATAACTCGGGAGGTTTTGGGAACTCCCTATTTACATTTTCTTTGTCCCCATGGTAGCTATAAGGCATCACATTTTTTTAAAAAAAAAACCTGGATGGTTTTGCAGCTCCTGAAAGGTCCTGCTTTATGCACTAAAGGAGCTTTTTAAAAATCTGTTTTAAAGCTACCCAACCTTATTAACACACTATTCTGTAATAAATGGATGGATTGGCGCGATTGGTAATTGGAGCATTTTTGACCATTGAACTGCCAGTATAATCAAACTGCATATGCACAATGTGGATATTCGCTTTCTTTTAAGAAAAAATAAACTGTTCAGTCCCAGACGAAGCTTTTAAATCTGAACTGGTTTACTATGAAGGCAGCAGTGGTTTACTATGAAGGCAGCAGGAGAAGAGGCAAGGTGCTGAATCATATCTTAAGTCAGTAATGGAACAGTTAAGAAACACTAACTGTTCCAGTTAAGCATGAATGCATGTTTTTTTGATGTGTAAAAGGAATGTCTGATGAATTGGGGAAAGTTCACTTTATTTGACACACTTTTTACCCATCAGCCACCTATTACTTTGAAAAGTTTTTAATTTTCGAAACCAAAAGCATCAAGTTTTTACTTCTGTGGTGACGGGCATTTTTCATTGTATTTCTCTCTGCAGCTTCTCCAGTAACATTTTGTTACAAGGATTATTTGCACGTGAATTGGAGCACCATTTTTTAAAACAGGAGCCAAAGCTTTTACTCTGATGGCTGACCCAGAATTGCCTGACACTGGCAAGCCCTCTGCTGGCTAATGCACAGCAGTACGCCATTAGTAAAGCTGCTCCAAATTGTGGTGCTGGTAAACCAGGCTGTCTAGGATGAGTGACATCCCCTTGTGGACACTAACAACCTTGGAGGAAGCTGGGATCCATAATGGTGGCCTTGGAGAGCAAGAATAAAGAATCGAACCAAGGAAGAGTCAGATTTCCCAGTTCACACACCAGAAAAAATGTATAATATCTAAAAGTTAATATCTTGTAAAAGTGCTTCTTCCTCTTGTTTTTTTTTGGTTAACCAGTAAAGTGTTAAACTGAAATACAAATCTGCTATTTCTTTTCTTTTGGGGGTTCTTGCTAAGTGTGGATTTCAGGTTATAAATTGCTGGATTGCCAATTTGGTTGTAGGATGCAAACTGAGTATATTTCTAATAGCAATGAAATGAAGGTGCTTTCATGCTTGAATCTGACTTGCAATTCCAATAGCCGACGAGCTTATTCAGCTGTAGAAGAGTAGGTCTACCATGAACAGCTATAACAGAATGAGTGTTTGTTCACATTTTCTCAAATATTCTTTCGCTTTCTGCTGTGTGCCTTTGTGCACTATCCTTTCATGCTGATTTCAAATACAGCTTTCATCACTCATTCTGACCATTAGTTATAGAGGTTATCCCTCACCTTATCGAGCCCTAAACTCTAGAACTCCTTTTTGACATTTCTCTGCCTCTGTTTCCTGCACAAGGCACTCCTTAAAAAGTGCTCTCTTTCGGCCAAGCTTTTGGTCCTTTGATCTCCTTATCTGGTTTGGTGTCATATTTTGTTTCCTAAAACTCTTGCGAAGAAGCTTGGGATGTTTTATACATTTAAAGCACTATGCAAATACAATATTTTATTAGAGGAAATAGTGAAGGGAGACATCATGAAGGTATCTAAATATGAAGATGTTTAGATAAAAGCAAAAAAAAACACATGACAGCAATTTGAGAAGCAGTGAATTCACCCCTTGTTCTCCAAATCCACACCACCAAAAACAGATCGACTTGTCACTTCTGATTTGCTGCTAACTGAACTTGTCTTCATACAAGTTAACTACCATGTTTGCCTCTAGAGTGAAAAGCATCTGTAGTGTCTTTAGGACATAAGGCACTATGTAACTATGAAGTGTCTTTAGGATACATGGCACAATATAAATCAGGGTTATTTTTTAATTGTTTCCACTTTAAAGACAGAAAACTCAGTGCTAACTACACTGCACAGTTAAAATAGTAATTTTACTCTTTACTGAGTCATGGGGGACGGACCATGCAAAGGTTAGTTGACCTTGGGTGGGATTTTCCAGTTTTCGGGCGAGTGTGGTCGGAAAATTCCACCCAGGAGGTTAATTCGGATGAATGCTTCACTAGGGATATAGTACAGGAGGGAGGGCTTTAGATTTCTGAGACATCTGGCTGGGACCTGTACAAGGCGGACAGGTTGCACCTGAACTGAAATGGGACCAGCGTCCTTGCAGGGAGGTTTGCTAGTGCTGTTGAGGAGGGGTTAGGTTCAGCAGGGGGATATGCACAGCCAAAATTAGAGATAACAAAAAACCAAGGAGCAGTAATCACATTGCTGGGAGTGTCCCATAGGCCCCCTTACAGTCTGAGAGAAATAGAAGGGAAGATATGCAGGCAAATTTCGGAGAAATGTGGAAGTAATAGGATAGTGATAGTGGGGGACTTCAACTTCCCCAACATTAACTGGGGTAATCATAGCGTGAAAGGTTTAGAGGGAGTGGAATTCTTAGTGCGGTTCGGGAGAATCTTTAAGCCAATATGTAGAAGGTCCCACAAGAGAGGGAGCAGTCCTGGATTTAATTTCAAGCTGGGCAAGATGTTGAAGTATCAATGGGGGAGCATTTTGCAGTCAGTGATCATAACTCCATTAGTAACAAGATTGTTATTGAAAAGGACAAGAGTGGGCCTGAAATCAAAGTTTTAAAAAGAAAATGTTTAAAGTTTATTTATTAAACTTTATTACTTTTTCACAGAGGGTGGTGAGTGTCTAGAGCAAGCTGCCAGAGGTAGTAGTAGAGACGGGTACAAATTTGTCTTTTAAAAAGCATTTAGACAATTACATGGGTGAGATGGGTATAGAGGAATATGGGCCAAATGTGGGCAATTGGGATTAGCTTAGGGGTTTTAAAAAAAGGGAGGCATGGACAAGTTGGGTCGAAGGGCCTGTTTCCATGGTGTAATCCTCTATGACTCTATTAGTCACAAGTAGACTTGCATTTACTGTGAAAATCCCCTTCATATTGAAATATACTTCAAACTTCATATTGAAATAGGAATTCCTGAGATGGATCTGTAATGTTTGTAGCAGATTTTTTACTGTTTGAATCAGCAATGTAAAACTAGTATCAAACCTGGCCTCGCATGGTTTCCAGACTAAGTCCATGTACTCCTCTCGTGCTTTACTGCATCACTATACAGGATACCCTAACGGACTTTTATTTTACTTGGCGACTCGCCTTTTGTGTTTTAAAAAATATATATATATGGATCCAGATTTCATTTAATTCCATTTTCTTGTTCAGAAACTATAATCTGTTCTGTAAAGACATATGACCTATGTACTTTGCAGTGCAGCACTCTAGTGTTTAATTGTAACCCACGGCTCTATGATCTCTCAGAAGTCAGCAAGTGGAAAATGGACCACACCCATGGTTATAGAATGAATTGCCAGTTGTAAGACAAGTGGTTTACCATGCTGTGCACCTCTGTTTACAACAGATTAAATGTTTAAGAACTAATGTGTATTTGTGGACTGACTCACTGTGCCACTGAACAATAGGGTGCACATCTTGTGGTAGTGTAGCAAAGGCTTCAGAATGGGCTGTCTGCCTGTTCCTTTGCTTACAGATGAAACAGACTTTCTTTGGGAGCAGTGAAGCAAATTTTAGAATTGCGTTTTATCTTGTCACGTATATTTCCCCTAATTCAGATTTAACATCCCTGGCTGGAAAAAAAACATATCAGGCTCTTGAGAAATACATACTGAAACTTTTACGACATCAGGAATGTGAATAATTCGGTGTTTCCGATTTTAGAACTGTGTGCCAGTAGAGAATTTTATAGCATAGAAGTGGGATTAGATGGTTTTATTAGGAGAAACACCTGGTGGACCAAGTTGTTTGTTTCTGTGCTGTAGGTTGTTTGTTTCTGTGCTGTAGGTTGTTTGTTTCTGTGCTGTAGGTTGTTGTTTCTGTGCTGTAGGTTGAACTATACATTTCGCTGTGCAAGTCCAAGGTAATACAGAATGACCAGTGAAGTGCTAATTGCTGTGATTTTTATATATTTATTGCTAAATTATCCAAAGGCAAATCGATTGTTTGCTTTAATTTTTTTTATGAACTAACAACTATTGATTACATTATATTCGTTTTGATTTCTCATGCCCCGAAAAGAGATTCATTGGATAGGGTGATTCGATTGAAAGGACCATGTAATTTGTTAGGGTAGCTGGAAAAATTGTGGCCTGTTTGAGCAGAGTGGAATCGAGAGTGATGTTGGAGAGTTTGATGGAATTAAGGGTGTAAAGGGCGGCATGGACAAGTTGGGCCTTGACTCTGACACTATAAATCATGCGGTCCCTAGTTTCTGCGGTTAATACTCACACTTCAGTCTTGGACTTGTTCTGTTTTGATGTAAAATTAAACATTCTCATTTCTTTCTATGCTAAATGCAATAGTGGGAAATATTTTGCTACATGGTACATTTTTTAATTTGACTACTGTAAATTACGTTTGCTACTGGCCTATCTTAATATTTTACCCAAATTGGTGGCACAGTGGTTAGCGCTGCTCCCTCTCAGCGCCAAGGACCTGGGTTCAATTCCCAGCTTGGGTCACTGTTTGTGCGGAGTCTGCACATTCTCCCCGTGTCTGCATGGGTTTCCTCCAGATGCTCCAGTTTCCTCCCACAGTCCGAAAGGTGTTCTGGTTAGGTGCACTGGCCAAGCTAAATTCTCCCTCATTGTACCTGAACAGGTGCCTAAGTGTGGCGACTAGGGGATTTTCACTGACTTCATTGCAGTGTTAATGTAAGCCTACTTGTGACACTAATGAATAAATAATTTCCTGAGCTACCTCTTTGTATGGTTATGTTGATGAAACAAATTTTCTGATCTAAATTGAAAGCAATAACAGTTCCAATACTAAAAATTGAGCACCCCACTAAAAAGAAAATTCCCAAATCCTCCCTGCCGATTCTTATAACTAGGACCAGTTTTCTCCTGCTACCAATTTTTTCATTCTCTGATCGGAGTCTTGGGTTTTCTTAGGATGTCACTTCTTCAGCAGGGAAGTTAAGGAAGTTCATTATTTTGGGCCTTATCTCTTTGAATCCATATTGACTGCTGTTTACAAAATTATTGTACATATCACATTTACTCCTGATCACTTCCAATGTTGTACATGTTAGTGAAGTAGTCTGGGTCTGCAGTTACCTTCTGTTTAACATCTTTTTTGAAAAAGGGCACTGTTTTGTCTGTTTCTAATTTACTGGTATCTCCCCAACTCCCTCACAAACCTGTTTAAAAGATGTACAGATCTCCTCCCTGTCAGTCTTGATAAGTGTATCACTCAAGACCTTGAGCATTTTTTTGATCAGTGGACAATTTTTTTTTTTGCATCTTTTTTGTCGTGTCTGTTTATACCCAACAATCCTGCACAAAGGTTTCATTTCTTTTTTGAGTGCCTCTCTCTGGTGTCTCTTTAATTTTTATTTTGTTGGTTCTCTCGACTGCATCTCAGTCGCTGCCGTTTTTAAAATAACTTCTCATTCTGATTTTTAAGAGAGTTTCACTACAACCTCACAGCGCCAGGGGACCCAGGTTCAATTCTGGCCTTGAGTGACTGTGTGGAGTTCTCCCCGTATCTGCGTTGGTTTCCTGCGGGTGCTCCGGTTTTCTCCCACAGTCCAAAGATGTGCAGGTTAGGTTGATTGGCCATGGTAAATTTCCCCTTAGTGTCAGGGGGATTAGCAGGGTAAATATGTGGGGTTACGGGGATAGGGCCTGGGTGGGATTGTTGTTGGTGCAAACTTGATGGGCTTCCTTCTACACTGTATGGATTCTATTATTCTTAGCCCAGCACACTCCCAGTTTAATTTTTCTTCCCTTTTTAAAGTTAGCCATCCTGTACTGCTGTTTCACATTGCTTTGAGGTTTTTGGCAATCAAGTAGCACATTTCACTGAAAATAAGTTTGTGGTTACTTTTACTCCTAAATATTGTAGCTCCTGATTGCACAAGGCTCTCTCTTGGGCTCTCTTGTGGTTTTTTTTTTATCTCTGGCATCCTAGTGGCGTCTGTACATTTCCAGATCACTATAAAAGATTGTGAAAGCCCTCTTGAGCAGTGCTTGCACTGTTTGACTGGAAATCAAGGCACTGTTGTTAAGTTAATTATTTCTGCACATGGGCAATAAATTTGCAATCAGGCCCAGTTAACGCAGTTGTTGAGAATCATCGCTCATGATTTCACGCACAAGGGATCTGGGACCTGTCTGGTTGGTACGAGGTTATTTTCCTGCAAATTTTGATGGCTGCTGAAATGGTCCATCAGGGCCACTTTATTAGACATTGTCATTTGTTAAACTTGTTCCAGCTGCGTACGGCCGTACCGGTGAATTTCAAAAACAACAACAATACAGCCACGGAGGTAATTAATGATTCTTCGTTTTTAGGGAACAAATCCTCCGTGTGAAAGCAGAGGAAGATAAAATTCCCTTGCTTCTAGTGGGTAACAAGTCCGATTTGGAAGATCGGAGGCAAGTGTCTGTTGATGAAGCAAGGAGCAAAGCGGAAGAGTGGGGCGTCCAGTATGTTGAGACTTCAGCTAAAACAAGAGCCAATGTAGATAAGGTAATTCATTTTATTTGTATAATTTCTCCATATAAATATTAAAAATGGTGAAATCTGAAATATTTTAATGTACTGCGGATGTAATATTTCCACAGGAATTCCAGCTGAAATTTCATTCTGCTGAGGGATTATTACATTATCAAATATTGTAACCTATCTATTGCCAACATTTTTAAATTTCAGTGATAACATTACAAACTATTTGTGTTCAGTGAAGATTTTGCTTGTATGATTTTGGAAATGCATTGGAATAAAAGAATGACCAGGGTGGGGTTAGGGCCGGTCAAGGACAGTAGTGGGAACTTGTGTATGGAGTCAGTGGAGATAGGCGAGGTGATGAATGAATACTTTTCTTCAGTGTTCACCAAGGAGAGGGGCCATGTTTTTGAGGAAGAGAAGGTGCTACAGGCTAATAGGCTGGAGGAAATAGATGTTCAGAGGGAGGATGTCCTGGCAGTTTTGAATAAACTGAAGGTCGATAAGTCCCCTGGGCCTGATGAAATATATCCTAGGATTCTTTGGGAGGCAAGGGATGAGATTGCAGAGCCTTTGGCTTTGATCTTTGGGTCCTCGCTGTCCACGGGGATGGTGCCAGAGGACTGGAGAATGGCGAATGTTGTTCCTCTGTTTAAGAAAGGGAATAGAAATGACCCTGGTAATTATAGACCGGTTAGTCTTACTTCTGTGGTTGGTAAATTGATGGAAAAGGTCCTTAGGGATGTGATTTACGACCATTTGGAAAGATGCGGATTAATCCGGGATAGTCAGCACGGATTCGTGAAGGGCAAGTCGTGCCTCACAAATTTGATAGAATTTTTTGAGGAGGTAACTAAGTGTGTTGATGAAGGTAGGGCAGTTGATGTCATATACATGGATTTTAGTAAGGCGTTTGATAAGGTCCCCCATGGTCGGCTTGTGATGAAAGTGAGGAGGTGTGGGATAGAGGGAAAGTTGGCTGATTGGATAGGTAACTGGCTGTCTGATCGAAGACAGAGGGTGGTGGTGGATGGAAAATTTTCGGACTGGAGGCAGGTTGCTAGCGGAGTGCCACAGGGATCAGTGCTTGGTCCTCTGCTCTTTGTGATTTTTATTAATGACTTAGAGGAGGGGGCTGAAGGGTGGATCAGTAAATTTGCTGATGACACCAAGATTGGTGGAGTAGTGGATGAGGTGGAGGGTTGTTGTAGGCTGCAAAGAGACATGGATAGGATGCAAAGCTGGGCTGAAAAATGGCAAATGGAGTTTAACCCTGATAAATGTGAGGTGATTCATTTTGGTAGGACTAATTTAAATGTGGATTACAGGGTCAAAGGTAGTGTTCTGAAGACTGTGGAGGAACAGAGATCTTAGGGTCCATATCCACAGATCTCTAAAGGTTGCCAGTCAAGTGGATAGAGCTGTGAAGAAGGCCTATAGTGTGTTAGCTTTTATTAACAGGGGGTTGGAGTTTAAGAGCCGTGGGGTTATGCTGCAACTGGACAGGACCTTGGTGAGACCACATTTGGAATATTGTGTGCAGTTCTGGTCACCTCACTATAAGAAGGATGTGGAAGCGCTGGAAAGAGTGCAGAGGAGATTTACCAGGATGCTGCCTGGTTTGGAGGGTAGGTCTTATGAGGAAAGGTTGAGGGAGCTGGGGCTATTCTCTCTGGAGCGGAGGAGGCTGAGGGGAGACGTAACAGAGGTTTATAAAATGATGAAGGGGATAGATAGAGTGAATGTTCAAAGACTATTTCCTCGGGTGGATGGAGCTATTACAAGGGGGCATAACTATAGGGTTCGTGGTGGGAGATATAGGAAGGATATCAGAGGTAGGTTCTTTACGCAGAGTGTGGCTGGGGTGTGGAATGGACTGCCTGCAGTGATAGTGGAGTCAGACACTTTAGGAACATTTAAGCGGTTATTGGATAGACACATGGAGCACACCAGGATGATAGGGAGTGGGATAGCTTGATCTTGGTTTCAGAGAAAGCTCGGCACAACATCGTGGGCCGAAGGGCCTGTTCTGTGCTGTACTGTTCTATGGACAATTTTTGGGATTTTTAATTGCTGTTTTTTAATAAAATTCATATTTATGATTTCCTTAGGTATTTTTTGACCTGATGAGAGAAGTTCGAGCAAAGAAAATGTCAGAAAACAAGGACAAAAATGGGAAGAAGAGCACCCGGAACAAAAAGAGCTTCCGAGAACGATGCTGCATACTGTGATTAATTATTTTTTGGTGGGGGGGGGATCAATTGGCAGCAATTTGAACTTGGGCACTTAACATTCATTTAGCCACTCAATTTGTTTATAATCAATCACTGTTTATTTTATAGTAAAATGGTGTTTATTCAAAGCATTGAGTAATGTTAGGTTCATTACCAATGCAATGCTCCTTGAACTATAGAGTGAGCTGTATCCTTTGGACCTACTTGTAGGATTTGTATTTCTTTGCCATTTTTTTTACAGACACCTTTAGTTTTGCGCAACTGTTCTTATCAAGCAGTAACATGCCTCCAGCTTCCATGTAGATCTCTGGATTCCCTTGTCCAGTTAATTGCTAATTATTCATAACCTCTCCTTTCAAAATCAGTTTGGGCAGTAATTAAAGGGCAGATTTCTAATGCATCAAAAGCAAACTGCAGGTTTATAAAAGGCAGCATGTTGAAACTGTTATAATGCAGGGTGTTCAAAGTTTAATTTGTCTTTTAATGTGAAGACCTTGTTTAAATGACACTTGATAAACTAGTTTGAACACTCTGATCCTCTTTATATAGCACCATATGTGGTCTTGAAGTACAGCTAAACTCAACTTGTGCCATTCATTGGAGGGAGAGGGGAATGATTTAAAAACCTAGCCTTCTGGCTGCTTGTTAATAAGTCAGATTTATTGAAGCAACTACTAGCATTAACAAAGTCCAGAGAAGTAATTTCCCATGTACAGTATGATCATTTTCTGCTATTCTTGCTCATTAAGTTGTAACAGATTGGAGGTACATTCTCCACAAAATTAAACATCTAGTGTAATTAACCAACTGAAAAAAAAATTCTCTGTGGGTTATTTTAGATCAAATCCTTTCACTAGCACAACAACCTCCTTCTCCCCCAACTCACCCACCCACCCAATCACGGTTTTGATATTTTGCGCCCAATAATATAAGTAACTGACAGTGAAGGGATCTATTTCACTGTTTCATAAGCCCATCGTGTTGCATTCTCTACCTCCCATGTGGTGTATTAAAAGTGCTGGCGTTCAAGATCTGATGCACAAACACATCATTGGCACTGAAGAGTATTCCATGTCTACTCAGCAGATCAGCGGGTACATTAGTAAGGAGTTGGACTGTGTGCTTGTCTGTCCCTTTGGTAAAGCATTGGCATGAAGAAAATAACTTTGAATATTTGTAGGAGCAAATACCGTGAATGACTTGAGCACACATGAAACACAGTAGCAATCATAGGTTTAGAGTTCAGAGTTTTTTTTTACAAAGTCCTTTACGGTCTTGTGGTAACAGAAAATTAATGAAAAAAAAATCCAATTCTTTCAGATGTTTTTAAGAATACAAAGTTGACCCGTGTGAAATGGACCAATATCTCGCACTGATTTTTAGACATTTGTAAAGAAATGAGATTTGGATGGTGTTAGTTTTTATGTAGTATCATGTGAATGATTTGTACAAACCTTGGGTTAATACTGACTTGTGTTTTTAAAGACCGATTTCTGGATGGAGGTAGATTGTTAGTGTAGTTAATGCATTAAAACACTAGGTTATTGGGACAGTACAGCAATTGATTTTTCTACATTTGCCTTAACATAAATTGCATGTAATATGAACTTCACTTTTTTTCTTTGGTTGTAGATAATGTAACTAATTGAACCTTTGTGATTTAATGCAGCATTTATTTTGTTGAGCTGAAGGGGTTAGGGGTTCTTTGCCAGTAATTAACTGTGGTATTGTATTTGCCAAAAACTAATAGTTACCCAGATTGTTTACATTGCTTAACAAAACTAATAAAAGTTTCCAGATCGAGACAAAACTAATGTCATCATGAAAATGTGAAATATTTTGACATGAATTATGAATAAAGCCAATAGCATAACTTGACTAATCTCTTGTCTCCAGCATTCCTTGAAACTAATTTTAGGATTTAAAAAAAAAATAGTGTACTAAAATACTATTTTCATGTCCTGGGATCTGTTTAAAATCTGATACTTTTCCCACTTCTCCCTAATAGATGGAAAGATACTCCAGAAAGGGAGTCTGGCCAATCTGGTAAATTCTTAAGTATGAGTTCAGTCCTCATTTAAAATCTCTGGTCAGCAGGATGGCTGGAGTGAAAAATAGAAATGGTGCTATGGCCTGACTGGGCTGGCACAATGGCTAGCACTGCTGCCTCACAGCACCAGGGACCTGGGTTCAATTGCGGCCTCTGGTCATTGTCTATGTGGAGTTTGCACATTCTCCCCGTGTCTGCATGGGTTTCCTCAGGGTGCTCCGGTTTCCTCCCACGGTCTGAAGATGTGCGGGTTAGGTTGGTTGGCCATGCTAAATTGACCCTAGTGTCAGGGGATTAGCAGGGTAAATATATGGGGTTACAGGAATAGGGCCCGGGTGGGATTGTGGTCAGTGTAGACCCAATGGACTGAATGGCTTCATTCTGCATTGTAGGGATTCTATGACTGGTTAAGCTCCATCTACATTGCTGGACTGAGAAGCTGCACCCTCATCATACGTTTTTGTCTACTGTAAGTATTTTAACATTGGGTGCAAAAGGAGTGAATAAATGTTTGATTTAGTAAGATTCGTGCTGTTTTTTCTTCCCCATGCATCCTTCCTTTTTTATTTTTTGCCTTTATCTTGCTGCTGCACCTCCTGGTCTTGCTGTGGGGAGGAAAGCTGCAATTTTTAAGAGGCTCATGAATTTATGGGTACATGAATAGGGAGGGAATAGAGGGATACAGTCCGAGTAAGGGCAGAAGGTTTCTTTTAGTTTAGTTGGGCCATCATGATCGGCACAGGCTTGGAGGGCCGAAGGGCCTGTTCCTGTGCTGTTCTCCTGCGCTGTACTTGTTCTTTGAAGCCAGCCTGATGACTTCTCTTGAGGCTCAATCAGTACTGTTAGATTTGCCCTTGCTGTCTCAGTAAGCCTCTTGCATCTCAAGGCAACCATGTGTGTTTTGCCAATTCACTTGTGGGTGATCAAGCATCATTGTATCAACACTTCCGGCCTAGGTTTTAATTATATTTTCAGCAAATGAAATAAAACCATGAGTGTTTTTTCATCGTATTGATATGACTTGTAATAAAAGCCAAACCACTTTGACTTATGTGGTCATGAGAAAAGCCTTCTGAAATCTCTTATTTTGCTACAAGAAATGAAATTTGAACTTGTGCTTTTCCCGCTTAATTTGGGGCAATCCTAGTTTAGCCAGAAACAATTCACCGAGTGTACTATTCCTTGAAGCACTTCCATGCATGCTTTTGTCTATTGCTTTTCAACCACATCCAGCTTGAATCAGTCGCCTAACTCTAAGCTTGCGCTGAAATCAAGTAGCAAATAGGGCATTTTGTTCGGTGCACTGGCCATCAAAACCACTCCTCTTTATTTGGGTACCTTGGCCTCAATTTTTGCCTAATGAACAGGGATGAGAATTCCTTCTCAAGAAGGTATCTTAATAAACATGCATGAAATGAATTGATTTAATCGCAGTTGTCAAGTTTGGTGTAGGCATTCTTGGTCCATGCAATAGAAGAATCAGAATATTGACACTTTATACCTGAAGTCCAACAGATGTTGCTTTCTGAATGATCTGTGTTGGCCAAAATTCTAGTCTGGACAAGCTTTTTGGGTCCACGTAAAAGTAATTCTTTGCTTGGAGCACATTCCAGAAGCACTTGGCTATAGTACATCTTGCAGATTTCAGTAGAACAATCGCTTCCAATTTTGTTTATATATTCAAGAACAGTGTGCATGGCAAAATGATGAATTGTTCAGTCTTAGAAATAACAAAGCTAAAAGGCAACAGACGCGATAACATTTTAAGGGGAAATTGCCTAGATGTAGGCTGAACCTTTAGCAATGGTCTGAGCAATGTTTTAGTTGTATGTGTTTGAAACTGGTGACTGGACCATCTGTTTCTATTTAAAATATCCCTGATTTGAAATCAAATGCTTGCAGCTCAAAAGTACATACGCAAAATCATGAGTATTTCAATTCGAGGGACCAACTGCAAAGCATTGTTTGAAGATTGAGGAGAAACCGGCGTTTTGTTTAATAGGAAATTTTATTCATTGGCTGTAACTTTTAGCCATGGATATGCCTCGTTGTAATGTGAAATTTTACTTTTTAAAATGCTGCCAAGTAAAATCGATTGCATTAATTGCTCTTTAACAAATTGCACCCTGATTTTCCCAACCTTATTACTCTTGAAGGAATATTTGCACATTTATACTCTGGTAGCATGTCAATTTTTGTTTTGATTCTATATGTTTGCGCATTTTTCAAATCCTTTGGTCTAATTATATAATTAACCATGATCTCCGCATAGACTACTTGCCAAACCTATTCCCGTTTTAAGAGCTATTAAATGTATATATTAAAATGTTAACTACCCTTGTAATGCAGCCAACTTTCAGTGGGTGCTGTTATATTATGTTAAAACTGTACAACTCATAACTTCATTGCATGAGTTGGGATATTTGCTCACCTGTATCTCAATGTACAATGAGTACTCTTGTGTTTTTAAGGCATGTTTTGGTTAATTTTAATTTTTCTAATGTTATAACTTGACATGTATAATAAACTATAAATAGTCAATGCAATAAATTGAATTCTTTTGACTTGTAATGGAAAATCTCATTTATCCTGAGTGGTGCAATGCTGTTGGATTCTGGCTTGCAAGCTACAGTTCAGTTTGAAAACCACCTGTTCACTCATCCCTATCCAAGATGCCAGTTGTATATTACAAGTGTTTTTTTCCCCAGTAATGTGGTTTATGAAATGGTAAAGCATGTGACTAAATGTGAATCTTTTTTTAAAAATGGTTTGAACCATTGTATTGGGCTGTGACTTCTTTTTGTTTATTCGTGTTACAAGTAGTCTTACATTAACACTGCAATGAAGTTACTGTGAAAATCCCCTAGTCGTCACACTCCGTCACCTGTTTGGGTGCACTGAGGGAGAATTTAGCATAGCCAATGCACCTAACCAGCTCTCCTTTTGGACTGTGGGTGGAAACTGGAGCACCCGGAAGAAATCCATGCAAACATGGGGAGAACATGCAAACTCCACACAGACACTGACCCAAGCCAGGAATCGATTTTGGGTCGTTGGTGCTGAGAGGCAGCAGTGCTAACCACTGTGCCACCGTACTGCCCCTTTTCCCTACTCTTTCCCCATATACCTTTCATCCACTCCTGTCATAGATTCATGTTTAGGTCCAGCTACTGTGGTGGCACGGTAGCACAGTGGCTTTTTTCCGGGTGCTCCGGTTTCCTTCCACAGTCTGAAAGACATGCTGGTTAGGTGCGTTGATCCGAACTTGTGCTGAATTGTGGCGACTAGGAGAATTTCACAGTAACTTCATTGCAGTGTTAATGTAAGCCTTATTTGTGACTAATAAATAAACTTTACTTCAGCTAAAGCTTTAAAGGCTGGCAGTAGTAACTCTTTCCCCCAAGCCTAGATGGTGAGTGACAAGGCAATTGAATGGCCTAGGCTTTGCTTTCCAGTCCATGTTAGTTAGTGGTATCAGCCAATTCGTGCTCATCAGTAGAATACAGCACACAAAATGATCATTGAGCCCACTGAGTCAGGAGGCTGATTTGAAGAGCAGACCAGTTAGAACCACTCATGCTCTGTCCCTATAACCCTGAAGGGTTTTCTTATTGCATTTATTTAATTCCCCTTTGGAAGATTCTGGAATCTTTATCGGCCATCTAATCTCAGGCAGTGCCTTTCAAATCCTCACCAATCTCCAAAGAGCTGGTAAAATCTAGCCTGCGTGCTCTACTGATCTTGCTGGGGAAATTGATTCCTTTTATGATTATAGGAATTTGTAGAAAGAGTTAAGTCGTTAAATAGTCCAAGAGAGCTTGGATGAGTGTTGGGAAAGAAACGCAAAAATGTTGTGTGCCACGGCTCTGTTGCACAAATGGGTTGTATTATTTTTAATCCTGGGAGGAAATACAGTTGAGCAAGGGTCGCAGTGAGGCTTGACCAGTGTTCAAAAGCCTGGCTTTATTTGCGGCCCATGTTTGCATCTCAAAAACAGTCAGTAGGAGTTGACCGCTCAACCATTCAAATCGGAAGGGGAAAGGTCCCTGTCGGAAGGGGAAAGGTCCCTGTCTCAAGGGAAGTCCTATCGGATGGTTCAGGTAGGGGAATTGTAGTTACTCAGGGAATGGTTGGTGGATGCCTGGTCCTGAAGAGGCCCAAACCTTGTGGTGCTTGGAGGAAGCATGCTTGCTTCTCCTGGCCCAGAAAGGAAATGGTGACAAGTTTCAGGTTAAACACTCTGGACTCTTCTCGTCCTGGATCCAGATCTCAACAGCTTTAGTCATCACTGCTTATCTTATAAGAGATAGGATTTATAATCATCTAGAAAGGAATAATTTGATTAGGGATAGTCAACACGGTTTTGTGAAGAGTAGGTCGTGTCTCACAAACCTTATTGAGTTCTTTGAGAAGGTGACCAAAGAGGTGGATGAGGGTAAAGCAGTTGATGTGGTATATGTGGATTTCAGTAAGGCGTTTGATAAGGTTCCCCACGGTAAGCTATTGCAGAAGATATGGAGGCATGGGATTGAGGGTGATTTAGCGGTTTGGATCAGAAATTGGCGAGCTGTAAGAAGACAGAGGGTGGTGGTTGATGGGAAAAGTTCAGTTACTAGTGGTGTACCACAAGGATCTGTTTTGGAGCCACTGTTGTTTGTCATTTTTATAAATGACCTGGATGAGGGCGTAGAAGGATGGGTTAGTAAATTTGCGGATGACACTAAAGTTGGTGGAGTTGTGGACAGTGCAGAAGGATGTTGCAGGTTACAGAGGGACATAGATAAGCTGCAGAGCTGGGCTGAGAGGTGGCAAATGGAGTTTAATGCGGAAAAGTGTGAGGTGATTCACTTTGGAAGGAGTAACAGGAATACAGAGTACTGGGCGAATGGTAAGATATAAGACAGGATTTATGATCATCTAGAGAAGTTTAGTATGATCAAAAGTAGTCAGCACGGCTTTGTCAAGGGCAGGTCGTGCCTTACGAGCCTGGTTGAGTTCTTTGAAAATGTGACCAAACACATTGACGAAGGAAGAGCGGTGGATGTGGTCTATATGGACTTCAGCAAGGCGTTCGATAAGGTCCCCCATGCAAGACTTCTTGAGAAAGTGAGAGGGCATGGGATCCAAGGGGCTGTTGCCTTGTGGATCCAGAACTGGCTTGCCTGCAGAAGGCAGAGAGTGGCTGTGGAGGGGTCTTTCTCTGCATGGAGGTCAGTGACCAGTGGAGTGCCCCAGGGATCTGTTCTGGGACCCTTGCTGTTTGTCATTTTCATAAATGACCTGGATGAGGAAGTGGAGGGATGGGTTGGTAAGTTTGCTGACGACACCAAGGTAGGTGGTGTTGTGGATAGTTTGGAGGGATGTCAGAAGTTGCAGCGAGACATAGATAGAATGCAAGACTGGGCGGAGAAGTGGCAGATGGACTTCAACCCGGATAAGTGTGTGGTGATCCATTTTGGCCGATCCAATGGGATGAAGCAGCAGTATAATATGAAGGGTACCATTCTTAGCAGTGTAGAGGATCAGAAGGACCTTGGGGTCCGGGTCCATAGGACTCTTAAATCGGCCTCGCAGGTGGAGGATGCGGTCAAGAAGGCGTACGGCGTACTGGCCTTCATTAATCGAGGGATTGAGTTTAGGAGTCGGGAGATAATGCTGCAGCTTTATAGGACCCTGGTTAGACCCCACTTGGAGTACTGCGCGCAGTTCTGGTCACCTCATTACAGGAAAGATGTTGAAGCCATTGAAAGGGTGCAGAGGAGATTTACAAGGATGTTGCCTGGATTGGGGGGCATGCCTTATGAGGATAGGTTGAGGGAGCTTGGTCTCTTCTCCCTGGAGAGACGAAGGATGAGAGGTGACCTGATAGAGGTTTACAAGATGTTGAGAGGTCTGGATAGGGTAGACTCTCAGAGGCTATTTCCAAGGGCTGAAATGGTTGCTACGAGAGGACACAGGTTTAAGGTGCTGGGGGGTAGGTACAGAGGAGATGTCAGGGGTAAGTTTTTCACTCAGAGGGTGGTGGGTGAGTGGAATCGGCTGACGTCGGTGGTGGTGGAGGCAAACTCGTTGGGGTCTTTTAAGAGACTTCTGGATGAGTACATGGGATTTAATGGGATTGAGGGCTATAGATAGGCCTAGAGGTGGGGATGTGATCGGCGCAACTTGTGGGCCGAAGGGCCTGTTTGTGCTGTGGCTTTCTATGTTCTATGTTCTATATTTGGTAGTGTGGATGAGCAGAGAGATCTTGGTGTCCATGTGCATAGATCCCTGAAAGTTGGCACCCAGTTGATAGGGTTGTTAAGAAGGCATACGGTGTGTTAGCTTTTATTGGTAGAGGGATTGAGTTTCCGAGCCATGAGGTAATGTTGCAGCTGTACAAAACTCTGGTGCGGCCGCACTTGGAGTATTGCATACAGTTCTGGTCGCCGCATTATAGGAAGGATGTGGAAGCATTGGAAAGGGTGCAGAGGAGATTTACCAGGATGTTGCTTGGTATGGTGGAAAGGTCTTCTGAGGAAAAGCTGAGGGACTTGAAGCTGTTTTCGTTAAGAGGTGACTTAATAGAGGCCATATAAGGTGATCGGAGGATTAGATGGGGTGGACAGTGAGAGCCTTTTTCCTTGGATGGTGATGGCTAGCACGAGGGGACATAGCTTTAAATTGAGGGGTGATAGATATAGGACAGATGTCAGAGGTAGGTTCTTTACGCAGAGTAGTAAGGTGTGGAATGCCCTGCCTGCAACAGTAGTGGACTCGCCAACATTAAGGGCATTTAAATGGTCATTGGATAAACATATGGATGATATTGAAATAGTGTAGGTTAGATGGGCTTTAGATTGGTTTCACAGATCGGCGCACCATCGAGGGCCTGTACTGCGCTGTTATGTTCTATGCTTCCCTCTTATGGGTAAAAATAGCAGTTGGGCCTCAATTACACCATTGTAAGCCTGATTTGTGTATTTGAAGATCAGCCCTATAGATTGTAGGAAGGTTTCCTTGTCATCTGCAGCTTAAAATCACGGTTAGATCAGAATGGGAATGGATAAATTCTGCAAGACTAAAAGGAGTGGTTTAAAGCAATCCTAAAATATCACAAGCATTTGTTGTGCTAACCTGGTTTTCATCTAGAAATAATATGCCATTTAAAATACAAAACATTTTTGGCAGGTCTGAAGATGATATGCATTTATTCATAGAATCAACAGCACGGAGACAGACCCTTCAGCCCAAACTGGTCTGTGCCGACCAAAATGCCAATTTAAGCTAACCCCATCTGCCTGCATTTGGTCCATATCCCTCTAAACCTTTCTTATCCAAATGCCTTTTAAATGTTGTCAATGTCCCTGCCTCAACCACTTCCTCTGGCAGCTCATTCCACATATGCACCACCCTCGGGTTGCTCCTCGGGTTCCCATTAATTCTTGCCCCTCGTAACTTAAACCTATGGCCTCTAGTTCTTGATTCCCCAACCTGGGAAAAAGACTGAGTGCATTCACCCTATCCGTGCCTCTCATGATCTTATGCACCCTATAAGATCACCCCTCAGTCTCCTACGCTCCAAAGGGGAAAAAAGTCCTAGCCTATCCAATCTCTCCCTATAACTCAGTCCCTTGAATCCTGGCAGAGTCCTTGTAGATCTCTTCTGCTCTCCCTCCAGTTTAATAACATCTTTCCTATAGCAAGATGACCAAAACTGAACACACTACTCCAGGTATGGCCTTGATCTGAAATGAAATCATAGAATACAATATTTTTTCGGATTTAAAGATTCAATTTTTCTATATTCTGATAACAGGTTTAATGCAAAACCAATCAGCAGCAAAAAAAAATGTGCTGATCTATTTAAATATTAGACACCACCTTATAGCACCCATGCTTATCGTTCTCTTGGTATTCTATGTCCATCACAATCTTGCTTGTTTTTGCTTAACTTTCATATGCCAGTGCTGAACTTCCTACCTTGGATCCTTCAAAAGTTACAAATGCATTTTGCTGGTGCTCATCTCTCTCTATTAACGTTAGTTTATTTATTAGTCACAAATGAGGTTTACGTTAACACTGCAATGAAGCTCCTGTGAAATTCCTCTAGTCGCCACACGCTGGCACCTGTTCAGGTCCATGCACCTAACCAGCACGTCTTTCAGACTGTGGGAGGAAACTGGAGCACCCGGAGGAAACCCACGCAGACACGGGGAGGACGTGCAAACTCCACACACACTGACTCGAGGCCAGGAATCGAACCCGGGTCCCTGGTGCTGTGAGGCAGCAGTGCTAACCACTGTGTGCCACCGCGCCACCCAGACTATTCTCACTGTTAAAGTCAATTTTCACCTGTTCTAATGTCCCCTTTCCCGAGGGAAAACTCTGAAATTCTCACTTGCTTCAGTCCTCCTCCAAACTTCAGGCTTTTAAAAAGCCAGAAAAATCTTCCCTTTAATGTTTTAGAAGAAAGATAACTGTTACTGCAGCTATCCACACCTGTTGTATCGTGGTGGCTCACTGCCAGTGAGATGAAACTAAATATTCTAATGGATGTAAGTACCTGTCAAGCAGTATATTTTAATTTCAGTAATGAATTTTACACTCATTGAACAGATGGAGCGTCTCGGCTCACCCAGTGTCACCAGGAGTATAATATGTGACTGGAAATGAAAACGACTACTTTTGAATAAATTGTACCCATGTGGGAAGAAGCAAATTGTTACAAATTGTCTTTGTCATCTTGATAATGTAGGTTTCATGTGACAGTTGTCCTAAGGCTGTTCACTTTGTACTTCTACATAAAAGTCATTCACACAGCTCAAACTGAGCATTCTGATAACTGATAGTCTTAATGTGAAACCAATCAGTAACAAAAAGAGATGAAATAAGATGCACTGATATAAAAATAATCCTTTTATACACATCTGCCAGACACTGAAGTGTAAATTCCCACTGAGGTAAGGCAGAATTTTTTTATTTGGTTTTGGAATTCTTTTAGTGCATCTTCACACCCACGCTTTTTTTTACCCAGTGGGGAGTGGGGGAAGGTTGGAAAGATTCCTGTACTGATTATCCAAAGATGTACAGGTTAGGTCGGCCATTATAAATTGCCCCTTTAGTGTCGGGCGGGGGAATTGTCAGGGTAAATGTGTGGGGTTATGGGGATAGGGCCTGGGTGGAATTCGTGCAGGCTCGATGGGCCGAATGGCTGCCTCCTGCACTGTAGGGATTCTATGATTATCAGCCTCTTGAATGCTCCTTCGGTGGCCAGTAACGATCGCGCCAGAGCGAGGAGACTTCTTGCCTACCCTCAAATTCCATCTTTTACACTCATTCTACACTCTTAAAACTTAATGAACGGTCTGTTTTGTCTGTACAGCGTGCATGAAACAATATGTGTCACGTATGTGAATACAGGGAAAATAATACATCAAATCAAAAAGTCCCAGCATTGGCCTCGAACACGGAGTTACCTTTTCTAAAGTTTATTTATTAGTGTCACAAGTAGGCTTACCTCAATACTGCAATTAAGCCACTGTGAAAATCCCCTAGTCACCACATTCTGGCGCCTGTTCGGGTACACTGAGGGAGAATTTAGCATAGCCAATGTGCCTAACCAGCACGTTTTTTGGACTGTGGGAGAAAACCAGAATACTCGGAGGATACCCACGCAGGCATGGGGAGAACGTGCAGACTCTGCACGGACAATGACCCAAGCAGGGAATTGAACCTGTGTCGCTGGCGCTGTGACGTTAGCCACTGTGCCAACGTGCTGCCCCACTGGTCCAGAGGTAGGGATGCTACCACCGCACAGCGCGGCCTCTAGCTTTGGATTCCTGCCCTGATCAATCATGGAAGAGACGTCTGATAAATCAGGAATCCTAAACCTTCCTCCCAACAATGGATTGTCAATTAGCGAAGGGTGCTACAACAGGCGAAGGCCATCGTCCTGCTCAACCTTCTTGGATGGTGCTTCATTAATCTTTGAATTTGTTGAATCCAACAGATTACTGACCAATTGTCTTTTTCAATCACTCTCTCTATCAGCCAAATGCCTCAAGCTGAAGTTGAGAATACTTGCGGATATTATGCAAGATGAGTGCATCATTTTTTACATTTCTCTCAATTTGGACATCAATGGCAATTTATTTCATTCCCTTAGCCGTCTCAGGATGGAGGTGGTGGGCCACCTTCTTGTATTGTAACAGTTTGGTACAACTTCAGTGATTTGCTAGGCTGGTTCAGAGGGCAGTCCGAAGTGAACCATGTTTGTGTGGGAGTGGAGTCACGTCTAGGTCAGACCAAGCAGACAGAAAATTCCCCTCACCTAAAGGAAATGGCTCACTAGTTGGGATTCTAAAAGCAATCCAATGATAATGTAAAAGCAAATTACTGCAGATGCTGGAATCGGAAACAAAAACAGAAAATGCTGGAAAAACTCAGCAGTCTGACAGCATCTGTGGAGAGAACAGAGCTAAAGTTACCATCTGGATGACTCTTGTTGCCAATGATAATGATTGTTGGTACCAGTTTTAAAAACCTGGAAATTAAAATGCTAAATTCAAATTCTCAAACTGGTATGGTGGGAATTGAACTTAGGTCAGGCTAGTCTAATAGTGCAGGCCTTTAGATTGCTAGTCCAGTATCATGACCTCTGCAGCACCTGACTCATTAGTGTCTCAGAAGGGGAGAATTTGCTAACTACAGAGAATAAACACTCGAGCCGAGTGTGGACAAGATATCAGAAAATGAAAGGACCTGCGGACATTGGATCAAATGCTGCGGAGTTTAAGGGTGACACTGTGGCACAGTGGTCAGCACTGCTGCCTCACAGCGCCAGGGGCCCAGCTTCGATTCCAGTCTTGGGTCACTGTCTGTGTGGAGTTTGCACGTTCTCCCCGTGTTTGCGTGGGTTTCCTCCGGGTGCTCCGGTTTCCTCCCACAGTCCGAAAGACGTGCTGGTTAGGTGCATTGGGCCATGCTAAATTCTCCCTCCGTGTACCCGAACAGGTGCCGGAGTGTGGAAACTAGGGGATTTTCACAGTAACTTCATTGCAGTGTTAATGTAGGCCCACTTGTGACTAATAAATAAACTTTACTTTATTTCTGACAATATTGAGAATGTCCATCAAAAGAACACAGTGTATAGAGTAATCGTCAAAGGTTCAGATCTCACTATTCTGTTGGCGAGAGAACTAAACTGATGGCGAGAATTTACTTTAATTTTTAGAAAGCACTGAAGTATCAGGCTATTAAAGGCTAATAATATCAGTGCCCCCAAATTAGCTGCACTGATTGGAAACTAGACTACCAGTATGAAATGGATTATTTAAAGTAAATGGAGAAAGCTATCTGGGAAGTGTGATTGGAGGGGTTTTGTTCCTCCCATCCATTCATTTCATAAATGAATATGGTAGGATAGTTCCCTGTACTGTAATTCTATAACATTTGCTGATACTAAACTATGAAGTAGGTGACCACTATAAGGGAGAGAATTAGCATTCAATTTGATTTGAACCGGTTAATGAATAGCAAATTGATTTTTAATATAAAGTAATTTCAATGTAAGTTAGCACTACTGCCTCACAGCACCAGGGGGGGACTCGGGTTGGATTCCCAGCTTGGGTCACTGTCTGTGCGGAGTCTGTAAGTTCTCCCCGTGTCTGCGTGGGGTTTCCTCCGGGTGCTCCGGTTTGCTCCCACAGTCCGAGAGACGTGCAGGTTAGGTGCGTTGGCCATGCTAAATTCTCCCTCAGTGTACTCGAGCAGGTGCCAGAGTGTGGCGACTAGGGATTTTCACAGTAACTTCATTGCAGTGTTAATGTAAGCCTACTTGTGACACTAATCAATAAACTTTAAGCTTAGGCTGGATGCTACTTCAGCCAGAACAGAGTAGGATAGGGAATGGGGCAATATCTGGCAGTGAGGCCAATTATTGCCTCACTTCCTAAACCTGTGTATCCTTTCCTCCTCCTGGCTTGGGAACACACTGGCTGTTCTTGCCCTGACCACTGCTTGGAAAGCCTAAAGGAAAGCAGAACCCTGGTTGCCTGGGCCATTTTCCTTTTACCTGCCCTAGTCACTAGCACTGTGTGGAAGTTGATCATATACCAGTTTAAACTAGCTATGACTGATTTTCATAGCTCCATTACTGGCAGCTGTGCCTTCAGTTGCTGAGGTCCTAAGCTTTGGACTTCTTGGCTTCTTCTCCCCTCTCCTCCTCTATGCAATTCTTTGACCAATCTTCTGGCCTCCAATCCTAATGACTCCTTAAGGGGTTGCCTTCTGTGAAACACCATGAGACATTTTACCATGTTAAAGGCATGGCTGCATGGAAAGAGAGAAAATCTTATTCTCATATATTTACCCGTGTAAGCTTCAGACTGTGTTGAAAGATACCAACCTCTTTGGGGGTTTTCTGCTCCTTTAAGTGCTTATTTTTTTATTCATTCGTGGGACGTGCGTGTTGCTGGCTGTCCAGCATTTATTGCCCATCCCTCTTTGCCCTTGAGAAGGTGGTGGTGAGCTGCTGCCTTGAATCGCTGCAGTCCATGTGCTGTGGGTTGACCCACAATGCAGTTAGGGAGGGAATTCCAGGATTTTGACCCGACGACTGCGAAGGAACGGTGATATATTTCCAAGACAGGATGGTGATTGGCTTGGAGGGGAACTTGCAGGTGGTGGTGTTCCCATGTATCTGCTGTCCTTGTCCTCCTAGATGGAAGTGGTTGTGCGTTTGAAAGGTGCAGTCTAAGGATCTTTGGTAAATTTCTGGTTGGCAACAGCAGGCCCTACTCTTGGCTACTGGAGACCTGTTACGTGTCTTCAATGACTGATTCAGGGAAATGGGTCAGGGCAGAGTCGGAGGGGTGAAGGAAAATCCTATCCATATCCTATCTTATGTCTATCGGAGCAGGACCCATCAAATATTCAATACTGAAGGTGTGCCCGTTAGCAAAGGAGAGAAAGGTAAAAGACGTGGGTATGACTATTACAAAAGATTCCAGTTATCATTATGAAAGGTACTATAATTATAAACAAGCACCAGATCATTAGTCAAAACAAATTATTCTAACCTTTCATAAGTCGCTGTTGAGGTCCCTTTTGGAACACACAGTATGTAATTCTAGGCCATTTGTCTTCAAAGCAAAAGTAAACTACTGCAGATGCTGCAAGTCTGACATAAAAACAGGTCTGGCAACTTTTTTGGAGAGCAAACAGTCCGTGACCCATCATCAGAACCCCTCACCAAAGCATCTTGGAAAGGTTGCAGAGCAGAATCAAGGAGGTGATTTTGGAACACTGCTCTTAAGTTATGGGACTGGAGAGATCGAGATCAGGGGAAAGTGAAGTGACACAATCCAAGCCTTTGTAATGCTGAAGGCACTAATGTAGATCTATGCAAGTTACTTGACTTCAGATTGTGGGCACAACTCCATTAGAAGTAAAATGGGGAGGTGATGGCCTAATGGTATTATCGCTAGACTATTAATCCAGAAACTCAGCGAATGTTCTGAGGACCCAGGTTCGAATCCCACCATGGCAGATAGCAGAATTTGAATTCAATAAAAATAAAAATCTGGAATTAAGAATCTAATGATGACCATGAAACCATTGTCGGAAAAACCCATCTGGTTCACTGATGTCCTTTAGGGAAGTAAATCTGCCGTCCTTACCTGGTCTGGTCTACGTGATACTCCAAGGCCACAGCAATGTGTTTGACTCTTAATTGCCCTCTGAAATAGCCCAGCAAGCCTCTCAGTTGTTATCACCAAGACCAATTAGGGATGAGTAATAAATGCTGGTCAGTCAGGGATGCCCATGTCTCATGAATGAATTAATTAAAATGAAAAGTCAAAAAAAGCAGGTGGTCTATGGCAGGATAAGTTGGATAAAATGGTTACAGCTGAGCAGGATAAGACAGCGATATAAATGGATTTTTCACATCAATCTTCACACGGGACTGCAGGCAGATTCCAGCCCTGGTAAACAGGACTAGGTGACTTACAGCACTGAAGAGGTTAGTTATAGGTGGAAACTGTGAGGATTAAAGATCCACAAAATTCCTGGCCCAAATGGAATGCACCCAAGAATCTTCAGGGAGTTCAAGGAGGAAAATGGAAATGCAATGGCTAATATTCTTCAGCGCTCCATCAATACTGGGAAATTACACGAGGACTGGACAATGGCAAGTGAAGGTTCAATATTAAAAGAATAGCAGACTGCTAATTATAAGATGTACCCATCTGGCCCATAATTTGTGTTTCTCACTTTTATTTTGAATATTAAAATTGTGTTCACTTGAAAAGCTTGAAAAACCAAGACTGTTTTCATTCGAACAAAGGAAATTATGGGAAGGTTGATGGAGGCGTTTAAAATTCAAAAGGCAGAGGGACAGAGAACGTAGAAACAGACAGTTTCCGGTCATTGAGTAATCTGAAATAAGGGGCTACAGCTATAAGATGAAATGTAAAAGATTTAGGATAGAGGGCAGAAGAAGCTGTTTTGATGCAGAAGGTTGGTGGAATGCAGTAGCAGAGTTAATGATTGCAGAGTATTATTTATTATTGTCACATGTATTAGTAAACATTGAAAAGTATTGTTTCTTGTGCACTATACAGATAGAGCATACCGTTCATAGAGAAAGAAAGGTGCGAGTGCGGAATGTAGTGTTGCAGTCAGAGCTAGGGTGTAGGGAAAGATGAACTTATTATAAGGTAGGTTCATTCAAAAGTCTGATGGCAGCAGGGAAGAAGCTGTTCTTGAGTCGGTTGGTACGTGACCTCAGACCTTTGTATCTTTTTCCTGATGGAAGAATGTGGAAGAGAGTATGCTCAGGGTGCGTGGGGTGCTTGATTATGCTGGCTTGGCTGTTTTCCTGAAGCAGCAGGAAGTGTAGACAGAGTCAATGGACGGGAGGCTGGTTTGCGTGATGGACTGGGCTTTGTTCACGACCCTTTGTAGTTTTTTATGGCGTTAGAGCAGGAGTCATACCAAGCTGTGATACATCCAGAAAGGATGGTTTTATGGTGGATTTGTAAAAGTTGGTGAGAGTTGTAGTGGACATGCTGAATTTCCTTAGCCTCATGAGAAAGTCGAGGCGTTGGTGGGTTTTCTTAACTATAGCATCAGGGTGGAGGGACCAGGAGAGGTTGTTGGTGATCTGGACACCTAGACACTTGAAGCTGTGATACATCCAGAAAGGATATTTTCCATGGTGCATCAGTAGAAGTTAGGCATTGAAAGTAAATGGGTGATAAAGGGAAATGAGATCACGGCAGCCTCATCGGTTTTGAGCTACTCATTTCTCTAGAATAAACACCAACATGGACAGAGCAGGTTGAGTAATCCATTTCAGTGTTACAATTCAATGTGATCCATAATGGGGAAAGCATGAAGCATTTCACAGCTGATATAAATAAACATTTAATATATATATTTGTATGATCTATATACCATACAAAGCAGTCGTCATAGCTTTAATACTAGCAGTTCATAACTTAGAAACTGACTAGAATTCTTTGAATGGGTAAACTAAGCTATTGGATGTTGATTACCCGGTATGTAGTGGTCACTTGGCTGTTGTGTAGATGTTTGTCACATGAGACTGGTAAGGAAGCTTAAGGCTAATGAAATAATTGATACACTATTTATCAATCAGGTGGCACGGTGGCACAGTGGTTAGCACTGCTGCTTCACAGCTCCAGGGTCCCGGGTTCGATTCCCGGCTCGGGTCACTGTCTGTGTGGAGTTTGCACATTCTCCTCGTGTCTGCGTGGGTTTCCTCCGGGTGCTCCGGTTTCCTCCCACTGTCCAAAGATGTGCGGGCTAGGTTGATTGGCCAGGTTAAAAAAAATTGCCCCTTTGAGTCCTAAGATGCGTAGGTTAGAGGGATTAGCAGGGAAATATGTGGGGGTAGGGCCTGGGTGGGATTGTGGTCGGTGCAGACTCGATGGGCCGAATGGCCTCCTTCTGCACTGTAGGGTTTCTATGATTTCTATGATTTCTATTTAGATAGATTGAGGACTAGCACCGCAACAACATGCAGGCCACTGCCAAGTGGATAATGCCCTATCAACAGCACGGTGGCACATTGGTTAGCACTGTTGCCCCACAGGACCAGAAACCTGGATTCGATTCCCAGCTTGGGTCACTGTCTGTGTGCAGTTTGCATGTTCTCCCCGTGTCTGCGTGGGTTTCCTCCGGGTGCTCCAGTTTCCTCCCACAGTCTGAAAGACATGCTGGTTGGGTGCTTTAGCCGTGCTAAATTCTCCCTCAGTGTACCCGAACAGGCACCGGAGTGTGGCAACTAGGGAATTTTCACAGTAACTTCATTGCAGTGTTAATGTAAGCCTACTTGTGACACTAATAAATGGACTTAAATTTTAAAGGCAGCACGGTGGCACACTAGTTAGCACTGCTGCCTCACAGCACCAGGGACTTGGGTTCAATTCTGGCCTCGGGTGACTGTCTGTGTGGAATTTGTACGTTCTCCCCATCTCTGCGTAGGTTTCCTCCGGGTGCTCCGGTTTCCTCCCACAGTCCAAAGATGTGCGAGTTAGGTTGATTGGCTATGGTAAATTGTCCCTTAGTGTCAGGGCAATTAGCAAGGTAAATACGTGGGGTTACGGGGATAGGGCCTGGGTGGGATTGTTGTCAGTGCAGGCTCGATGGGCTGAATGGCCTCCGACTGCACTGTAGGGATTCTATAATTCTATGATTCTCCCCTGAGGAAAAGTAACATGGATTTCAATAGCAATCAATTCTGGGACCCCGAGCTTTTGACAGGGTTTGTGAAGTACGTGGACCAGGGCATCTGCGGTGTTAAATTTACTGATGAGGCAGAGATTTGAGGGCAAGCTGAGAGGAGACTGACTATCTTCAGAGAGACTTGGTCCAATTACATAGATGGGAGTGAGATATGGCAGATAGAATTTAACATGAATAAATGTAGGATAATGCATTCAGGATCAAGTAACAGCAAATGCATACAACTTGAAAGGATTTCCATTCGCATGATAGAGGTCTTTGAAATAGAAGAAAAAGAATTTGGGAGTGATCAGGCTCTGAAAGCATCTGCTTGGTGTCAGGCAGTTATTAAAAAGGTAATTGGCTACAGTGGGGTGCATCAGGAGGTCAGCAAAACTTATACTGACATAGTTCAGATCAACGGTGAGACCCGTTCTAGAGCAAAGATGCAGTTTTTCTTTTTGTAACCCACTTCCATTTATAGATGTGTAACAAGGCAAACTTACTGGGATGATTCCCAACCTTAGTGGACAACAGTCTCATGACAGAACTGGAGAAAAGACTTGAAGGGATATGATACATTTCCACAAAATAATGAAAAGCATGGAATTTACCCCATAACAGAGAGCAAAGGTAGGGCAGGAAAATGGGAAAAGCTGTTGATGTTTAGTACTGACATTTTAATAAAGTTAATTAAGTATTTTTTGTAAATTCACAACAGATGACATATTATTTGGGAGTTTTTAAAGATACTTAGAGCCATTTTTAAATAAGTAAGAAGCTTTTCCAAATCCCCTTCCATTCAGTATCTTTTGATGTTGCAAACATGGCAAACGCCTTCATTCTTATTCTCTTCCCGTGCCAGTGGTGCTCTAAGGGAGACTTCTGTCTGCTTCCATAAATAGTAATTCCCAGAACAGGTCGCTGGTCTGTCGCCCTGGGGCTTATAGCTTGAGTGTCAATCCACATCAAGAGTGGCTGACCGGGAGTCTCTCCCACTCTTAGCGCCAGCCATTGGCATAGTTGGAAGGAATTTGCAGGGTGACACTCGACCTGTTTGACCATGTTATGAATGCACCTTCCTTGTCTATCAAGTCGTGGGGTGGAACTTGAACCCGGAACTTCTGGCTTAGAGGCAGGGATGCCAGCCACTGTGCTACAAGACCTCAAGGGAGATTGGGATTGATGTACAATTAATTGAATAAATAAGGAAGGCTACAAGGAGACAAAAAACAGTAGTCATGGTAACATCAATCATTCTGAACTAGAGGAGAGATGTACAATAGATTAATAGGCGTATTGATTGTTTTTCAGTGCAGCATAAGGTAGATTGTCCAGTTCGTAACCAGAAATGGTCTGAAGATGGCACCTCTAGATTCAGTGATGGTGACCATGAAGCTAAAGCTACCATTGATTGTTGTTAAACAACTACCCCCACCACACCCTGACAACAGCTCCCCCTCCCCCCCATTTATTACTTTAACTTGAATAAAATCTAGATATTTTTCTTGAAGTAAATGTGAAACAAAATAAAGTTGAAGTGATAAAGGAGTGGAAGAGGAGATAATATGGGCGTACTCTGGTAGGAAAAATTGCTAAGAATTTTTTTAATACAGAGAGAGAATGAATTTTATTTTTTCATGGGATGGGGTGTCACTGGCAAAGCCAGGAATATTGCCCATCTCTAATTGTCCTTGAACTGAATGGTTTGCCGCACCATTTCAGAGGGTAGTTCAGAGTCAACCACATTAGTGTGGGTCGGGATTCGCATATAGGCCAGACCAGATAAGGATACGTTTTAAAATCTTACCTTATATATTGAATATTTATATATTGAATGGAGCATGAATCAGACACCATTGTAATCCATGTGAAAGTGAATCTGATAGATGTCAATAACATCAAATAGGGATTCTTGTGAGATTCGCTCCAAAGTAGACTTTGACTTGCTACCTAGCTCTTACTTTCAGAAGACACCGAAAACTCTGCTCTCTTTCACACTGCCTTCAAACTCCCACTATTCCCCCACACCTATCCCCTTCCTCCTCCAATCCCATCAAATTATTTTTCCTACATCCTTAAAGGATTTCCTTTTCCAAAGGTTATAAGTGAACCGATTAGGACTGGGGAGGGACGGGATGGGGAGTGGGGGGGGTGGGGGGAGGGGTGCTGTTGTCAGGGTGTGGTGGGGGTAGTTGTTTAACAACAATCAATGGTAGCTGTAGCTTCATGGTCACCATCACTGAATCTAGTTTTCAATTCCAGATTTATTAATTGAATTCAAATTTCACTAGCTGCCGTGATGGGATTTGAACCCACATCCCCAGAGGATTAGCCTGGGCCTCTGGCTTACTCGTCCAGTGATGTTCTCACTGCACGACCCGATAAGCTTTGCTTAAGAGTTTTGAGTTTGGAAATGCTGGGGCGATGGATGAAAATACTTTCTTCTATTATCTCAAATTCCCCCCCCCCCCCAACCAGAGGTTTGTAAGGGGCAGAGTCATTATAAAGGAAATGGTTGGATATTCCTGATCAGTGTGTAAAGTCTTCCTGTGGGAAAAGCACTTTGTGGCACAACACAGGGAAAACAGGATGGACGCGAAGAAGGAAAAATGAAGTGAAAGCAAAATACTGCGGACGCTGGAATTTGAAACAAAAACAGAAAATGCCGGAGAAACTCAGCAGGTCTGACAGCATCTGTGGAGAGCCAACGTTTCGAGTCTGGACGAGCCTTCGTCAGAGCTCTGACGAAGGGTCATCCAGACTTGAAAAGTCGGAAAAATAATTTGATGGGGTCGCAGGGAGAGGGTTGAGGGGGAATGGTGTGAGTTTGAAAGCAATGTGAAAGAGAGCAGAGTTTTTGGTGGCCTCTGTAAGAGCTAGAAAGCAGGTCAAAGTCAATTTTTCAGAGAATGCAAGGGGGCAATGTTCTACTTTGACCAACAAGCAAGTGCACAATGGTAAAGCATATTTCCCACATGAAGCCCTATTTGATGTTACTGACATCTGTCTGATTTCCTTTCTCATGGATTACAATGTTGTCTGATGGATGTGCTCTTCAATACTCTGCAAAGTAAGGAGATTATTAAAAGCTGACAGCGCAGGACACATAAGAGGGTAGTATCGCTTTCTGCTACCTTTTAATTAAAACAAATCAAAATAATTTAAATGGTGTGCAAAAAAACCCGCACACAAAATATGTTAATTACAGCAGCTGTCTTCTTTGCACGATGGCCTGTAATAACCAGCAGCAGTTTTTGTGATCTCTGACACGCATAGGATCTCTATCTGATCTGATCTGATCTGATGCGGTTTTTATCCTGTTATCCTACACCCCGAAATATGAGAAACTAATACCCTAAAGCCCATTTGATTCCCATGCAGGCCACAACATTATCTCACCCTCTCCTTCACAAGGCCTGCAAATATGTATCAATAGTGTGAAGAAATGTATTCACAAGAGCTGTCCCTTTTTTATGCTTCTGGGTAATGACACAAACATGTGTTTATTATGAGTTGAGCATCAGGATGGGCCAATACCTTAGGGCACCATGGGGATTCAATTTAATGCTATTATATTATGTTTACATCTGAAACAATGAGATCTGGATCAGATTGAAAACTTGGTAACCTAAGTACCTTCAGTTTTAATGATCTCAAGGGAAGCAGAACGGTCATCTCAGTACAGCGCCATGTGGTGCCTTTATTAACTACCGCCAAGGCAGCTCTCCCGATGACGTTTAATAATACAACATTCAGTGTAATCTCCTAGGTGCTGGGCTTCGACAGAATACCTTTTGGATTCAGAACATGTTGAGTATACGAACAAGGAGGGGGTGCAGGCCACTCATTCCCTCCAGCCTACCCTGCCATTCAATAAGATCATGGTTGATCTGATATTAACCTCAAATCTGGATCCCGTCTACTCTTGATAACCTATCACTCCCTAGCTCACCAAGAATTTATCTACCAAAGAATCTGCTTCCACTATCTTTTCAGGAGGAGAGTTCCAAAGACCCTCTGAGTGAAAATGTTTCACCTCATCTCCATTTTAAATGGGCCACCCCTTATTTTCAAACAGTGATCCCCTAGTTCTAGCCCCTTTCACAAGAGGAAACAGCCCCTCCACATTCACCTTGTCAAGATCCCCTCAGGATCTTATATGCATCAATCAAGTTGCCTCTTACTCTTCTAAACTGCTGCACCTACAAGTCTAGGCTGTCCAACATTTCCTCAGAAGACAACCCATTCATTCCAGGTATTCTGTAGAAGGGCCATATGAACTCGAAATGTTAACTCTGTTTCTCTCTCCACTGATGTTGCCAGACCTGCTGAGTTTATTCAGCATTTTCTGTTTCTATCCCGGTATTAGCCTGGTAAACCTTCTCTGAACTGCTTCCAATGCATTTACATCATTCCTTATATAAGTTGACTAATACTGTACACAGTACTCAAAATGTGGTCTCATGAGTGCCTGAACAATTGAAGTATAACCTCCCTACTTTGTATTTGATTCACCTCGCAATAAATGATAACATTCTATTAGCTTTCCTAATTACTTGCTGCACTGGCACAGTGGCACAGTAGTTAGCACTGCTGCCTCATGGCACCAGGGACCTGGGTTCGATTCCTGGCTTGGGTCCCTGTCTATGTGGAGTTTGCACATTCTCCCTGTGTCTGTGTGTGTTTCCTCCGGGTGCTTTGGTTTTCTCCCACAGTCCAAAGATGTGCAGGTTAAGTGCATTGGCCATGCTAAATTCTCCCTCAGTGTGCCTGAACAGGTGCCAGAGTGTGGCGACTAGGGGATTTTCACAGTAACGTCATTACAATGTAAGCTTATTTGTGACTAATAAATAAACTTTACTTTACCTTACCTGCATAGTAGCCTTTTGTAATTCATACACTAGGACGCCCTGATCACTTTGCACCTCAGAGATCTACAATCTCTCACCATTTTGATAATATGCTTTTTTAATCTTTCTGCCAAAATAAACAATTTCACACTTTCCCACTTTATACTCCATTTGCCAGATCTTTGCCCACTGTCTTAACCTATCTGTATCTTTTTGTAACCCCCTCATGTCCACTTCACAACTTACTTTCCTACCTATCTTTGCACAAATTTGGCAACCACCCCTTCGATCCCTTCATCCAAGTCATTTATCAATTGTGAAAGGTTGAAGCCCCAGCACTGATCCCTGTGGCACACCGCTCGTTACATTGTGCCAACCTGAAAAAGACCCAGAGATGCCTATTTTCTGCTTCCTGTCAGCCAGCCAATCTTCTATCCATGCCAATATGTTACCTCCTATATTTATTTTACTGAACTTTTATTTTCCATAATAACCTTTGATATGGCACTTTATCATATGCCTTCTGGAAATCTAAGTACAGTTTATCTGCCAGTTCCCCTTTATTTACGGCACCTTATTTCCTCAAAAAACTCCAATAAGTTGTGATTTCCCTTTCACAAAACCATGTTGACTCTGTCTGATTATCTTGAGCTGATCCAAGTGCCCTGCTATAGCTTCTTTAATAACAGCTACTAATATCTTCACTGCAACAGATGTTTGGCTAACTGTAGTTTCTGTCTCCCTCCCTTGTTGAATAATAGAGTTACATTTGCTATCTTTCAATCTAATGGGACCTACACCAAATCTGTGAAGTTTTGGAAAATTAAAACCAATGCATCAACTATCTCATTAGACACTTTTATGATTCTGTATCACCTGCCATCCAGCAATGAGACTTAGATAATGCGCACATGAACATACGAATTAGGAGCAGAGATAGGCCACTCAGCCCTTCAAGCTGCTCCATCATTGCTGATCTGATTGTAACCTCAACCCCACATTCCTGTCCACCCCAATAACCTTTCAATCCCTTGTTAATTAAATATCTCTCTAGCTCTGGCTTAAAAATATTAAAAGACCCTGCTTCCGCTGCCTTTTGAGGAAGAGAATTCCAAAGACTCATAACCCTCTGAGAGAAAAAAATCTTCTCATCTCTGCCTTAAATGAGCGACCCCTTATTTTAAACCTTCCCCCTTAGTTCTAGATTCTCCAACAAGGGGAAATGACCTCTCCACATCCACTCTGTCAAGACCTCTCAGCATCTTAAAGGTTTCAATCAACTCTTACACTTCTCAACTTCAGCAGAAACAAGAGCAGCAATAAAAGCCCTGACTGATTTTCCCCCCCCCTTTCTATTCTAGGGGTCTGTGGTCAGGTGTCACTCCACCTCTCCCAACATAGCTGAGGACAGTCATGTAACTTTGATGTTATACCAATTGAACTTCACTTAGATAGGTCAAGAAATGAATGACAAGTGGAAAATTAAATGCAGGTTTTTAATTTGCATTTTCAACACTTTTGTAACTTCCAAACCATATCTTTAATGTTGAACTTGTAAACAGCGTCATGGACAAATTTCTACACAGACAGCAAAGAATCCGATCAGTAGAATTACATGGCATTTACAGCACAGACCAAGACATTTGGCTGGTATATGTTGCTGTTTATCCTCCACATCAGCCTCCACCCATCCTAATTCATCTAACCCCATGGAGCTTTCTATCCCATTACCCCTCATGTATTTACCTAGCTTCCGCTCATAGGCGCCGATGCTTTTCATCAATCTTGTAATTGCCCTTTGTTTTGTGGTTTGCTCTACAGCAGTTTGGAAACTTGTGACGTTTTATCTTAGACAGTTTAACCACAGTCAGATTCAGTCTGAACATTCCCCGAAGAGCCTAAGATTAAGATTAATATCCCTACCTGTGGCTGTGGAACACAGAAACCAGAAGGGGCACACTTATATCTTTTGGACCTACACGGGGTCATTGGTGGCCTGAACATTACACAAATTGTTGTCAGTCTGTAACTGGGAGGATACTACAACAATACATGTTTGGGTCTGCGGTATTCGAAACTTATGATCAACGACATAGATGAGAGGACTGAATGTAACCCAGCCACACTTCCTTATGATACAAAAAGGGACGGCACGGTGGCACAGTGATTAGCACTGTCACAAGTAGGCTTACATTAACACGTAGGCTTACATTATCTCTGCAATGAAGTTACTGTGAAAATCCCCGAGTCACCACACTCCGGTGCAAGTTCGGGTACACAGAGGGAGAATTTACTATGGCCAATAGCATCGAACCAACACGCCTTTCGGACTGTGGGAGGAAACCACACAGCATCAGGGACCTGGGTTCGATTCACGGCTTGGGTCACTGTCTGTGTGGAGTTTGCAAGTTCTCCCGGTGTCTGCATGGGTTTTCCCTGGGTGTTCCGGTTTCCTCCCACAGTCCGAAAGACGTGTTGGTTCGATGCTATTGGCCATAGTAAATTCTCCCTCTGTGTACCCGAACTTGCACCGGAGTGTGGTGACTCGGGGATTTTCACAGTAACTTCATTGCAGAGTTAATGTAAGCCTACGTGTTAATGTAAGCCTACTTGTGACAGTAATAATGAAATAAATAAATAATAAGTTAGATGCGTAAATAAGCTATAAGGAGGATGCAAAGAGGTTTCTAAAGGATTTAGACAGGTAATTAGGCAAGAGTGTGGCAGATGGTATACAATGTGGAGAAGTGTGAAGTTATTCACTTTGGTAGGAAAAACAGAAAAACAGAATATTTTTTAAAGTGTGAGGGACTGGAACATGTTGACATTCAGAGGAACCCGGATGTGCTTGTACACGAAGCATAGAAAGTTAACAGGCACGTAAAGCAAGCAACTAGGAAAGCAAATGATATGTTAGCCTTTATTATAAAGGGATCAGAGTAGAAGAGTAAGGAAGCCTTACTACAATTATACAAGACCTGGTGAGACCACACCTGGAGTACAGTGCGCAGTTTTTGTCTTCATACCTAAAGAATGATATAATTGCCAGAGACAGAGTGCAATGTAAGTTTACTAGACCGATTCCTGGAACTAAGGGCGGGGTTTTCTGCTCCGCTCGCCCCAAAACCGGAAAATCCTGCCCCGGGGGGAAGAGTGGGGGGGGGTCAACGGACCTTTCCATGGTCCGCTCCCCGCCTGCTACAATTCCCGTGGCGGGAGGAATGGGAAAATTCGCCTCTAAGTGTTTGTCTTATAGGGAGAGATTGAGTGTGTTAGGCCTGTGTTCTCTCAAGTTTAAAATAATCAAAGGTGATCTCATTGAAACGTATAAAATACTGAAGGAGCTTAACAGATACATGCTGGGAGGGTGGAGAATCTGGATCTGGCGGGGGGGGGGGGGGGGGGGGCGGGCAGGCAGTCACACTCTCTGAATTAAGAGGCTACTATTTATGAGGTGAGGATAAATATCTTCACTGAATGGGATAGCCATGTTGAGACAGAAGATCATCCATAATCTTGCTGAGTACTGGAGCAGGTTTGAAGGTCAGATTGACCTTCTTCTGCTCTTACTTCTCATAAAGAACAAAGAAAATTACAGGAACAGACCCTTCGGCCCTCCAAGCCTGCACCGACCATGCTGCCCGACTTAACTAAAACCCCCGTACCCTTCCGGGGACCATATCCCTCTATTCCCATCCTATTTGTGTATTTGTCAAGACGCCCCTTAAAAGTCACTACCGTATCCGCTTCCAGTACCTCCCCCGGCAACGAGTTCCAGGCACCCACTATTCTCTGTGTAAAAGATCTGCCTCGTACATCTCCTTTAAACCTTGCCCCTCGCACCTTAAACCTGTGCCCCCTAGTAATTGACTCTTTCACCCTGAGAAAAAGCTTCTGACTATCCACTCTGTCCATGCCTCTCATAATCTTGTAGACTTCAATCAGGTCGCCCCTCAACCTCCGTCGTTCCCAGTGAGAACAAACCAAGTTTCTCCAACCCCTCCTCATAGCTAATGCCTTCCATGCCAGGCAACATCCTGGTAAATCTTTTCTGTACCCTCTCCAAAGCCTCCACATCCTTCTGGTAGTGTGGCAACCAGAATTGAACACTATATTCCAAGTGCGGCCGAACTAAGGTTTTATAAAGCTGCAACATGACTTGCCAATTTTTAAACTCAGTGCCCCAGCCGATGAAGGCAAGTATGCTGTATGTCTTCTTGACTATCTTCTCCACCTGCATTGCCACTTTCAGTGACCTGTGTACCTGTACACCCAGATCCCTTTGCCTATCAATACTCTTAAGGGTTCTGTCATTTACTGTATATTTCCTATCTGTATTATACTTTCCAAAATGCATTACCTCACACTTGTCCGGATTAAACTCCATCTGCCATCTCTCCGCCCAAGTCTCCAACTGATCTATATTCTGCTATATCCTCTGATGGTCCTCATCGCTGTCTGCAAATCCACCAACCTTTGTGTCGTCCGCAAACTTAGTCATCAAACCAGTTACATTTTCCTCCAAATCATTTATATATATATTACAAACAGCAAAGGTCCCAGCACTGATCCCTGAGGAATGTCACTTGTCACAGCCCTCCATTCAGAAATGCACCCTTCCTCTGTTACCCTCTGTCTTCTTTGACTGAGCCAGTTTTGTATCCACCCAGCCAGCTCACCTCTGATCCCATGTGACTTCACCTTCTGCACCAGTCTGCCATGAGGGACCTTGTGAAAGGCCTTACTTATGTTCTTTAAGTTCTTAAAGACTCTCATTATGTCCTAGTTTTATAATTAATGCAAGTCACATGACTACTATAGCAATAAACCACCTGGAATTTCGTACAAGACCTCAACCTGGAACACAGAAGAGGCAAGGAAGAAGCGATCTGGTGGAGAGGAATCAAATTGGCAAAAGATGTCTTGAAACTTGAGGCTAACAATAGAACGTTATGATTCTGTGCTGAGCCCAGCAAGGAGAACAATGCCCTCACCTCTGAGACAGGAGTTTGTGTGTTCAAGTCCCACTGTAGGTCTGTGTATGTAATCTAGGCTGACACTTTGATGCAGTATTAAGCATTGCATTTTGCAAGCTGTCATCCTTCAGGTGAGCTGGCAGACTCAGAGACCACCTGCCTGTTTTGAACCCATGCCTATATTTAAGAAAGTGTGGAGAGTTTTTTCTTTTAATCATTTGTGCTATGGTGGGCGTCGCTGGCCAGATCAACATTTATTGTCCATCCCTAATTGCCCTTAAGAAGGTGGTGGTGAGTTGGCTTCTTGAACCACTGCAGTCCATGAGGTGTAGGTGCACTCACAGTGCCATTAGGGGGGGGAGTTCCAGGATTTTGAGCCAATGAAGGAACGGTGACATGTTTCCAAGCCAGGATGGTGAGTGACTTGGAGAGGAACATCCAGGTGGTGGTGTTCCCATGTATCTGCTGGTCTTGTGCTTCTCCTGATGTCTTAGTCAAAATCCCTTTTGCAATTCACGCCACAAAAAGTAATCAACCAATAATTTCAACCATTGTTGTTTGAGAAATCTTGTTATAAACAAAGTGGTTTCTATCTCCCTACATATGTTAGGTCACTGCATTTGAAAGTTCATTATCACTGGAGACCTGATTGCTGGTACATATATGCAAGTTTTTCCCTCCCTTAAAGGATCTGGATTGCTGCATTCAAATTAAATTTTACTTAATCCTCATTGCTTCTAGCTTTCTTTTACTAAAGATTATTTAATACATTTTGAAAGGGTGAAAGATCAACCCCTTGAAGTGTTTCATCTCTCTCCAACTAGTCCTCAGGCTACATGGCGTGACATGTATGAAAGCTAGCCTGCCCCAAGTTGACATTGTACCACCCACATCCTGCAATTCAGGGTTGAGTTGCAGAACATAAGGAAAATGCTGCTACAGTCTACTTAGGGTTTGACAAGTGGTAGTGGTAAGGTAACAGGAATACCTCTGCAATACCATAAATCATGTGTTATAATTCAGGTCACAAACTCCAAAGTGTTTTATGAAGCCCACCTGAATCATAAGTTTTGCATCTTGAATTCGGCGAGGATAAGCATGACATGTTTCACTTCAGGGATGATTCAAATGATTTCAAGAAGGAATTAAATATAGCTCTTGGGGCTAAAGGGAGCAAAAGATACGGGAGGAAGGGGGGGAAATCAGGATATTTAATTTGATGATCAGCCATTATCAAAATGAATGCTGGAACAGGCTTGAAGGGCCGAATAGCCTACTCCTTCTTCTATTTTCGATGTTTCTATGTTTCTATGTTAAATGACCTACTAGGGAAAATTTATCAAACAAAATTTATTTAAGAATATAATTAACATGTGAAGCAAGAAAACTGGCAATAGCTTTTATCAGTTACAGACAAAAACCACCACAATAATGTATAACTCTTAATAAATATATCTAAGATGTTCCAATCAAACAAAAAATTCCCATAGACAAAAAATCATTTCCACAGGTTTAACACAGCAAGGGCTAATGCTCACGTGATACTGGAACTGAGTCCCTTAGTTGGAGAATTGAAAATCCTGACTTCTCAGCCTTGTAACTTCTAGCAGCCCTTGAACTCACCCAGAACAATTCAAAGTCAGAACAGCTTCCCAGAACACCAGGGAGAGTCAAGCCACCGACAGCAGATATTCTACTCCAGGAAGGCAAGAAACCTTGCTTTCATTGAACAAACAGAATTTCCAAAACCAGGGAGAGAGAGAGAAACAGTTCTTATCCGCCTGATGTCCCTTCTAAAACTCACACTGCTAGCCAAACAGAAAATTCACTAGAAAGAAAAAATCTGTCCAAAGTACATGACCTTCCTCCTAACATTTCAGGTCATAAAAGACCCCAGAGTAAAAATAAATAACCCCATTTGAACCACTGGAGGAGCAATAAAAAGACTTCTAGCAGATGGCCCGGCAGCAATGAAACCAAAATAGCTTATAGCTGCAGAGAACATGATTTAAAAAAAATTTCTTCAAGGTACACTAACTTTCACATGGGAGGAGTTTGACTTGTTCCCCTTGCTATGCATTTCCACGGAATATTTCACATCTCTATTAGATTTATGTCTAAGTTTGCTTTAATGGTGATTTCAGGCTATAGTTTCAATTGAGGTTTTATTCAGTTTATTTATAAATTACCGAACCTGAGTGTTTTGCAAATTATAAAGCATGTATTCACTTTTGCTTCTCACCTTCATTTAGTGTGGTATAAAACTGAGCAGTGTGTTCCAGAAACAAGTTAAACACAACGAATTTTGGCCATGGTAGGTCCATTCAAAAGTCTGACGGCAGCAGGGAAAAAGCTTTCTTGAGTCAGTTGGTATGTGACCTCAGACCTTTGTATCTTTTTCCCGAAGGAAAAAGACGGAAGAGAGAATGTCCAGGGTGTGTGGGGTCCTTGATTATGCTGACTGCTTTTCCGAGGCAGCGGGAAGTGTAGACAGAGTCAATGGATCCATGTCGAGCTGAATTAGTCTTGTGGTAGGTACTGGTACAGAGGTTCAGACATTCCAGTGGAAAGCAGTGTAGATGAGGGCCAGTCAATTGGAAACCTGGATAGAGCTCTGTTCTGCTACTGCTCTGATGACGGAAGATAGCAGACTGTTTATGTGCAGCTCCACGAGGCAATATTACAGGTTCTTGCAGTTTTAGAGATGGGGTGGTAGCCATGTGACATAGGGCCTGATTTTACCATTTTCATTCTAAGTGCTGAATCTGGGCGCAATTCAAATCCGATTTTGAAATCTGCTTTCAGGCGCTCCCATACGCACTCAGCCTGGAAAGAAAATCGCCAGTCCGAATCGTGCTGTGGGCAGGGCTTAGCGCGCCCGAAATGATCGGAGCTCTGAACTGCGCATGCGCAGTTAGAAAAGAAATTGGAAAAGCGCGCCCATGTCAGATCGCTCCCGGGCCGCAGACAGCGGAGAAAGCGGCCCAGGAGCGAAAATCAGGAGAGATGGTCCCCACAGACGTCACTGTCCCCCTTATCCAGCCCCTCACGCACTACCCAGACCGATGGCGGCCCCCTGCCCCCTTCCCCCCACCGATCGCCCGCAGAGTGGCAGCGGACCCCCCTGCACTCCCACCAGAGATACATTTTACCTGCCTCCCTCCCCCCCTTCAAACCAGAGAACGATCTGGCCTCACTCCCCCCTTCCCCCCCCAGAGAACAATCTGGCCTCACTCCCCCCCCGCTCCCCAGAGAATGATCACTCCCCCCCCCCCCCCAACCTGGAGAATGATCTGGCCTCACTCCCCTCCCCCACCCCAAAGGTACATCTGATCCACCTCCTCCTCTCTCCCCCCCCCACCAGAGAATGATCTGACCCACCTCTTGAAGGAGCAGCGCTTCGAAAGCCAGTGGCTTTTGCTACCAAATAAACCTGTTGGACTTTAACCTGGTGTTGTGAGACTTATTACTGTGTTTACCCCAATCCAACGCTGGCATCTCCACATCATCTCTGTTGACCAGAGCTCTGCCTTAGAAATGGAAAGGGTCTTTGTGTATTTCCTTGGAATTTGATTTCTGCAATCACAGGGGGCCTTAGTGCCTCCTTAGGGATAAAAATGTCTTTCCTGTTTCCTGTCTGTGTCCATGTGCATAGATGCCTGAAAGTTGGCACCCAGGTTGATAGGGTTGTTAAGAAGGCGTACGGTGTGTTAGCTTTTATTGGTAGAGGTATTGAGTTTCGGAGCCAGGAGGTCATGCTGCAACTGTACAAAACTCTGGTGCGGCCGCATTTGGAGTATTGCGTACAGTTCTGGTCGCCGTATTGTAGGAAAGATGTGGAAGTGTTGGAAATGGTGCAGAGGAGATTTACCAGGATGTTGCCTGGTATGGTGGGAAAATCGTATGAGGAAAGGCTGAGGGGCTTGAGGTTGTTTTTGTTAGAGAGAAGAAGGTTAAGAGGTGACTTAATAGAGGCATACAAGATGATCAGAGGATTAGATAGGGTGGATAGTGAGAGCCTTTTTCCTCGGATGGTGTTGGCTAGCACGAGGGGACATAGCTTTAAATTGAGGGGTGAGAGATATAGGACAGATGTTAGAGGTAGGTTCTTTACTCAGAGAGTAGTAAGGGCGTGGAATGCCCTGCCTGCAGCAGTGGTGGACTCATCAACGTTGAGAGCGTTCAAGTGGTTATTGGATAAACATATGGATGATATTGGAATAGTGTAGATGAGAGGGGCTTTAGATTGGTACCACTGGTTGGCGCAACATCGAGGGCCGAAGGGCCTGTACTGCACTGTAATGTTCTATGTTCTATGAAGGCTAGAAATCCCTTTTGTGTGAGTCATAGCTAGTCAGGCTTCAGTCAATGCAAAACTTCTGTCCGTTAAAAAATAATAATTTTATAAAGTAGCCAGAATGATATAAACATATATATATATACACATATATATACATATATATATATCCATTTTCCATCACGTCTTCTGGGCATCACACATGTTAAAACAGTCACGTGGGCTGTACAAAACATCAATATTGCTGAAAAGAGAGACATGGTGGTGGAAGCTGTTCATCTTGTACCCATTAGGACAAACACAAGAATGCCAAATTTTCAGCTGGCGATGTCTTGAAAGCTTTGGCAACATGTCTTTCTTTTCAGCAACATCTCATGTTATTGGCTACAGCACCTCAATCAATGCCAGCTATACCACTGAGTGTGCAGCAGTCCTCCTTCTGGCTACACATAAATACAGCAGTTCAGTAATAACCTATGTCTGAACTGCTCTCTGATCAGCTCCTCTTCTCTGTGAACAGTCCCTCTCCATCTCTCTGATCTGCCAACCAGCTCAATATGGCAGCCAGATGATCTCCTACCCTCCCACAGCCAGTGAGCTTCAGTGTGATGCCACAGGGTTAAAAGGATGTCTGAACTGGAAAGTGGCATGAACCTGTCAGCTTTCGATGGGTGGCATGGTCACTGCATCAAGCTTTCACTCATTCAGTGCAGAAGCCTAAATTTCCTCTCAGATTGTCCTGGTGGCCATTTCTGCCCTCATGGTGCAGTGCGGGTGTACTGTGGATATATAAATCACAGGTTAGATCCTATCTGGAGCATTCATTTCTGGACATTAATTCTCAGGAAGGATATATTGTCTTTGGAGGGGATGTAACATGATCTCACTTGAATATGTCAGGGCTAGAAGAGTTAAATTAGAAGAACTAGTTGCATTGATTAGGTTTGAAAAGCAGAGCTAACCTTGCAGGCCAATGACCTTTTGTTAGAAATGTTCCGATGAAAAGTCACCTATCTGAAATGCTAACTCTGTTTTTTCTTCACAGATACTGTTAGACCTGCTGGAGTATTTCCAGCATTTTTTGCTTTTGTGTAAGATCTACCCTTGTATGTCTAACAGCTCACGACACTTAGCATGCTCACTGCCAATATGGTATTACAATCCTTAACCAAATTATACACCACTGAAGATTGATCATGCCAAGATTAGACTGTGAGCAATATCCCATGTATAATCTCTACTTATTAACAGTCAGAAGTATCTGAGGTCTCCTCCCAATGCTTACTTCAGCGGTTTTGCCATTCCAGTAGCCAGAACAGAGACGCAAGACTTGTGTTTAACTCTGATTTTTGGAATTATGAAAGAAGTACAATCCAAATTTGTGAAGATGAGCATTAAAGAATGCCTGGGGCCATAAGTTAATAGCACATCACGAGCTACTTGATAAAGCCCATCTTCACAGATGCTAACTTTATGAATTGTGAGAAAGATATTTTGATTTGCATTTGCATTTGTTCTTGGGACATGGACTGATGGACCAGCATTTATCACCCATTACCCAGTTCTCCTGAGGATATTAAGAGTCAGCTATACAGGATGGGACTGGAATCACATTTAGGTCAAATTGGATAATGACAACTGGCCCTATCCCTGAAAGACAGTCGTGAACCTGTTTCACAGCAGCTTTCATGGTAGATTTTATGGTAGTCATGATGTGGAGATGCCGGCGTTGGACTGGGGTAAACACAGTAAGAAGTTGAACAACACCAGGTTAAAGTCCAACAGGTTTATTTGGTAGCAAAAGCCACACAAGCTTTCGGAGCTCCAAGCCCCTTCTTCAGGTGAGAGGGAATTCTGTTCACAAACAGGGCATATAAAGACACAGACTCAATTTACATGAATAATGGTTGGAATGCGAATACTTACAGCTAATCAAGTCTTTAAGATACAAACAACGTGAGTGGAGAGAGCATCAAGACAGGCTAAAAAGATGTGTCAATACACATCTTTTTAGCCTGTCTTGATGCTCTCTCCACTCACGTTGTTTGTATCTTAAAGACTTGATTAGCTGTAAGTATTCGCATTCCAACCATTATTCATGTAAATTGAGTCTGTGTCTTTATATGCCCTGTTTGTGAACAGAATTCCCACTCACCTGAAGAAGGGGCTTGGAGCTCCGAAAGCTTATGTGGCTTTTGCTACCAAATAAACCTGTTGGACTTTAACTTGGTGTTGTTAAACTTCTTACCAGATTTTATGGTGCCAGCCTACAAAATCGGCAGATATGTTGACTTAAGTTCTACACTCAGAGAGTGGTTAGAACATGAAACTAGCCACCACAAGGACGAGTTAAGGTGAAAGCATAAATACATTTAAGAGAGCACTAGATGCATATATGTGAGAGAAAGAGATAGGGTGGCACGGTGGCACAATGGTTAGCACTACTGCCTCACAGTGCCAGGGACCCGGGTTCAATTCTGACCTTGGCTTACTGTCTGTGCGGAGTCTGCATGCTCTCCCTGTATCGACGTGGGTTTCCTTCAGGTGCTCTGGTTTCATCCCACAGTCCAAAAGACGTGCTGGTTAGGTGCATTGGTCATGCTAAATTCTCCCTCAGTGTATCTGAACAGGTGCCGGAGTGTGGCGACTAGGAGATTTTCACAGTGACTTAATTGCAGCGTTAATGTAAACCTACTTGTGACACTATTAAATAAACTTTAAAACTTTAAAATGTTTTGTCAATGGGGATAGATGAAGGAGAGTGGGAGAGAGCTTGTGCAAAGCATAACCCAATGGGGAAAATGGGCCAGTTTTTGTGCTGTAAAGTTCTTAACTTGCCATGGTTTAATTTGCTGATTCTTTATGCAATGATGGTGGTCATGTCACTGGAATATTAATCCAGAAGCCCAGGTTAATGGTCTGGTGACACGTTTTCAATGGCAGCTGGTGAAAATTAAATTAAATTAGCAAATATGGGATTTAAAACTAGTCGGTGGCCATGAAACTATCACTGATTGTTGTTAAAAACAAACCCAATTTGATTTATTGTACCTATAAGGAAGAAAATCTTACTCAGCTGAAGAAGAAACGACACTCCGAAAGCTTGTGCTACCAAATAAACCTGTTGGACTTTAACCTGGTGTTACTGGCAAATGACTCCAGACCCACAGCAATATGGTTGATCCTTAACTGCCATCTAGCAAGCCACTCAATTGAAGGGCAATTAGGGATGGGTAACAAATAATGGACTTGCTAATCACGCCCATATCCCAATCAATAATGATTAAAAAATTCTGTACCATAATCATTTCATTCATCAAATAGAAGACAGACTAGTTTTAGTTCAGTTTATTTCTTAGTGTCACAAGTAGGTTTACATTAACACTGCAATGAAGTTACTGTGAAAATCCCCTAGTCGCCACACTCTGGGACCTATTCGGGTACACTGAGGGAGAATTTAGTACAACCAAATGCAGCTAGCCAGCACGTCTTTCGGACTGTGGGAGGAAACCGGAGCACCCCGGAGGAAACCCACGCAGACACGGGGAGAAGGTGCAGACTTCACACAGACGGTGACCCAAGCCGGGAATCGAACCCAGGCCCCTGGTGCTGTGAGGCAGCAATGCTAACCACTGTGCCACCCATACGTTGAGGGCCAAATTCCCTGGGATTACATTGGGACATGGAAAAGAAATCGCACGATGAAATGAACTGGATAGTGTTTCCTCAAGCTTACCCTTTCACGCTATTAAATATTGAATAATTTCAATGACAACACAAGTCCAGGCTTCCAGCCGTTTAGGAAATTTGGGGCTACAACGATTCCCAGTGTTGACTTTCTTTGAAAAATACAGAAGAAGCTACAGTCTTCTGAGCTTTCATAATGTGAACCACCACAGGGTTTAAAATATGCTTTTCATGTACATTACCTGTGTCACACTTTGATCTTGAAACAGATTTCAAAATGTTTTAGACCAGGTTCTAAAGTCACGTCCAACCACAAGATTATCAGCTAACAACACATTTCAACCACACTAATTTTTTTTTCAAAGCTACACTTTTAAATAATACATGAAGGGTGTCATTAAAGCAACCTACTGATTTCATTCATTTTTTCCATACATGTATTAGGCTGGAAGAAAAGTATTAATTAAATTATTATTCATCATCTTGGAACCCATCTTAAACTTGTGAGTTTGCATTTTGAATGAGCAAAGGTTATGGGAGCACGCACGAAACAGCACCACAAAAGTTCTTAGGGTATTTATACATCAAAAATGCAAATTAATAATTTTCTATGGATGGCGAAGGAGGTAGAGATTAAGATGAAGCAGTAAAGAAGTGTCCTTATGACAGATGTCAGGTAGATAATGCTGAATATCGAAGGTTCAGAGGAGAATTGAAAATCCAATATGGGAAGTAAAGATAGAGTATGAGAAGAGACTGGCAGCTAACATGAAAGGGAATCAAAAGTCCTCTGTAGGCACATAAATAATAGAAGGGTGGTAAAAGGAAGTGTGGGAGTGATTGGCAATGAAAAAGGGGATTTATGAATGGAGGCGGGGGTGTGGGTGGGGGGGGGGCTGTGTGGGTGGCTGTACGGGTTGGGAGGACATGGCTAAGTTAGTAAAAACTTTTTATCTGTCTTTACCAAGGAATGCAATGTGTTGCAGGTCAAGGCCATAATTTTCCAGTTTGCCTCAGACTCAGAGGTGGTGCCAGAGGATTGGAGAAATTTAAAAGTTACTCCCTTGTTCAAAAAAGGTGTAAAGATAAGCCCAGCAACTACAGGCCACCCAGTTTAACCTCTGTTAAAGCTTCTAGAAATTCAAGACAGGATTAATAGTCACTTTGGCAAATGCGGGTCCATTAAGGAAAGCTAGCATGGAGTTGTTAAGGGCAAATTATGTTTAACAAATTTTAACTTCCCTGGTGGTCTAGTGGTTAGGATTCGGCGCTCTCACCCACCGTGGCCCGGGTTCGATTCCCAGTCAGAGAAAGCAAATTTATGTGAGCGGCACGGGGGCACAGTGGTTAGCACTGCTGCTTCACAGCACCAGGGACCTGGGTTCAATTCTGGCCTTGCGTCACTGTCTGTGCGGAGTTTGTGCATTCTCCCCGTGTCTGGGTGGGTTTCCTCCGGGTGCTCTGGTTTCCTCCCACAATCCAAAGATGTGCGGGTTAGGTCGATTGGACATGCTAAATTGACCCTAGTTTGAGGGGGATTAGCGGGGTCAATATGTGGGGTTGCGGGAAATGGGGCCTGCGTGGGATGTGGTCAGTACAGATCTCGAAGGGCCAAATGGCCTCCTTCTGTACTGTAGGGATTCTATGATTCTATGAATTTGCTGGGTTTTTCGATAAGGTAACAGAGAGGGTTGAATGTAATTGATCTGATGTATATGGATCTGTAGGGATATGTTCGGCACAACTTGTGGGGCCGAAGGCCTGTTTTGTGCTGTAGTTTTCTATGTTTCTAGGTTTCTATGACTCCCAAAAAGCATTTGATACAGCGCTAAACAACAGACTTGTGAGCAAAGTTAGAGCTCATGGAATTAAAGGAACAGCAGTAACTTGGATACAAAATTGGCTAAATGGCAGGAAGCAGGGTAGTGATTAATAAATGTTTACCAAACTGGAGGAAGGTTTGTAGTGGAATTGGTTTTAGGCTACCAGCACTTCCCAATATATATTAATGACCTCGATCTTGATGTACAAGGGAAAATTTCAAAAATTGTAGACAATACAAAAGCTTGAAGTATTGCAAAATTTAAGGAGGATAGCATCGAACAACAGAAGGACTTGGACAAGTTGGTGGAATGGACAGACAAGTGGACGATGAGGTCTAATGCAATGAAGTATGAGGTGATTTGTTTTAGTAGGAAGAATGTGGAGAGACAGTATAAAAGAAAGAGTACAAGCGCTTGCAGGAGAAGAGGGACCTGGCTGTATTTGTGCATGAATCCTTGAAGGTGGCAGGATAAGTTGAAAAGGAGGTTAATAGAGCATGCAGCATCCTGGGCTTTATTAACCCCAGTCCAACGCCGGCATCTCCACATCTTTATTAATAGGGACATTGAGAATAAAAGCAAGAAGTTATATTAAACTTGTGTAGAACACTGTTTCAACTTCAGCTGGAGGAATGCATCCAGTTCTGGGCACCACACTTTAGGAAGGATATGAAGGCATTAGAGAGTGCAGAAACAATTCATGAGGATGGTTTCAGGGTGAGGAACTTCAGTTATGTAGATAGGTTAGAGGAGTTGGGTGTGTTTACCTTGGAGGAGAGAAAGCTGAGATGAGATTTGATAGAGATATTTAAATACATGACAGACCTGGAGAGTAGATAGGGAAAAATTCTACCCAGTGGCTCTCTTCCACCTTCTCCCTGTGCCCTGCACATTCTTCCTTTTCAGATAACAATCACATTTCCTCTTAAATGCCTCAACTGAACTTGCCTCCAAATACACTCTCAGGCAGTGCACTCCAGATCCTCACCACTTGCTGCATAAAATATGTGTTACCTCATGATGCCATTACTTTTTTTTCCAATTAGCTTAAATCTGTGCCCTCCTTTTCTCAATCCTTCCACCAACGGGAACATTTTTCCCGACCTACTCTGTGTGGACACCTCATGATTTTGAGTGCCTCTATCAAATCTATTGGCCAAGAAGAGCTTCTTGCCCTCCCTTCAACAGTCTCAGAACATCTCCAACTCCACTTCCAAGTTTGCTGATGACACCGTTGTAGTGGGTCGGATCTCAAACAATGACGAGGTGGAGTATAGGAAAGAGATAGAGAATCTGGTGAACTGGTACAACAACAATAATCTTTCCCTCAATGTCAGTTAAATGAAGGAGATAGTCGTCGATTTCGGAAAGCGTAGTGGAGGACATGCCCCTGTCTACCTCAATGGTGCTGAAGTGAAAATAGTCGAGAACTTCAAGTTTCTAGGTGTCCAGATCACCAACAACCTGTCCTGGTCCCTCCACGCCGACACAATTGTTAAGAAAGCCCCACCAACTTTGGAAAACTAAACCCAGTGAAACAACTATCTCACTCGACTAGCAGCTGAGGCAGACGCTCAGCTATGACCAAGCTGAATGACAGATCAGGCTTAAGGGGCCTCATGGTTCTACTGCTGGTTATTTCCTATGTTCTTATGGCTCAGAGGTGAATGTGCTAGACATTGAGCCAGGGTTGACACTGAAGACAAATTACACTGGATAAACTGAATGGTCATAATCTCATTCACAATTATTATTATGGTTATAATGAATATTTCAATGTGCTTCATACTGGTACAGAGACAGAAATAACTAAAACAATGTGCTGAGCTTACGAGTTTGAAGTAATTCAGGAATCATCTTGCTGCTGCTGACTCAATAGCTAAGGAGCAGGTGAGACACAGCAGGAAAGAAAGGTGACTGCGATGGTAGAAATACTTTTTTTTTCCATCAGGAGCCGGGTTACACTTTCCATATCAGTAGTGAGTAAAGGTTATAATTTGTAGCTCTAAGGGTGCACTTATACTGCAGCTACCAGTCTGCGTGGAGCTCTTCCAGTAGTTTAAACTTAAACGTTTGCAGAGTGCAACTACAATGGTAACAAGTTCAACTAGTGCCACTCAGGTTTGAGAGATTTTAAACGCAGTTTGACCCCACACTGGAGTCTCAGTTTGTATGGTGACAAACTGGTGCAATGCCAGGCTAATCTTCTTCAGGGAGTCTCAAAACTGTTTCTCTCTGGAGTTGGAATGGGTCTGAACTCTGGGGCTACCCGATAATTTCAGCATGATGCAAAAATGACACTAAAGATTTTTAAAGCTTATTTATTAGTAAGGCTTACATTAATGCTGCAATGAAGTTACTGTGAAAATCCCCCAGTCGCCACACTCCGGCACCTGTTCGGGTACACTGAGGGAGAATTTAGCATGGCCAATGCACCTAACCTGCACATCTTTGGACTGTAGGAGGAAACTAGAGCACCCGGAGGAAACCCACACAGACACAGGGAGAACATGCAGACTCCACACAGACAGTGACCCAAGCCGGGAATTGAACCTGGGTCCCTGGCACTGTGAGGCAGCAGTGCTAACCACTGTGCCACCGTGAAAGGTGCAGTATAATAAATATGAAAAATATGATTTAGGGGGTAATATATTGGCGTGGATAGAAGATTGGCTGGTTTACAGGAAGCAACTTAATCTACTAAGACAGATGGAGCAAACTTCTTATCAAGCGAGACCACCTGAGGCATAGGTTGTTTAGTAATTTTATCTTGATAGGACATCTGTGCTTTTTTTTTAGATAATCCTAACACTGCGGTAAATGGACTGTTATCAAGAATTCCTTCGAGGCTTTACACCATGTAACAGGTTGGTGCCATAAGTGTTGTTGGTGACATTCAATGTTAATTAAACCTGAAATATTATTACCTCAAAACGCATTTCTACCTGTATTTTTCAGTAAAATGGATAGATTTTATGGAAGTAGTTCAATTTGATTTGGACCAGTTTATAGGTTTGAGTCAAATATTATGAGGTGGAGGTGCACATCAGCTGACTGCAGTGATTTGTACTTGTCTATATGTTGAAGCAAAATAACATACACTAACTATGATTAGGCAACAATGCACCAATCAACAGTGAAATACATGATTAATTCCAATCAAGTCCATCATGCAAACCAGCTTCCCATCCATTGACTCTGTCTACACTTCCCGCTGCCTCGGAAAAACAGCCAGCATAATCAAGGACCCCACATACCTGGACATACTCTCTTCCACCATCTTCCGTCAGGAAAAAGACACAGAAGTCTGAGATCACGTACCAACCGACTCAAGAACAGTTTCTTCCCTGCTGTCATCAGACTTTTGAATGGACCTACCTTATATTAGGTTGATCTTTTTCTACATCCTAGCTATGACTGTAACACTACATTCTGCACTCACTCTTTTCCTTCTCCTCTATATACTCTATGAATGGTATGTTTTGTCTGCATAGCACGCAAGAAACAATATTTTTCATTATATCCCAATACATGTGGCAATAATAAATCAAATCAAATAAGGTGCAGCTCACTACATTTACCTGTGTTACATAAATTATCTACTCTGATTAGATGTATTCCAAGAGGTTTCATCACTTGATCTCTCACCTCCAACCTCCCCGCCATTGTTTGCTTGGCACACCCATCCTGAAACCAGACACTCAGCCCATACCCATCGGGAAGTGAATAAATGCTCCATTACCCAACTGAATGACACTTGACTGTCGGGTCAAACAGCCTTTGTACCTGTCTCCAATATTGTTCTAACTCATGAAAAAAAACATTTATTATCTCGTGGCCTAATCGTACTAGTGATCTAGGGATTCATATTTAATTCCTGGAGCCTCCAGAACAATCCCAGCCATTCAGCAACCATAGCTTTACACATTATGATACAATTCATTTAGATAGTAGCACAAGGAATTCACCTTATAAAGAATATATAGCAGCATCAATTCCCAGTGAGACAAGTGCAATAGTTCAGGGTATATCCATCAACAGCACATTGATATGGGTTCAGAATACCTAAAAGAGAATATCGTCAATGAATAAAATGGTTGAAACCTTAATAACATTTATTACTTTGGGTTTTATATATTGCAACGATACTGTGCCTTTAAGAAATGTGTTTGTGTCATGTTTCTTATGCAGAATTGTTTTGAGAAGTCAGTTCTATTTACCCAGTGCTGCTTTGTTTATAACCAGCATCCCAAATGTTGATACTGCAGAAGCATAATTGATCCTAATTGTTGGAGTGTTTGCTTCAATTTAGGTCAATGCAGTTTGGTTTTTATTGTGTTTTCCCCTAGGATTTTACTGAGTGGGGTTTGATTATGTTGATTGACAGGGAAAACCATGCGACTGGATGGGGATAGGCTCACAGATAGAAACAAGCATTCTTTACAGAGAAGTAACTCTCTGTCTCTCCCTTTCTTTCTCTGGTGATTGGGGTCTGCCAGAAAATAGGTCTCTTTCTCTGAAGTTCTGATGTTTGAAGATAGATCTTCCTCTGGAGGCTGCTGCATGGGGGTCAGAAGACATGTGTCTTTCTGTATTTCTGTCCAGAGGTGCTAAAAGGCTGTAAGTCTACCAGTCATGTAAGCCTACATGTTTTGTGCTAACTGATTCTGAAGAGGGATTTATGTCTGTGGGGATATTGCTTAAATTGGAACTATAGAGATAGCTAGCAGTCAAAAATTATACCTTGTTATGCTTAAATATCTCAATTGGTAAAAATTATGTTAATTATTTTTGCTATATTATAAATGTGATTAAATAAAGTTTGTTTTAATAAAAGCTTCCTAGTGAGTCGCACCTGGAGCGAAACACCTTATGCGCGCATTGATGCAAAAATCAAAATAAAGTTGGGGTCCAGGCTAACTTCATTATATACATTGGAATTTTTGATCTGGGCCCGAAAGGTATGAATACAATGTTTATAAGAATAAATTTAAATTAATATCCTGATCAATTTTGAATCATACAGGAAGAGAGATAAATTACCCCCTTTAGTTACATTCTGTACAACATGCCACAGTACAAAGTGGCCAATTCCGGTTTCTGCATAAAAATCCAAGTTTTGTTTAAGGCACAGAATTTGGAACTCATTCCAGAACCTGCCTGTCAGCTCTTACAACAGACAGTGCATAAAATCCCGCCACTGAGCGATATAAAGGAGCGTTTCACTCTTGGGCTCTGTGAAGTTGGCCAATCTGGGCCAAGTGGAAAAATGAGTCTGAGTTGTTGCACCTCAGGACCACATGGCCCTGCCAGAAACACATGTGTGTAGGCATCAGATTAATATTGGATCAGTCTTCGCTGTGATATCCTCCAACACAGAATGCCTGTCGGGTGAATAATCCTTACTTGAAACTGGAAGTTGATGGTTTATTTGATTCACCGCAGGCTGAGTGAGATGGGTGGATAGCGAGACACGCTGAGCCAGTTCATCCTTGAACTTCCACCAACTACCACTTCAAAGATTCCAGCTGGATTATCAGACATCAGAGGTAAAACTTTATTAAGCGCTGGTTTGGCCTCGACTGAAGTATTCTGTCCAACTCTGGGCATCTGACTTTATGATGTGACAGCATCAGAGCGAGTGCAGCAGCCATTTATAAGAATGGATAGATTGGAGAAGCTGGGACTCTTCCCCTGAGGAAAGGAGACTTGATGGCAATGTTCAAAAGCCCAAAAGGACGAGGCTAGCCCATTGCACAGGGGGCTTTGGACAGAGTTGATAGGGAAAAGTTGTTCCCATTGGCAGAAAGGTTGAAAACCAGAGGACACTATTTTAAAGTGACCAGTAAAAGCATCAAAGGTAGCCTGAGGAAAATCATTTTTTACCCAGCAAGGACATAAGAACTCGAAGCAGGAGTTGGCAATCTATCCCCTCGAGCCTATTCTGCCATTCAATACGATCATGGCTGATCTCATCTCGGCCTCATTGCCACCTTCCTATCAGTTCTCCATACCCTTCATCCTGCTACTAATTAAAAACCTATCTATCTCCTCCTTAAATTTATTTAGTGTTCAGGTGTCCACTCTGGAGTAAAGAATTCCACAGATTCACAACCCTTTGAGTAAAGTAATTCCTCCTCATTTCTGTTTTGAATCTGCCACCCCTTAGCCTAAAACTATGGCCTCTCATTCTAGAGTGTCCAACAAGGGGAAACATCCGCTCCATGTCTACCCTGTCAATTTCCTTTAGCATCTTATATACCGCAATTAGATCTCTTCTCATTCTTCTAAACTCCAGCACAACTGCTCAATCTCTCTTCATAAGACAAGTCCTTCATCCCTGAAATTAATCGAGTGAACCTTCTCTGAACTGCCTCTATATCCTTCCTCAAGTAAGGGATCAACACTTTGCAGTGCTCCAGATGTGGTCTCACCAATGCCCTATATAGTTGTAACTACACTTCCTTACTTTGTACTCTATTCCATTAGCAATGAAAGCCAAAATTCCATTTGCCTTCGGTATTACCTGCTGCACCTGCATACTAACTTTTAGCGATTAATGCACAAAGACACCCAGATCCCTCTGCACTGAAGCAATTTTAAGTTTCTCTCTATTTAGATAATATGTTGCCTTTTTATTCCTCCAACCAAAATGGGTAACCTCACACTTATCCACATTAAATTCCATCTGCCAAATTTTGACCCACTCACCTAACTTATCCATATTAATTTGTAAATTTCTTATTTCTTCTTGCAACTTGCTTTCCCACCTATTTTAGTGTGATCTTCAAATGTTGCTATAATACCTTGTATCCCTGCATCCAAGTAATTAATATAAATTAACCATGTAATTACTAGTTACAGCTTGCAACCAGAAGACTACTTATCCCCACTCTCTTCTTTCTGTTGGTCAGCCAATCTTCTATCCAAGCTACTACATTAACCCCAGCCCCATGGAATCTTACCTTGTGTACTAACCTTTTGTGTGGCATCTTATCAAATGCCTTCTGGAAGTCCAGGTTGATAATGCCAGAAACTCCAAGGTGTTTTATGAAGTTAGCCTAGACCTGGCTTACAGTTGAGTTTGGCATTGGTGGGCATAAGTTGTTCCACTCTAGGTACTGTTCAAGTGACCTACTAGGAAGCTTTCATCAAACAAAGTTTATTTAAGAACACAGTGAAAATATATCAAAAATAATTAGCATAACTTGTACCAATTACAAGACTTAAACATGATACATTATAATCCTTAACAGCTAGCTATCTCTGTTGTTCCAATTTAAAAGCAATACCCCATAGATATGCGCTCTTCTTCAGAATTAGTTAACACTAAAATAAACGAGTTCACATGATACTAGGTTTCCAGATTTTAACACCTATGGACAGAAATCCAACCAGCAGTTTTCAGAGAAGGATATATCCTCAAGGCAGTGAAAAAGAGAAGTAAACCTACACTCTAACAGTTTCCAGTCTTCAGACGTTAGAGACAGGAAAGGATACCTCTCTCTCTGCAGCTTTCAGAACGGCAACACTCCAACAGCAGAATCTCCAACTCCACAGAGGGGAAAGAAAGAGACATTTCTCTCTCTCAACTCCACACTGCATCTGAAAACAGCATGAGGCTGTGAAAGCCTAGCTGTCCCCAGTCATTTTACCTGACCTATCAGTTATCCTAATCAAGCTCTACTCTGCAATCCCAAAGGAACAGTAAAACAACAGAACACTGCATTAGTTCAGATTAAAATAAACATGGTATCAGTTATACTGGGCGGCACGGTGGCACAGTGGTTAGCACTGCTGCCTCACAGCGCCAGGGACCCAGGCTCGATTCCTGGCTTGGGTCACTGTCTGTGCAGAGTCTACACATTCTCCCTGTGTCTGTGTGGGTTTCCTCTGGATGCTCCGGTTTCCTCCCACAAGTCCGAAAGATGTGCTGGTTAGGTGCATTGGCCTTGCTAAATTCTCCCTCAGTGTACCCGAACAGACGCTGGAGTGTGGCGAACAGGGGATTTTCACAGTAACTTCATTGCAGTGTTAATGTGACACTGATAAATAATCTTGAAAGGTTAGGTGGATTAGCCATGCTAAATTGCCCCTTAGTGTCAAGGGGACAAGCAGGGTAAATATGGGGGGCTGCGGGGATGGGTCCTAGGTGGGATTGTTGTCAGTGCAGGCTCAGTGGTCTGAGTGGGCTCCTTCTGCACTGTAGGGATTCTAGGATCTTCAGTAACAATAGAGGACACCGGCTGCAGACAAAACAACTCCGACAAAATGCCAGGGACTGCTCGAAACATCCTGTAGAGAAACATGATTAAAATACATTTCTTAAAGGCACAGTATTGTCACAAGATACACTACATCTGCAGGGTCCTCATTATCCACTTTACTAGCTACATCTTCAAAGAACGCTAGCAAATTAGTCAAACATGGTTTACCCTTTATAAAACCATGCTGACTCTGATGGATTGCGTTTTGACTTTCCAAATATCCCTTTATTGAACAAGACCCAAGCTGACAGGACGAGGTATTGCACCTCCTCCTGGATTTGATCTAATGCTTCATCTTAGCCAAAAGGCCGAGATGGCTTTGAAAAATTGGATCAGGTCAAACCTTGGTTTAACCTCATTGGCTACCCTGATCCTTTACTCTACCCTAGCTTAGGCAAACCATGATCGCAGGTGTAGCATACCCCCAGTGCAATGGGCTAGCCTTGTCCCCTGCCTGATCATGGTTTGACCCCTCCAAGCTAAATATTTGGGCCTTGTTTTTAATACTCTTTGCCTTTCCTGCTTCAGGAACCAGTCATAGCCAGTTTATTTAACTGGCTGTCTTAATTAGCAACCCAGACTACAGCAGCTTCTCCCCCTAGGAGAGTTTGCTTTTACTCTCCTTACGCTTGAAAGATACTTAAATGTTTACCCTTCAAATTAACCCAACTAAACAGTTGATCTTATCAAAGAACCAACAGAATCAAAGTACCAGAGTTTTAAGATTTTTAAGTGTTTAGGAACAGGAATGCACTACCTGAAAGTACATTGCAGGCAGATTCCATCTGGGCGGCACTGCGGCACAGTGATTAGCACTGCTGCCTCACAGCACCAGGGACCTGGGTTCAATTCCAGGCTTGGGTCACTGTCTGTGTGGAGTTTGCATGTTCTTCCTGTGTATGTGTGGGTTTCCTCCGGGTGCTCTGGTTTCCTCCCACAGTCCAAAGATGTTGTGGGTTAGGTTGATTGGCCATGATAAATTGACCCTACTGTCGGGGGGATTAGCAGGGTAAATAAGTAAGGTTACGGGAATAGGGCCTGGGTGGGATTGTGGTTGGTGCAGACTCGATGGGCCGAATGGCCTCCTTCTGCACTGTAGGGATTCTATGATCGTGGTTTTCAGGCCTTCAGGGAAAAAGCAGGGAAGTGGAACTCGCTGTGTTGCTTTCACAGAGATCTGTCACAGATAAGGTGGGCTAAATGGCCTTCTTCTGTGTTGCAATCATTCTACGATAGGTTGGGGGAGTGAATTTTTCGCATCGAAGATTTGTGGTTTCAATTTCTACACCAGGACTTTCAAGTGCAAAATCAAAACTGTCACAAAAGTCCACTGAGGGCGTGCAGCGTTGCCACCCACTGTGGATTGGATGCCCCGTCTGCATGCCAGTAGACACGAAAGACCTTACAGGGCACCTTATACAAGAGTAGGGGTGGTGGTGCGGAGGGTGGGGAGTGGAGTTATCCCCACAGTCCTGGCCAACATCTCTCCCTCAATCAACATCACAAACTATCTGTCCATGGAAGTCTGCCATGCACAAGCTGGCTGCCACACACTGCACATCCCAAAAGCAGCCAAAAGGGAGCATCGTAGCTCCCTGACAGTGTAGAAATTCAAGCACCCTGGACACTTGTAGTGTCGGAAATGCACTTGTTCAGATTTGGCTCAGCGAGTACAACACACCTTACACCAATGCCAAAGAATAAAAATGATGGCACTGTTTAACAACACATACCCCGTCAATGAGTGACACATTCAAAGAATGAGAGTTCAATTGAGTGACTAGAGGTACTCGCTATCATTCCCTGGTCAGTAAACTGGTGCTTGACATATGCATGCTTGTATTGCCGCACGGTTCTGTGCTCCGCACTCCAACATCGGAACATTTCTTACACTCCAACACTGACAGAGAGTGGACAGGAGAGTTTTAGTTTTTTTTGTCAACATTAAAAAGCTTCAAATGCTTCCAGGTGATTCAAGAAAATCAATAAACTTTTGCTGAGAACGGGTGCTGTTTGTGGGATTGTGTGAAGGTGACGAATTTGAATTGGGGTGAATTGTGTCCCAACCACATCTCACACCTGTGTTGCCACAGAACCAAAAAAAAGATTGAATTGAGTTTCTCATCCATTCAAAATAATGGGGTTCAATTCCATTCCTATCACATTGTGGTAAATATGGTTCCCAAAAGTGGATTACCAGATGCCGTGATGTACAAAGAACAAAGAACAGTACAGCACAGGAACAAGTCCTTTGGCCTTGCAAGCCTGCGCTGATCATGATGCCTGCCTAAACTACAACCACATGCACTTACAGAGTCCGTATCCTTCCATTCCCATCCTATACATGTATTCATCTAGTTGCCCCTTAAATGCCGCTATCGTACCTGCTCCCACCATCTCCCCGGGCAGCGCGTTCCAGGCATTCACCACCCTCTGTGCAAAAAACTTGCCTCGCAACATCTTCTCTAAACTTTTCCTCAAGTACCTTAAACCTATGTCTCCTTGTACTTGACTTTTCTACCCGAGGAAAGAGCATCTGACTATCCACTCTGTCCATGCCACTCATAATCTTGTAAACCTCTATCAGGTTGCCCCTCAACCTCTGTCATTCCAGTGAGAACAAACTGAGTTTATCCAACCTCTCCTCATAGCTAATACCCTCCAGACCAGGCAACATCCTGGTAAATCTCTCCTGTACCCTCTCCAAAGCATCCACAGTGTGGCGTCCAGAATTGTACACAATATTCCAAATGAGGCCTAATTAAGGTTCTGTACAGCTGCAGCATGACCTGCCAATTTTTATACTCAATACCCTGACCAATGAAGGCAAGCATGCCGTATGCCTTCTTGACTTCCTTATGCTCCTGCGTTGCCACTTTCAGTGATTGGTGGACACGTACGCCCAGATCTCCCTGCCTGTGAACACTCCTAAGGGTTCTACCATTTACTGTATAATTCCTACTTTGTAACATAACCCAATGCAGAGATATATTTTTGTCAATGGGCATTAGTCTTTACAGTTAGGTAGTCTTGAGACTGGGGTATGCATTCACATTTATATAGGGCTATAAATACTGCATCGGTTGCAGGGAACTAAAATAGAAGGCCAAATTCTGATTGCAAATAAAGTTTTTCTAATGCTACTTATATCATGGAAAACATAAATTTCCTTAATTAATCACCAAACGGAAAGTAAATAGTATGATTCTGCAGGGAAATGTGTCAGTGTGAATGAGGTAACTTGGCAATGTTACTAATCACAGGATCACAGGATCACAGAATGGTTACAACACAGGAGGCCATTTGGCCTGGTCCTACGTAGGAGCAATTCACCAAGTGCCATTCCCTACCTTTTTCCCACACCCCTGCACATTTCTCCCTTTTCAGGTAATACTTTAATTCCCTTTTGATTGCCTCAATTGACCATGCCTCCATCATTGAGCAGGGCATTCCAGATCCTAACCATTCGCTGTGTGAAAATGTTTTTTCCTCATGTTGCCATTGCTTCCTTTTGGCAATTATTTTAAATCTGTGCCCTCTGGTTTTCGATGCTTCCACCATTCTGGCTAATTCTGTATATCTCTACCAAATCCGCTTGCAACCTTCCCTTCTACAAGGAAAACAGCCCCAGCTTCTCCAATCTATCCACATAACTGAAGTTCCTCATCCCTGGAATCATTCTTGTGAATCTTTTCTGCTAATTCCTTCATATCCTTCCCAAAGTGCAGTGTCCAGAACAGGATGCAGTACTCCAGTTGAGGTCAAACCAGTGTTTTATGCATGTTGGACACTACTTTCTCACTTGTGTACTCTAAGCCACTATTAATAAAGCCCAGGATGCCTTATGCTGTATTTACTGCACTCACAACCAGACCTGCCAGCTTCAATGATTTATGCACGCATACACCCAGGTTCCTCTGCCCCCACACACCCTTCAGAATTGTACCCTTTATTTCATATTGTGTCTATATTCTTCTAATCAAAATTAATCATTTCACATTTTTCTGCATTAGTTTTTTCTGCTGCTTGTCCACCCGCTCCACTAACCCATCTATGTCCTTTTGAAGTTTAACACTTTCCTGCTGACAATTCACAATACTTGCAGGTTTTGTATCATCTGCAAATTTTGAAATTGTGCCCTGTACCCCAAGGTCTAGGCCATTAATATCAAAATAAGGAAGAATTGGGGTTCTAATAACAACCCCTGCCCCTGGAAAACACCATTCCAGACATTCCTCCTGTCAGAAACACAACAGTTCACTTAGGAGGAGGCGATGGTCTCGTGGTATTATCGCTAGAGCATTAATCCAGAAATTCAGCTAATGTTCTGGGTTTGAATCCTGCCACGGCAGATGGTGGAATTTGAATTCAATAAAAAAATGTCTGTAATTCAGAATCTATTGATGACCATGAAACCATTGTCGGTTGTCGAAAAAACCTATCTGGTTCACTAATGTCCTTTAGGAAGGAAAATCTGCCATCCTTACCCAGTCTGGCCTACATGTGACTCCAGAGCCACAGCAATGTGGTTGACTCTCAACTGCCCTCCAAGGGCAACTAGAGATGGGCAATAAATGCTGGCCAGCCAGCGATGCCTGGGTTCCACGAATGAATAAAGCCTATTTAGTATCCATGTTTTTCCTGTCCCTTTTATTCTGTGAGCTCCAACTTTGCTCCAAGTCAGTCGTGCGACACTTTTATCAAATGCCTTTTGGAAGTCCATGTACACCACCATTCAACAGCATCACTGACCCTCTCTGATACCTCAGTAAGAAACCCAGGAAAGGGTATGATTTGCCCTCAACAAGCCAGAGCTGCCTTTCCTGAATGACTCACATTTGCCCAGTGACTATTAATTTTATCAGTTATATCTAAGGTGTTAGCTCATAGAAACTGTTTAAGGAGTAAATTCATCCCATTTTACACCTGTCACTGAGCAGTGCTTGTCATTAGTTCCATGTGGCCACACCAGGAAAAGCAATAGAATACCATTGCCACCCGAAAGATCAATGGTTTGATCTGGTGTGCTCCCTTCCCAAAACTAATATAGAGTGAGAAGACATTGGGCAAAATATTCCGGTTGTTCAAACTGTCGGGATCTTCTGGTCCCGCTCTCAGTGGACCCCCGCTGCGGATTTAGAAACATAGAAACTAGAAGCAGGAGTAGGCCTTATTAAAGTTATTGCTAGTTTTCTTACTATACATGTTAATTATATTCTTAAATAAACTTCGTTTGATAAATGTTCCCTAATGGGTCATTTAACAGAAACGAGAAGCAGGAGTAGACCATTCGGCCCTTCGAGTCTGTTCTGCCACTCATTTTGATCATGGCTGATCATCGAATTCAATATCCTGATCCCCCCTTCACCCCATATCCCTTGATCCCTTTAACCCCAAGAGCTATATCTAATTTTTTCTTGAAATCATACAACATTTTAGCCTCAACTACATTCAGTAGTGGTGAATTCCCCAGATTCACCACTCGCTGGGTGAAGAAATTTCTCCTGCCCTCAGTTCTAAAAGGTTTACTCCTTATCCTCAAACTATGACCCCTAGTTCTGGACTCCCCTACCATTGGGAACATTCTTTCTAAATCTACTCTGTCTAACCCTGTTTGGATTTTATATGTTCCAATAAAATCCCCTCTCACTCTTCTAAAGTCCAGTGAATATAATCCTAACTGACTCTCCTTACTGTCTCTCCTCATATGACAGATTTGCCTCCCAGGAATCAGCCTGGTAAACCTTCCCTGTACTCCTTCTATAACAAGGACAACCTTCCTCAGATAAGGACACCAAAACTGTACACAATACTCTAGGTGTGGCCTCATCAACCACCTATACAATTGCAGTAAAACACCCCTACACCTATACTCAAATCCTCTCGCTATGAAGGCTAACATACCTTTTGCCTTCTTCACTGCCTGCTGTACCTGCACACTTACTCTCAGCGACTGATGCATAAGGACACCAAGGTCTTGTTGAGTATCCACCTCTCTCAATTTACACCCATTCAAGTATCAAGTCTTCCTATTATTGCTACCAAAGTGAATAACCTCACATTTATCCACATTATACTGCACCTGCCATGCAGATGCCCACACATTCAGTCTGTCCAAATCACCCTAAAGCATCTCTGCATCCTCCTCACAGCTCACCTTCCCACCCAACTTTGTATCATCTGCAAACTTGGAGATAGTACATTTAGTTCCCTCTTCCAAATCATTACTATATCATAGAATCACAGAATCCCTACAGTACAGAAGGAGGCCATTCGGCCCATTGTGTCTGTACCAACCACAATTCCACTCAGACCCTATTCCCGTAACCCTCATTTACCCTGCTAATCCCCCTGACACTAGGGTCAATTTAGCATGGCCAATCAACCTAACCTGCACATCTTTTGGACTGTGGGAGGAAACCAGAGCACCCGGAGGAAACCCATGCAGACACTGGGAGAATGTGCAAACTCCACAAGGACAGTGACCCGAAGCCGGAATTGAACCCGGGTCCCTGATGCTGTGAGGCAGCAGTGCTAATTACTGTGCCACCGTATAATGTGAACAGTTGGGGTACTAGCAGAGATCCCTGCGGAACCCCACTAGTCACTGACTGCCAATTGGAAAATGACCTATTTATGTCAACTCTTTGTTCCCTGTCTGCTAATCAGCTTTCTATCCATCTCAAGACATTACCTGCAATCCCATGTGCTTCAACTTTACATAGTAGTCTGTTGTGTGAGACCTTGTCGAAAGCCTTCTGAAAGTCTAAAATAAACCACATCCTCAGTCAACTCTACTAGTTACATCCTCAAAGAATTCCAAAAGATTCGTCAAGCATGATTTCCCCTTTGTAAATCCATGCTGACTTTGTAATATTATACCATTGCCTTCTAAATGCCGAGTTATGAAATCCTTGATAATGGACTCCAGCAACTTCCCCAGTACCGACGTTAGGCTCACTGGTCTATAGTTCCCTGTTTTCCGTCTACCTCCTTTTTTGAATAGTGGGCTTACATTATCTGTAGGAACCAGTCCAGAGACCAAAGAATTTTGGAAAATAATCAGCACGGTGGCACAATGGTTAGCACTGCTGCCTCACAGCGCCAGGGACCTGGGTTTGATTGCCAGCATGCATCACAGTCTGCGCGGAGTCTGCATGTTTTCCCCGTGTCTGCGTGGATTTCTTCCCACAGTCTGAAAGATGTGCTGGTTAGGTGCATTGGCCATGCTAAATTCTCCCTCACTGTACCTGAACAGGCGCCAGAGTGTGGTGACGAGGGGATTTTCACAGTAACTTCATTGCAGTGATAATGTAAGCCTGCTTGTGACACTAATGAATAAACTAAACCAATGGAGCTACTATTTCCAGGGCCACTTCCTTAAGTATTTCGGGATGAAGATTATCAGGACCTGGATTTCCTGGCGGCATGGGTGGAATCAATGTGAAATCCCATTGATGGCGATGGGACCAGAAGATCCTGCCGCTGGCCAACAGCACGGCACTGTGAAACACGCCACAAGGAAGCCAGAGAATCTCGCCCATTGGCTCCTCCTGCTGTGTATGTACATTTACCAGCCTCAATGCGCCAGTGGGACAGATCAGCCTTTCTTATTGGCTGCTCACACATCTATAAGTTGGGTGACACTCTATTAAAGGTGGTTGGCACCTTGTAGCAATGAGCACGGATCCCAAAGCCCAGAGAATAAAAAAGCTGGCTCTAGTTATTTGGCAGTGCCCTCCCTCCCCCCCTACACCCTGCCACACCCACCTGCCCAGCATCCCAATTCGACACCAACTTCCTTGGAAACAATGGGGGTGATTCTCCCATTCCGACCCACTAATTTTTTGGCTGGTCGGGTCAGTAGATGCGCGCGTGCCCGATTAGTGGGATTCGCGCATGCGTTCCCAACATATGTGCGTCTCCCACTGCCGGAAATCTGGGGTGGTCGGGACTATGCAGGAAACCGGCAGGAACACCAGGTAAATCATTTAAATCTATCTTTACTGTTATTTGAATGTCATTATCGGGCCCGGGACTGAACTCTCCAGGCCTGATATCATCCCCCACCCCGCCAGGAGTACTTCATTCCGGCGGGGTTTAGAGTAGCTCCCCACTTGCTGGGGACTAGTGGGAGAACCTGCTGGAGTGAAGGGGGAGCAATTGGGGCCAACCAGGGGGTCGGGTGGCAGGGAATGGTGGCCTCTGGGCATGGGCACTCTGGCAGTGTCAGCCTGTGCCCCTGGCACTGCCCAAGGCGCAGTGTGCCCATTCCCAGGCACCTTAGCATTGCCTACTGGGCAATCGGGCAGTGCCAAGGGGATGGGGCCTATTGGGGCAGTGCCAATAAGGTGTGGCTTATGGATGGGGCTTAGGGGTGGGGCCAGTTGTGGGCGGGGTGACCTGGGGCCAGGCCTAGGGGTGATCAGTGAGGGGGGGGGGGGGGGGTGGGTCCCGCTGCCACTTTGCATTGGGATCCGGTCGGGGCTGGACAGAGGCCAGTCACTGGAGTGGGCTGGTGGGGGGGCGGGGGGGGGGGGGGGGCGAGTGGTGGGTGGTCTGCCTCCCATTGGGGAGAGTCTGCCAGAACTGTTAGACGCTGGTGTGAATAGGCCCCACCCTGAGCTTTTAATGATATTCACGATTGTGACCTCTGCATTGCACAGAGTGTGGGAGATTAGGGTCTGAATTCCCACTGAAAAAACAATCGTGATTTACACCAGTTTTCCTGCCAATTCAGCACTTAGAACTTTTTTGGGAGAATCGCCCCCAAAATCAGAAAGAATTTGACTTTAAAAAGTGATTTTATTCTTAAGTTATAGGCAAGCCAATAGCAGCGATGAAAGAGAGCAAGCTGCAATTTTGAGTGGGTGCCATCAAGATCTTAGGTAGACAATATTCATTATCGCTGGCAATCTGTCCATTATTGGCACACATGGAAGGGGTTCCTTAGCCTGAGCATACATTCCCTTTGTCAGCCTTAATTAGGCGGGCAGAAGGAGCTGGAAGGCATTTTGTTTTAACATTGGCATACAGATCTGTCCCAGTCAATCACTCCAAATTTACCTGAAGCAGTGGCCAAGACATCCTCCATTTGTAATAACCTCAGTGTTGGCCCAGTGGTGCCGTTTGCTTCCCTGACGAGTGTCTCGGTTCGGTGAATCAGCCTTGGATGTTGTTCGGTGCCCCAATTGCCTCTGTGCAGACCACCACAAGGCAAGGGTCAGGCCGGAGGCCAAAGGAACACTTGTCATTCGGATAATCGCACTTGACCCTAACTGACCACCCACTGTTTCTAATGGCTGGGATCAACAGTAATGTTGCAGATTGTAATAGTCAGTGATTGTTCGAAACCCAGGGGTGGCTCCAATTCAAATCTGGACTAAATAACCTTATAGAGTGAATTTTAAACACACACTTGTCCCTTGCGGCACAGCGCAGAACGATTAACTCTATTCCTGAACGATACACAAAATACCGCAATTTAACAATAAAACGTCGAATGCCCGTTCCAGACACTTGACAGAATTACAACCAATAGTTAATTCAAGTTATTTAAAAAACAACAACAGCAAAGACTGGAGATCTGCGCGAAACTGCCCCGAAATGTGCTTGGAAAACCCGGGTAATAAATCCCTCAGAGGAAGCGGAACATTTGGGAAAATCTGACTTGGCCAGCAGTAACACGACCTGAAATGACCCAACACACACTCTCCCTCTCCCTCTCTCTCTCTACTCGAATGTAATTTAGATTATCAGCGCTCAGTCTGAAAATACCATCGGCAAGCTTCAGAATAACTTGGAGAAAGAGAAAGAGAGAGAAAGACACACACACACACAGAGACAGAGGACACAACCTTCTTTCTGTGGAGTTTTTATTAAACCGCACGCCATCTGAACTTTAATCTGTCGCTGTCAAAGCTGGTGGGATTGTTCTTTTTATTCCGTGGGTTAACTTAAGAAGAGAAAACCCATAACAAGAAAAAAATAAAGCTTTGAGTGCGAATATCCCGACAGGAAGCGGCAGTTCCCCCTCCCCCTTTGGGGGAAGATCTCGCCTATTCCTCTGGACCCAGCCAGTTAATAGGTGGAACTTTCCACGTGGCTCTCCCGGCCGTGTATATATATACAAAAAGTTTACAGCAAGTGACACAATGTGGCAGGGCTGTGTGGGAGAGCGGATGGTTAATGCTGCTTATAATAGAGGGAGAGAAGAGGGTTGGATCAATTCAGTGCCACAGTCACTGCACAGCGTGTGGACCGAGCGACATTAATGATGTGTCGCTGCTGACAAATGTTGGATTATTGCTTTAAAAGTCAACAGAAACTCCTGCCCTGGCGAACCACAACTGGATCTTTCCCCCCCCAACCTCCTCCCTCCCCCATCTCTACATAAATGTATATAAATGGGACCATTAAGATGACTTTAAAGTTGAGACTTGAGGAGCAATCATTTTCTTGGCTCCTGTGCCTCGCAGATTAACTTCAAGCAACCCTGAACCGGCGCGGGCTGCCTGCACAAGTGCAATAAAAGGAGTTAGTGCATTGAGTTTGGATGCTAATTTTTTTGTGTGTGTATCCCGGCGGCCCTTAGTTTGGGAATTTTTTTTTTTGGAAAGTTATTTAACGCAAGGAAGTCGATGCGACCTGGAAAGATCTAGAATGTCCACTTTCTGGCGGTACAATGCTGATTGAGACTCATCTCCAAGACAGTGGTGACCCCGGCACCAACACTAACCCAGGTTAAGCCATATTTGATAGTGAGCCTTTCTTTTTGTGTTAGAGGAGAGAGAGAGGGGGGCGAGAGGCTTCTTCGGGATGAGCTGTCTGCTTGGGGAGATGAGACTGTTGTGTGTGAGCTGTTTGATCCTGGTGTGTGCCGGCTCCACTCCGGCCCAGCCTCGCCCCCCTTCAGCCCCGGCTCCTGCCCGGCTTGCGGAGTGCAGCAGCCGGAGGAGCCCAGCCGGACGGACGCCCTGCTCCTGGAAGCCGTCAAGAGGCACATCCTGGAGCGGCTGCAGATGCGGGAGCGGCCCAACATCACGCACCCGCTCCCCAGAGCCGCCATGGTCACCGCCCTGAGAAAGCTTCACTCGGGCAAGATGAGGGAGGACGGCCGCTTGGAGATCCCCAACTTGGACGGTCACGCCACTGCCAACTCCCGGAGGGAACTGCAGGAACAAACCTCGGAGATCATCAGCTTCGCTGAGACAGGTCGGTAAACTGTTTTATTTCACCCCCCCCCTCCCCTTCCCCAAAGAGCCACCAACATTCAACTTCAGAAATCCCTGGGATAAAACAAAAGACAACTGAGCCCTTTATTACACTGACAGTGACTTTTCCTGGAGAGAGCTCCTTCCCTGCTGCCATCAGACTTTTGAATGGACCTACCTTTTATTGAGCTGATCTGTCTCTACACCCTGACTATGACTGCAACACTACATTCTGCACCCTCTCCTCTCCTTCTCTATGTACGGTATGCTTTGTCTTGTATACCGCGCAAGAAACAATACTTTTCACTGTACACTAATACATGTGACAATAATAAATCAAATCAAAGGGATAGTTGGGTTTCAGAGGCCAGGGGACTTTCCAAACTTCGGCTTTGGACGAAGCAGATTGTGAGTGCGTGTTTTGACCAAAACGACTGAAATGAAACAGTCCCCACTGTCTAGAATCCCCCCCCCCCCCCCCCCCCCCACACACACTGCCCCATTCTATGGAAGCAATCTGCAGACTGTCAAGAGCTGTTTTAGCTGTAACGTGTCTTCACCGCCACTAGAGTGGAGCCTCGTACCGCTTGTAAGACATGTGCGAGGAATGGATTTGGGGACCGTTTCGAGATTATATTCCGATGACTGAAGGGCATTCGCTCACTTGTTAAGTCCCTTTCACTGCAGCGGTTTATTGGTGTACAAATTTGACCAGCGTCAAAAACAGAAACATGAATATATAATTGAATCCAGGGGTTAGGCCGGAGCCGGAAAGTGTGCAGATTCTCAACAATAACTAAAGATAGCCCTGAAAGAGTTACAGTCAAAAAATAAGGAGGTCGGAGATCATTAAATGGGGCCAGTGACACATTAATTGAGGGAGAGTGTGTGTAGGTCGAGTTTATAGCCATCACACGAGGAAAAAGTGGTTTGACATCATGTTCTACAAGTCTTTGGGATAAAAATAACTGGCCAGATTACCCCCCCCCCCCAACCTGTGCTCTCTCCCAGCTGTGAATTGTAATGGGGTATCAAATCGGACCCACGAAATATGAGCAAAAACTGCACTACAGATTCGACATAGTCTTAGTTGCACTGGGGGTGTTTACTGTACACACTGTGGTTAGGCGCTAGGCAGAACAGAAAAACCTGCAGCACAGTTTAGATGAAGGACGATTTCTAGATGTTCTGGTTCTGGTGTCTGGTTCAGCTGACAGTACACCGGCTTGGGAAGATGTCTTTGTTTAAAATACCACAAGAGCGTTTACTCTTAACTTAGCATAACTTTACCACAGTGTGGGAGGAACACAAATCTATTCTGGGCAGTATCTATTAAGGTAGAACATTGAGGAAGAAATATTCCCTCTGGAAGAATAATAGCTGCTCGATTCCCCTGTATGTGGCGGAGAAAAGCATTTTGTCTGATTTGAAGCGAAACTACCTGTCAGGATTAAATCGTGTTTCGCTGCCATGTCACGATATGGCCATGGGTATATCTGCACTTTCTAAACACCCGCTGGCTGGCGGGAAACCTGGGAAAGGGATGGGGATCAGATTGAAATGGGAAGCTGTTTGGAAGATGCGCACATGTCCCTCATTCCCCTCCTTGCAAGTTAGATCAGAGACCCACACACACACACACCCGCACAGAAACAGACACACAAACAGAGACACACAGACACAACCCCCCCCCCCCACACACACACACACATACCCACACAGAAACAGAGACACAAACAGAGACACACAGACACGACCCCCCCCCCCACACACACACATACCCACACAACAGACACACACGGGACCCCCACACACGCACATCCACCTACACACAGACACAAACGCACACAGACACCCACACATAAGCACACACACAGGCACCCATACACAGGGACACACAGATACCCACACCCACACGCATCCACCTACATAAAACAACACAGACACCCACACAGACACAAACCCACACACACAGACACACACCCACTCGCACACACAGAGATACCATACACAACCGCACACACACACACACATACACCTACAAAGTCATCCCCACCTACACACACACAGATACACAGACCCACACACACACCCACACAGAACGTTCCCCCCCACACACACAAACAGGCACACGCAACACTCCCTCACTACACCCCCCCCCCACCCCACCACCACACACACACAGCCACTTACTGAACGTAGAATTGATATTTGAAATAAATACTACATCCCAGTTTGCAATCAGCTCCACAATAAGCTTGGCACTTACAGTCTTGTAAAGTTTACAGTAGGGCTGAGGAAACGAGTTTCTGAAAGTTGAACTGGCTCCTTATAGGATGAAAGCCATGCTCTCTCCTGGAAACACATTCGAGGTTTTTGTTTATCGAGTCGGGACAACACAACATATAGATCACGTTTGAATCCCGAGCGAAATATATCTGCTTAAATCGTGCTTGCATTCGGGACTGTCATTTCTGCTCGGAAGGCTTGGGTATTTAAATCTAAAACGCTTCACAGTATCTGTGAGTCTTCCCAATAAATTATAATGCAAGTATTTAATTATCTAGATCTGTGCACAGAGTACACGCTCTAATTTAGTCAAATTCTGCGAATCATTTCGACAGGATTACCTTATTAAAAAGATTTTAAAAATAAGTCAGCCCACCTACTGCACATCATCGGAATCACTTGCAGTGGGCGAGTGACCGTCTCAGTTTTGCCAGTGTTTTGCCCGAGATGGCTGGGGAGTGACCCCCGTAAATGGAGTGTTTGAATGAGTCAGTTTGTCGAAGTGAAATTAAATCTCCCATACTTCTGGCCTATAGCTGCGAGGCAGTTTGTCATCTTCCAGGAATGCACTCAGAATGTGTCCTGGAGTCCCGGTGTAGAGGAATCAAGTTGTCCCCTCCCTTGTTCTAATGTTTCAATCGCGGGGAGGGGAGTTGGGGGTGAGGGGAGGGGGGGGGGTGTGGGGGAGAGACGCGTGGGAAACATACAAAAATATTCTACAACTGATCTCCACTTAACACGACCCCTTCCTTCTCTCGCGTTGGGTGGAGAAAATCTCCAACAGCCCCTCTGTTAAAGTCAAAGAAATGTCTTTGCCACTGCCAAGGCGAACTGTGAGGAATGGCGTTTCCCAATATCAGACTGTTTACTAATCCCAATCTCAGCTAGTGTGCAGCAATCCCCAGAGACAAAAGGTACTATTTGTTAAAGCGATAGAGAAAGAGAGAGAGAGAGACACCTCCACATCTTTTAGCCATTCTCTTTTTGTACACAGATGGCTTCTGTTTAAGTTTCAGGGGAGAATTGTGTGTTGAACTTTTTAACTTGGTGGTGGCATCTAGACTCTTCTCCCCGCCCCCCCACTCACCCCCCCCCCCCTTCCACTCACTCCCCCTCCTTCCCTCCCCGGCTCTGTCAGGGTAAATCGCCTCTGAACACACGTTCCGGGACCCTGCCCTGAATGCATTGCTGATTCGGAGGCCAGTTTTCCTGCGAGTCGTGCAAAAAAAAATTAACATTTTCCATTCTCTCTATGCAGATGAGCTGGCTTCATCCAAATCGCGTCTGTACTTTCTGATTTCCAACGAGGGGAACCAAAATCTCTTTGT